>NC_091374.1:9743700-9768700 GCF_038502225.1 Cherax quadricarinatus | reverse complement strand
CAACACACTAGGTGGTGTCGTGGGGGCAGGTGTGTGTGTGTGTGTGTGTGTGTACTCACCTGTTTGTGGTTGCGAGGTTCGATTCATAGCTCCTGGCCCTGCTTCTTAAGTGCTACCAATCGTCTTTACACATTTCTTGTGAAATTTTAGAAACATTAAGATTATTGGTCAACAGTTTAAGGTAGAGATTGTGATTGTTACCTAAGGTCCATCATCCCTGTGTGGGGTAATGTAGACCAGTGGGCCTCCTGTGAAGCTTATTATTATTATGCTGTTTTGTGCACCTGACTCATTTGCATATACAGTTTAAAGACTTCCCTGCTCCTGTTAGATTACTCGCCTGAAGGTTTCTAGCTAGGGCCTAAATATATTGGTTTATTAGGATTAAAGCCTACTGACTATTCAGGGTTTTTAACTGTCACGTGTACACTTTCAGACAAGGATACTTTAGTTTTTAGTATGAGTTCTAAAATGCATATATTGGCAAGGTCAGGTTATCATGGATTCAGGTTTACGAAGAATAAGTCTCACTAAGAGATCGTGAACGAGACAGAATTTTAAGACACATGTGCAACATCTGGATATCTTTATTGTAGACGTTTCGCCATCCAGTGGCTTTATCAATACAGATTCTAGGACATAATAGGAAGACAGTAGAACTATATACAAAAGATGAGGTAATCAGTCCCTCAGCCTTGGAGTTAGTGTTCACAGCATCGTGGTGGAGGAGAATCTGGAGCAAAGGCAAGAAGACTGGCGGTTATATAGGCGTCAGTGGATAGGGACGGACAGCAGACGAGGGCATAGTCACTGGTAGGCGGGATTCCCCAGTGGAAGTAGGTCCTTCCCAAAGAGATGGGTTAGTTGCAGCAGCCGTGAAGAAGGTCTTGTAGATGTCCTCTGAACCAAGATTCTTGCACAACTTGTCAGACACTGCAACATCATGGAATCTTGGTTCAGAGGACATCTACAAGACCTTCTTCACGGCTGCTGCAACTAACCCATCTCTTTGGGAAGGACCTACTTCCACTGGGGAATCCCGCCTACCAGTGACTATGCCCTCGTCTGCTGCTGGCGGTTATATAGGCGTCAGTGGATAGGGACGGACAGCAGACGAGGGCATAGTCACTGGTAGGCGGGATTCCCCAGTGGAAGTAGGTCCTTCCCAAAGAGATGGGTTAGTTGCAGCAGCCGTGAAGAAGGTCTTGTAGATGTCCTCTGAACCAAGATTCTTGCACAACTTGTCAGACACTGCAACATCATGGAATCTTGGTTCAGAGGACATCTACAAGACCTTCTTCACGGCTGCTGCAACTAACCCATCTCTTTGGGAAGGACCTACTTCCACTGGGGAATCCCGCCTACCAGTGACTATGCCCTCGTCTGCTGCCCGTCCCTATCCACTGACGCCTATATAACCGCCAGTCTTCTTGCCTTTGCTCCAGATTCTCCTCCACCACGATGCTGTGAACACTAACTCCAAGGCTGAGGGACTGATTACCTCATCTTTTGTATATAGTTCTACTGTCTTCCTATTATGTCCTAGAATCTGTATTGATAAAGCCACTGGATGGCGAAACGTCTACAATAAAGATATCCAGATGTTGCACATGTGTCTTAACTTTCATATTGTCGGTATTTTATACCTTTCTTGCACGAGACAGAATTTTGTCAAACAGTATTCACAGTGGTTATTTATGTTGATTCTAAGCATAATCTGCTACGTCAGTTTTCTTTGATAAGTTTAGCTCAAGTGGTTGTCATTATTGTCATGTAAAGTACTTACTACATTACTTGTGTCGTCCCTCCAATGTACATCGTTGTTTCTGATCACCAGCTCCGCTCCATCACATCTCACGAGGTGGGATGGTGGCCAAGTAAGAACATAAGAACATAAGAACATAAGAACGATGGAACACTGCAGAAGGCCTACTGGCCCATGCGAGGCAGGTCCAAGTCTCCTACCGGCTTAAGCCAATGCACCCAACCTAGTCAGGTCAGGTCACATTGACTTAAGGGAGGAACACGGCAACCGACCTGGTAGCACAAGCTATCAGGTCCAACTCACACCCACCCACATCTACTCATGTATTTATCCAACCTATTTTTAAAGCTACACAACGTTCTGGCCTCTATAACGGTACTTGGGAGTTTGTTCCACTCATCCACAACTCTATTACCAAACCAGTACTTTCCTATATCCTTCCTGAATCTGAATTTTTCCAACTTAAAACCATTGCTGCGAGTCCTGTCTAGGCTAGATATTTTCAGCACACTATTTACATCCCCTTTATTTATTCCTGTCTTCCATTTATACACTTCAATCATATCCCTCCTAATTCTACGTCTTTCTAGAGAGTGCAGTTTCAGGGCCCTTAGTCTATCCTCATAGGGAAGGTTTCTGATACATGGGATCAACTTTGTCATCCTCCTTTGTACATTTTCCAGAGAATTTATATCCATTCTGTAATACGGTGACCAAAACTGTGCAGCATAATCTAAATGAGGCCTAACCAAGGATGTATAGAGTTGAAGAACAACCTGAGGACTCCTATTATTTATGCTTCTTGATATGAAGCCAAGGATTCTATTAGCTTTATTGCGAACACTTATGCACTGTTGTCTTGGTTTCAGATTACTGCTAACCAGAACTCCTAAATCTTTTTCGCAATCCGTAATATTAAGATCTACATTATTTAGTTTATATGTGGCATGGTTATTGTCCTGTCCAACATTTAGAACTTTGCATTTGTCTATATTAAACTGCATCTGCCACTTCTCCGACCACTGCATCAGCCTATTCAAATCTTCCTGGAGTGCTCGAATGTCCTCGTCAGAATGAATTCGACGGCCTATTTTGGTGTCATCGGCAAACTTGCCGATGTCGCTCTTTATGCCCTCATCTATGTCGTTTATGTAGATTGTGAACAGCAGGGGGCCCAACACTGACCCCTGTGGAACACCGCTCGTGACGCTTCCCCACTCTGATTTCTCCCCATTTATGCAAACTCTCTGCTGCCTATTTGTCAACCATGCCTCTATCCAGGAAAAAATCTCTCCTCCTATTCCATGTGCTTTAATTTTCCTCAATAGTCTCTGATGTGGGACCCTGTCAAAAGCCTTACTGAAGTCCATATACACAATATCATATTCATTACCATGATCTACCTCCTCAAATACCTTAGTGAAAAAAGTTAATAAATTCGTAAGGCAGGAACGCCCCTTTGTAAAACCATGCTGAGATTCGTTGATTAATTTATGCTTTTCAAGGTGGCTACGAACTGCCTCGGCAACATACACTGGCGTTGGTGTTTAGAAGTGGCTATGACATCAATATTGAACACTTCCATAGAAACTGGGGAAATTTATCGCCTCAGAAATTCTAATTAGAATGAACTTATCTAAGCAAGACACAATAGTCAAGTGACACAGAGTACTTGGCCACGCTCACTCAGCATCTGGAGATGACATCTCCGTCTTACCTGACCTCTGTTTCTCCTGACTTCTCCCCATTCTGATACAGTAGCAGTGGCCACCAGTGGCGCAAACGTCTCTTTTAATAAATGTCCTAAGTGTGCTACAGGTGTCTTTATTCCACTGTTCAAATTTTGTTTCTACAAGTATAGAATAATTTAAATTCCACCGGGCCGAGGGGGCGTTGACCCCCAAAACTCTCTCCAGGTAAACTCCAGGTGTGGTATTCGGCAGGCATATCTCGACTCTTCGAATTAAACCACCTCTTGGTTATTGCTATACTATCTATCTATCTGAAATTAATCTTACATCGTTTATCTTGATATTAGCGCAGCGACAATTTGCATAATAAATTTTGAGTCATTCTTCAGTGTTTTTTCTTTGTTCATCTTTGTCTGAATTATTCACGTTGTTTTCATCATCACCCAACAGAGTTTTCTTTACTATTTTCTGAACCCATCACAACACATTCTCTTCCTAAGTAATCTCATATCGTGAATAACAAATAAAAAGGAAGACAACCAGAAATCAAATATGGCCGGTAGGCCTGTAGCAGTGTTTCTTCCTTCTTTAGTGGGTGTGACTTGGACCTGCCTAGCGTGGGCCAGTAGGCCTGCTACGGTGCTCCTTCCTTCTTATCTTCAGCCTCCATGGGGCTTAACCTTCCAGTTATGTAAATCTCATAAAACCTCGGCATGTGTGTCCCATTCACAGTTTCCAAATTAATGAAGTTCCAATTATTATTATTATTATTATAATCAAAAAGAAGCGCTAAGCCACAAGGGCTATACAGCAATGAAGTTCCAAGACCACTACTATAAGCTAGTTTAAACCCAAAGCAGTTCACTACCTGCTCTCTCTCCAGTCAGATCGGGAGAGGTTAGGTTAGTAAAGTTTGTCAGGAAACAGGACAAGTGTTTCCTGACGTAGGTCTTAGTCATGTGATGACCCGCCATTTGCCCATAAACTTTATCTTTGCCTCCCCACAGTACTTACTGAGTTGGTAATTAACTCCAGTGGCTCCTGGATAGTCATTTGTATGTCACCTTCATCCTATGCAGAATACCACATATCACTGGTGTACTGCCCCTTTCTTTATTACATCAATAGTCTTCCTGATAATGGCGGCCCCTAGGGCGACCTTCAGCTCCCCATAATTTCCTTCAGCCTCACGAAACCCTCCATAATTTCCCTCAGCCTCCGAACTCCCCATTATTTCCTTTATCCCCCACGCTCCCCATAATTTCACCCAGCCCCCAAAAGTCAGCGAGGACATCGAAGGTAGCACCAAGCTTGGTGTAACTGGTGAACTAACCTCTCACAGTGAAGTGTCTTGTGATACTGATATACAGTGCCTCCTGAAATATGATAGAACAGTGAGATATCATAACCACTCGTGCTGTAAAATGCAATGGCTGTAATGTGGAGATACAGTGCTTTGTGAAGTGAACTGAGAAGTAGAAGAGGTGAGATACCATGACCCGCACAGTACAGTGAAGTGTTGCAAAAAGTGACATTAAGTTTATTTCACAGTAAAAGTGGCCAGGTAAATACATGTTATACTTAACCTAGCCTTACTTACCTTATCCTAAACTAAAGTAACAGAGTGCTACCTAAACAAGGAGAATGTAACAGCGGTCAAATAGACTTTCAGTAGAACTGTTTAGACTTTAGATCATGGTGAAATGCACGCGTTGTATTGCCTTGTAAGAACAATCACGAAGACAGCTTTAGAGAATGGTGAAGGATGGGAGAGAGAGAGAGAGAGAGAGAGAACTCAGCTCACTAAGGGACTGACCACCTTCAGTTAAGGCTGAGGGACTGATCACCTCAAAATTATCACTTCACTTCTATAGCCTCCACCTCCAGTGTTAATCGTTTTCATTTGACTGAAGAAGTATGATGTGCAGGTGAAACATTTCAACAATAAAAATACCTGAGTGTTGCACATGTGTCTAACTCATCACTATGGATCATTGTATTATCAACACTCACCTCAGGGAATTTGTCCTGACAAATTAATAATAAAGAACTTTACTGTCTCCTTCACGTTACTAGCTCAGCTTGTGATCCCCAGTTTTTTTTATCAAACATATTTGTTTTTTCAGTAGAGTAGACTATTTTTTTTAGTCTAAATCCTGGAACCTTTCTAATCAAATATTTTACGTTTCTTTAGTGGCATACTTTGCATACCATCCCTCCATCTTGCCCATCACTGTTCTCTCTCTGACCCCTGACTTTCATCTTCTAAATCTTTGACCTTTCAAGGATAGGAAATCAATTTTTTATTCCCTGGGAACCCAAATACACATGATGACGTCAACACGTATGACCTCTAACCTCACAGACAGGTGTGAGGCGGGTGTCCTTGACTAAACACCTGTCTCATGCACCTAACAGCAGTGTCAAGTCGTGTATCATGGTTGTATTATATATCAGGCAGCGCTAAACTTGTTAACTGCATTCATCTCATGGTTTAAAACTTCAGTTTAGAACTTAGACCTTACTTGATTCCTTGTGGATCAAGGCCGTATTATTGCCATACTGATCAACAATCCTGCTTTTCCATGATGTAGAGGTGCTTGCTCGCCGGAATATGCAAAATGACTTATTTCACCTTCCTCAGAGTACCATGGTGATGAAGGAGTGTGTCCATACTGGAAAGACATAAAGATGTTTATTTACTTAAAATATACTAAGGTTCCATTGGATAGTTTTACAATTTGTATGGTTACAGGTTGGCTACAGCTTTATGAAAATATATTACATATTCTAAGGAAAACCCATTTCTATGCCAAGCAAGTGGTCATGGTGTGGAAGAATGGAGGAGTTGCGTAAATGGTTGGCACTAGTATTAGGTTGGTGAGTGGAGGTAATAGTGTCGGTGTTAAGAGCCTTGAGTTTAGACATAGGAGGGTAAGACACGTGTGCAGCATTAGGAATCTTTATAGAGGAAAGGTTTGGCCTGCGCCACTGGCTTCATCCGTCGAATACTCTTGGAGAGAGCAACTTTGATGGGAGACGAAGAAGTTTGATGTAATCAATGCATTAATGCAAGATAATCAGTCTCTCAGCACTAGTGGTGATGGATTGATTACATCAAACTACCTCTCCACTCCACCTTCGTCTCCCACCAAAGCTGAGCTCTCCAAGAGTGTAATTCATCCTTTTATTCGATTGATGAAGTCTGCAACGAAGGCGAAACGTTTCGCCAATAAAGATTCCTTATGATACACATATGTCTTATCAACTTGTCGGTATTATATACCATTTATATCAAGGGTTCTTAACCGAGGGTATCCATACCTCTTAGGGATATGGCAACCAAATAATGGGGGCATGGGACTCGATTTTTAAACAATTTAAAAAAAAAAGGTTGTCATTAGATTATAATAAACTATCATCGTTATTAATACGGACTGAAGCGGTGAGGCCGCTAACTGTGTTGGATATCTAACAGTTTTGGTGGAAGTAGATCACAGCTTACTCTAGCTTGGCGATGAGGGCATTACTGAACCAGAAATCAAAGTGGAGAAATCGACTTGATGTGTCAGATGACATGCGAGTAACATCAGTAACTATACCTCGATTCCATGTTTTGATTGCACGAAAACAACAGCAAACATTTCACTAGTTGTAGCTAGATTGTGTATTTGTGATTTGCCGCTTTTCTATAATTAAATACGATAAAATCGCTATGATTTTTTTTCAGATGTTCTATTGCTAACTATCCATATATAAAGTTAAACCAAGCTATTGACATCTTTTGAAATCATAGTGGTACCTAATAGGACTGGTGATGATGATGATGATTTCCACAGTCTGGGGAGGGAGTATGGGGACATACTCCCCAAACATAAGAACCCTTGGTTTATATGATACATGAGAGGGTTGTCTGCCGTCGAGGCACGAACTGTAGTATGTTTCACTCGGGTATCAGGTGTTGCATCTTGGCGGCCAGGTTTTATACCACGATCAATAATAAGTCCCTGAATGATGGAGTTTCGGGGCAACATTTTCCCACGGGGTATTTGTTGGCATTATGATCATGGTGCCCCATCCCCTTCAAGAGAGGTTCCTTGATGCCGGTGAGGAGGGGTGGGACTCTGTGCTCCCCTTCCCTCGATTGAACTTATCTCCCATACCTACCTACCAGGGGCTGTATGGCCCATACGGGTTTAGCGCTTCCCATGCATATAGTAATAATAATGTAATCATGGTGGAGCTCCGGTGTGGGGGGAAGAGGGGGAGGTAACTGGGGTGGGGGTCTGTCTTGGGCAGCATCAGTTCTGCATTTGTGTGGGTGGGATACCCCCTCAAAGGAGGTTCCTTGATACTAGTGATGGGCTCTTGATTTAAGGAATTGGACCTGTGCTCCAATTCCTCGAATTAAGCCTGAAATAGTGTGAGGTTGAGTCTGTCCTCTTCCCTGGGCCACACTGCAAGAAAATATTATATATTTCTAAAATAATAACAACAATACAATAATAATAATAATAATAATAATAATAATAATAATAATAATAATAACAATAATAATAATAATGAGGGATATGAGAGTAGACAGGCTATATATAGGAGCAGGAAAACAGTAATAGTAGTAGAAGTAACAGTAGAAATAATATCAGTAGTGGTAATAGTGGTAGTAGTAATAATAGTAGTAGCAGCAGTAATGTAGTAACAGTAAGAACATGTGTTGAATAAGAGCCTAAAAAGTAGCTACAACATAGTATATTGTACAGCAAACCTTGGTTAGTGGAGTATTATTTTAAGTTACATATTATGCAAATTACCGTTATATAGACCGAGTCTCACACATTCACTCCCCTCAAGGAAGGTTCCTTGATGTTGGTGAGGGGCTCTTGATTTAGGGAATTGGATCTGTGCTCCAGTTCCCCGAATTAAGCCTGAATGCCTTCCACATCCCCCTCCCCAGGCGCTGTATAATCCTCCGGGTTTAGCGCTTCCCCTTGATTATAATAATAATAATCACACATTCACTCAACTCGTCCATCAAAATTATGGTTCACCTGAGTAGATGTAACTGATGTAAGACGATTACAGACCCGTCATCATAACACTTCCCTTTTAATATATTCGCTCACCTTTTCAAAAAAAAAAAGCATGGTTTTATAATATTGGATATAATATCCAAACGGTAATTATTTCACATCTGAATTCATAAATCAACTTTTATATAGATACAGGTGTAGCCAGTGCCACAGTATCTCTCGAGACAGGAGTGACTAGTGCCACAGTATCTCTCGAGACAGGAGTGACTAGTGCCACAGTATCTCTCGAGACAGGAGTGACCAGTGCCACAGTATCTCTCGAGACAGGAGTAACTAGTGCCACAGTATCTCTCGAGACAGGAGTGACTAGTGCCACAGTATCTCTCGAGACAGGTGTAGCCAGTGCCACAGTATCTCTCGAGACAGGTGTAGCCAGTGCCACAGTATCTCTCGAGACAGGTGTAGCCAGTGCCACAGTATCTCTCGAGACAGGAGTGACTAGTGCCACAGTATCTCTCGAGACAGGAGTGACTAGTGCCACAGTATCTCTCGAGACAGGAGTGACTAGTGCCACAGTATCTCTCGAGACAGGAGTGACTAGTGCCACAGTATCTCTCGAGACAGTATCTCTCGAGACAGGAGTGACTAGTGCCACAGTATCTCTCGAGACAGGAGTGACTAGTGCCACAGTATCTCTCGAGACAGGAGTGACTAGTGCCACAGTATCTCTCGAGACAGGAGTGACTAGTGCCACAGTATCTCTCGAGACAGGAGTGACTAGTGCCACAGTATCTCTCGAGACAGGAGTGACTGCCAGTGCCACAGTATCTCTCGAGACAGGAGTGACTAGTGCCACAGTATCTCTCGAGACATGAGTGACAGTGCACAGTATCTCTCGAGACAGGAGTGACTAGTGCCACAGTATCTCTCGAGACAGGAGTGACTAGTGCCACAGTATCTCTCGAGACATGAGTGACTAGTGCCACAGTATCTCTCGAGACAGGAGTGACTAGTGCCACAGTATCTCTCGAGACAGGAGTGACTAGTGCCACAGTATCTCTCGAGACAGGAGTGACTAGTGCCACAGTATCTCTCGAGACAGGAGTGACTAGTGCCACAGTATCTCTCGAGACAGGAGTGACTAGTGCCACAGTATCTCTCGAGACAGGAGTGACTAGTGCCACAGTATCTCTCGAGACAGGAGTGACTAGTGCCACAGTATCTCTCGAGACAGGAGTGACTAGTGCCACAGTATCTCTCGAGACATGAGTGACTAGTGCCACAGTATCTCTCGAGACAGGAGTGACTAGTGCCACAGTATCTCTCGAGACAGGAGTGACTAGTGCCACAGTATCTCTCGAGACAGGAGTGACTAGTGCCACAGTATCTCTCGAGACAGGAGTGACTAGTGCCACAGTATCTCTCGAGACAGGAGTGACTGCCACAGTATCTCTCGAGACAGGAGTGACTAGTGCCACAGTATCTCTCGAGACAGGAGTGACTAGTGCCACAGTATCTCTCGAGACAGGAGTGACTAGTGCCACAGTATCTCTCGAGACAGGAGTGACTAGTGCCACAGTATCTCTCGAGACAGGAGTGACTAGTGCCACAGTATCTCTCGAGACAGGAGTGACCAGTGCCACAGTATCTCTCGAGACAGGAGTGACTAGTGCCACAGTATCTCTCGAGACAGGAGTGACTAGTGCCACAGTATCTCTCGAGACAGTGACTAGTGACAGTATCTCTCGAGACAGGAGTGACTAGTGCACAGTATCTCTCGAGACAGGAGTGACTAGTGCCACAGTATCTCTCGAGACAGGAGTGACCAGTGCCACAGTATCTCTCGAGACAGGAGTGACTAGTGCCACAGTATCTCTCGAGACAGGAGTGACTAGTGCCACAGTATCTCTCGAGACAGGAGTGACTAGTGCCACAGTATCTCTCGAGACAGGAGTGACCAGTGCCACAGTATCTCTCGAGACAGGAGTGACTAGTGCCACAGTATCTCTCGAGACAGGAGTGACTAGTGCCACAGTATCTCTCGAGACAGGAGTGACTAGTGCCACAGTATCTCTCGAGACAGGAGTGACTAGTGCCACAGTATCTCTCGAGACAGGAGTGACTCTCGAGTGCCACAGTATCTCTCGAGACAGGAGTGACTAGTGCCACAGTATCTCTCGAAACAGGAGTGACTAGTGCCACAGTATCTCTCGAGACAGGAGTGACTAGTGCCACAGTATCTCTCGAGACAGGAGTGACTAGTGCCACAGTATCTCTCGAGACAGGAGTGACTAGTGCCACAGTATCTCTCGAGACAGGAGTGACTAGTGCCACAGTATCTCTCGAGACATGAGTGACTAGTGCCACAGTATCTCTCGAGACAGGAGTGACTAGTGCCACAGTATCTCTCGAGACAGAGGTGACTAGTGCCACAGTATCTCTCCAGACAGGAGTGACCAGCGTCACAATATCTCTCGAGACAGGAGTGACCAGTGCCACAGTATCTCTCGAGACATGAGTGACTAGTGCCACAGTATCTCTCGAGACAGGAGTGACCAGTGCCACAGTATCTCTCCAGACAGGAGTGACTAGTGCCACAGTATCTCTCGAGACAGAAGTGACTAGTGCCACAGTATCTCTCCAGACAGGAGTGACCAGCGTCACAATATCTCTCGATACAGGAGTGACCAGTGCCACAGTATCTCTCGAGACAGGAGTGACCAGTTCCACAGTATCTCTCGAGACAGGAGTGACTATTGCCACAGTATCTCTCGAGACAGGAGTGACAAGTGCTACAGTATCTCTCGAGACAGGAGTGACTAGTGCCACAGTATCTCTCGAGACAGGAGTGACTAGTGCCACAGTATCTCTCGAGACAGGAGTGACTAGTGCCACAGTATCACTCGGGACAGGAGTGACTAGTGCCACAGTATCTGTCGAGACAGGAGTGACCAGCGTCACAGTATCTGTCGAGACAGGAGTGACCAGTGCCACAGTATCTGTCGAGACAGGAGTGACCAGTGCCACAGTATCTCTCGAGACAGGAGTGACTAGTGCCACAGTATCTCTCGAGACATGAGTGAGTAGTGCCACAGTATCTCTCGAGACATTAGTGACTAGTGCCACAGTATCTCTCGAGACAGAGGTGACTAGTGCCACAGTATCTCTCCAGACAGGAGTGACCAGCGTCACAATATCTCTCGAGACAGGAGTGACCAGTGCCACAGTATCTCTCGAGACATGAGTGACTAGTGTCACAGTATCTCTCGAGACAGGAGTGACCAGTGCCACAGTATCTCTCCAGACAGGAGTGACTAGTGCCACAGTATCTCTCGACACAGAAGTGACTAGTGCCACAGTATCTCTCCAGACAGGAGTGACCAGCGTCACAATATCTCTCGAGACAGGAGTGACCAGTGCCACAGTATCTCTCGAGACAGGAGTGACCAGTTCCACAGTATCTCTCGAGACAGAAGTGACTAGTGCCACAGTATCTCTCGAGACAGGAGTGACTAGTGCCACAGTATCTCTCGAGACAGGAGTGACTAGTGCCACAGTATCTCTCGAGACAGGAGTGACTAGTGCCACAGTATCTCTCGAGACAGGAGTGACTAGTGCCACAGTATCTCTCGAGACAGGAGTGACTAGTGCCACAGTATCTCTCGAGACAGGAGTGACCAGTGCCACAGTATCTCTCGAGACAGGAGTGACTAGTGCCACAGTATCTCTCGAGACAGGAGTGACCAGCGTCACAGTATCTGTCGAGACAGGAGTGACCAGTGCCACAGTATCTCTCGAGACAGGAGTGACTAGTGCCACAGTATCTCTCGAGACAGGAGTGACCAGCGTCACAGTATCTCTCGAGACAGGAGTGACCAGTGCCACAGTATCTCTCGAGACAGGAGTGACCAGTGCCACAGTATCTCTCGAGACAGGAGTGACTAGTGCCACAGTGCAGGAGTGACAGTGCACAGTATCTCTCGAGACAGGAGTGACCAGTGCCACAGTATCTCTCGAGACAGGAGTGACAGTATCTCTCGAGACAGGAGTAACTAGTGCCAGTGCAGGAGTGACACAGTATCTCTCGAGACAGGAGTGACTAGTGCCACAGTATCTCTCGAGACAGGAGTGACTAGTGCCACAGTATCTCTCGAGACAGGAGTGACTAGTGCCACAGTATCTCTCGAGACAGGAGTGACCAGTGCCACAGTATCTCTCGAGACAGGAGTATCTCTCGAGACAGGAGTGAGACAGAAGTGAGTGCCACAGTATCTGTCGAGACAAGAGTGGCCAGTTCCACAGTATCTGTCGAGACAGGAGTGACTAGTGCCACAGTATCTCTCGAGACAGGAGTGACCAGTGCCACAGTATCTCTCGAGACAGGAGTGACCAGTGCCACAGTATCTCTCGAGACAGGAGTGACCAGTGCCACAGTATCTCTCGAGACAGGAGTGACCAGTGCCACAGTATCTCTCGAGACAGGAGTGACCAGTGCCACAGTATCTCTCGAGACAGGAGTGACCAGTGCCACAGTATCTCTCGAGACAGGAGTGACCAGTGCCACAGTATCTCTCGAGACAGGAGTGACTGTGCCACAGTATCTGTCGAGACAGGAGTGACCAGTGCCACAGTATCTCTCGAGACAGGAGTGACCAGTGCCACAGTATCTGTCGAGACAGGAGTGACCAGTGCCACAGTATCTCTCGAGACAGGAGTGACCAGTGCCACAGTATCTCTCGAGACAGGAGTGACCAGTGCCACAGTATCTCTCGAGACAGGAGTGACCAGTGCCACAGTATCTCTCGAGACAGGAGTGACCAGTGCCACAGTATCTCTCGAGACAGGAGTGACCAGTGC
Organism: Cherax quadricarinatus; assembly: GCF_038502225.1. NCBI lineage: Eukaryota > Metazoa > Arthropoda > Malacostraca > Decapoda > Parastacidae > Cherax > Cherax quadricarinatus. Next base: position 9,755,357 of record NC_091374.1, on the reverse strand, counting down.
CACAGTATCTGTCGAGACAGGAGTGACCAGTGCCACAGTATCTCTCGAGACAGGAGTGACCAGTGCCACAGTATCTGTCGAGACAGGAGTGACCAGTGCCACAGTATCTCTCGAGACAGGAGTGACCAGTGCCACAGTATCTGTCGAGACAGGAGTGACCAGTGCCACAGTATCTGTCGAGACAGGAGTGACCAGTGCCACAGTATCTGTCGAGACAGGAGTGACCAGTGCCACAGTATCTGTCGAGACAGGTGAGGTTCGTTCAGTTGCACAATGTCTGGCAACAGACTGTGTCTCCTGAGAGACAATAGTCTAGCCTAATAACACTTCGCATTAAAAGTTTCTTTTGTGTTTGTATGTCACACTTGTTTTATTTAGTGTAATCAACTTTAACTAGAAACATTCAGTAAATCTTATGAACTTTTCGCTACATTTGCTAAAAGTTCCTTTAAAGTTTAAACATCGGATTCCCAACAGGAAATGAAAAATGTAATCTAAATATAATATGGTACTTACCAGACAGGAGATGACTTCAGAGACGACGAGTCGAAATATTGACGTACTGTTTATTACCTTTATAAAGTGATGGTCCAATGGATACAGCGTCTGCATGGTTCTTACTGTTACCCGTTTCTTAAAGTGGAAGTCTAGTGGATACGGCGTCCACATGGTTCTTACTGTTACTCTTTTTTTTTTTACAGTGGAAGTCTAGTGGATACGGCGTCCACATGGTTCTTACCAGACAAGAGTCTGTCTACTTTCCTGTTTGCTTATAAAGTTCTTGGTCAGGTGACCTACCCTTATGCCAATGCAAACGGATATCTCACAATTCACCAAAAACCAGCACCAGAGGAACCTTAGGGAAACCTTTTAAGTGCTGATTCTTGGTGAAGTGTGGGTTTTGGTGAAGTTGATTTTTGGGAGAGGATATCTCACCACCACAGAATCACCTGTATGCTGACTCACACGTAAAGTTCTTTGAGTGATGTGTGCTGAACCCGGCTCTGCATGGAATTAAAAGGGTTGAGATATCTGTGTGTGTGTGTGTGTGTGTGTGTGTGTGTGTGTGTGTACTCACCTAGTTGTACTCACCTAGTTGAGGTTGCGGGGGTCGAGTCCGAGATCCTGGTCCCGCCTCTTCACTGATCGCTACTAGGTTACTCTCCCTGAACCGTGAGCTTTATCATACCTCTGCTTAAAGCTATGTATGGATCCTGCCTCCACTACATCGCTTCCCAAACTATTCCACTTACTGACTACTCTGTGGCTGAAGAAATACTTCCTAACATCCCTGTGATTCATCTGTGTCTTCAACTTCCAACTGTGTCCCCTTGTTACTGTGTCCAATCTCTGGAGCATCCTGTCTTTGTGTGTATGTGTGTGTGTGTGTGTGTGTGTGTGTGTGTGTGTGTGTGTGTGTGTGTGTGTGTGTACTCACCTCGTACTCACCTAGTTGCGGTTGCAGGGGTCAAGTCACAGCTCCTGGCCCCGCCTCTTCACTGGCCGCTACCAGGTCACTCTTCCTACTCCATGAACTTTATCATACCTCTTTTTAAAGCTATGTATGGATCCTGCCTCCACTACATCACTTCCCAGACTATTCCACTTCCTGAAAACTCTGTGACTGTGATTCATTTAGGTCTTCAACTTCCAGCTGTGATCCCTTGTTTCTGTGTCCCATCTCTGGAACATCCTGTCTCTGTCCACCTTGTCAATTCCTCTCAGTATTTTACATGTCGTTATCGTATCCTCCCTATCTCTCCTGCCTTCCAGTGTTGATTTTCCTTAACATCACCTCGTAGGACATGCCCCTTAGCTCCGGGACTAGTCTTTTTGCAAATCTTTGCACTTTCTCTAATTTCCTTACATGCATGGCTAGGTTTAGGTTCCAAACTGGTCCTGCATACTCCAACATAGGCCTGACATACACAGTGTACATGCTCCTGAACGTTTCCTTATTGAGATGTCGGAATGCTGTTCTTAGGTTTGCTAGGCACCCATATGCTGCAGCAGTTATTTGGTTGATGTGCGCCTCAGGAGATGTGCCTGGTGTTATACATACCCCAAGATCCTTTTCCTTGAGTAAGGTATGTAGTCTCTGGCCCCCCTAGACTGTACTCCGTCTGCGGTCTTCTCTGCCCTTCCCCAATCTTCACGACTTTGCATTTGGTGGCGTTGAATTCCAGGAGCCAGTTGCTGGACCAGGCCTGCAACCTCTCCAAATCCCTTTGTAGTTCCGCCTGGTCCTCCTCCGATTGAATTCTTCTCATAAACTTCATATCATCTGCAAAAAGGGACACTTCTGAGCCTATTCCTTCCGTCATGTCGTTCACCTACACCAGAAACAGCACTGGTCTTTGGACTGACCCCTGTGGAACCCCGATCGTCACAGACGCCCACTCTGACACCTCGTCACATACCATGACTCGCTGTAGTCTTCCCGACAGGTATTCCCTGATCCATTGCAGTACATTTCTTGTTATCCCTGCCTGGTCTTCCAGCTTATGCACTAATCTCTTGTGTGGAACTGTGTCAAAAGCCTTCTTACCGTCCAAGGAAAAGCAATCTACCCACCCATCTCTCTTGTCTTACTACTGTCACCCTGTCATAGAACTCCAGTAGGTTTGTGACACAGGATTTCCCGTCCCCGAAACCGTGCTGGTTGTCGTTGATAAGCTCATTCATTTCTAGGTGTTCCACCACTCTTCTGATGATCTTCTCCACGTTAGTGACACTGGTCTGTAGTTTAGTGCTTCGTGTCTGTCTCCTTTTTTAAAAAATTGGGACTACATTTGCTGTTTTCCCTGTTTCGATAGATGTGTTGAAGATTGTTGTTAGTGGCACACATAGTGCCTCTGCTCCTTCTCTCAGGACCCATGGAGAGATGTTATCTGGCACCATCGCCTTTGACGTATCTAGCTCGCTTAGCAGCCTCTTCACTTCTTCCTCGGTTGTATGTATTGTGTCCAACACATGATGGTGTACCCCACCTCTCCGTCTTTCTGGAGTCCCTTCTGTCTCCTCAGTGAACACTTTTTTGAATCTCATGCTGAGCTCCTCAAGTACTTCGCGGTCATTTCTTGTGATCTCCCCACCTTCCTTCCTCAGCCTGATTACGTGGTCCTTGACTGTTGTTTTCCTCCTGATGTGGCTGTACAACAACTTCGGGTCAGATTTGGCTTTCGCTGCTGTGTCATTTTCGTAATGTCATTGGGCCTCCCTTCTTACCTGTGCATATTCATTTCTGGCTCTACGACTGCTCTCCTTATTCTCCTGGGTCCTTCTATTCTCTAGTGTTATGGGTGTGTGTGATTGTGTGTGTGTGTGTGTACTCACCTAGTTGTACTCACCTAGTTGTACTCACCTAGTTGTACTCACCTAGTTGTACTCACCTAGTTGTACTCACCTAGTTGTACTCACCTAGTTGAGGTTGCAGGGGTCGAGTCCGAGCTCCTGGTGTGTGTGTGTGTGTGTGTGTGTAATAAGACAAAGGAAAACCTGTTTATTAGTTAGGAAAAAAACTTTCTTATTGAAAAATATAGACAATGTTTGGCTAGAAAATGTTTAAGCTTCTGAAATAAAATATTTGTTTCATAAACGTAAAAGAAAATATATATACAGATGTAGTTAGGCTTCTCTTGGTGATCTTGGTAATTCATTGTGTCCAACATGCTGATGTCTGGAACTTGAACAGTTCATACCATGTAGACTGTGATGGTCAACTGAGAACCACTGCAATACGAAGGTTCTATGGGTTCACGTATGTGCCAGTCACTGAGATGGGAACTTTTAGGAGATACTCGCCTGAGTGAAGTGCACTCGTAGGCGATTTTCTCGTAGGCTGAAAGGGTGTCCTGCTGATGTGGTAGCTGGGTCATCCACTTCTGCCAGAATCGCCGAGATTGCGTATATGTTCTGGTAGAATTTACTTCACCGTCTTGTTGGGGTCATTGAAGGAAGATAGGAAGGATGGCAAAGCACTCTGAGAGGCTCTACATATGGCCAGTCCATCTAATCTGACAGGAAATGTAGCTTCCTATCATTGTGACTCGTCCGGGGGAAAAGTTCAGGATTCTGTGTGAATGATACTTTTTGTTGTACAGAATTAATGAATTCATCAAATGATACAGTATAAATTCTAGGTATTACAGTGGAAAATAGGAATCTGGTTATTGTTCTTGTATATAAACCACGGTCAGCAACGGCTGAGGAATTGTATTAATGTTGATAGAATAACCGAGAATATGTTAGGTAAAATGACACAAGTGCAACTAATGTGGCATTTTATTGTGACAACGTTTCGCTCTCCAGGATCTTTGTCAAGCCATTACAAACAATATATGGACTCGGAGGGTATGTATAGGCTTAGAGTGAGTGAATTCTTCAGCCGTAACATTACTAGTATTACGGCTGAGAAAGTCACAAATCAGATAAGGAGGAAAGATAGCTGTCTTGAAAGACTTGAAAACCCCATACCAAATATTATCCTCCTATGGGATTTCAACCTCGTAAATGTAAATGGAAATTGTTCATCACAACATTATACCAGAAATAAGATGCTGGAAGTACACTAGCTCAACAGGTACTGTACGTGCCAGGGAACTAGTGAGGCTTTTAGAAAAGTTTGCATTGAACAAACAGATAACAGATCCCACTAGAAACGGAAATATACTGAATTTGATCTTCACAAACAGCGAGGACCTTATCAGAAACATAACAATCACCAACACAATATACTTTGATCACAACATCATAGAAGTAGAAAAGAGTATAAACTCAAAGGCGGGGAACTCCAACAATAATGTATCAGAAGGGATGTTTAATAAATTAAATTTCAATAATAAAAAAACTGACTGGGGCAAAATTAACAAAGAACTAACAGACATAACTTGGGGAACAATTATGAATACCCTAAATCCTCATCAGTGCCTGGAAAGGCTGAACACAGAAGCATACAAGGTCTGCATTAAATACATACCACTGAGAAAACCTGGAAGAGGATCAAATTTAGAAATAGAGCTTAAAAGTATATACAAAGGAAGAAAGGGGTTACCGAATTACTTAAAAATGTGAATGTCACAACGAAGGAAAGATAATCTTAGCCGAGAGAACACCGAGATCGAACAAGAACTTAAGCTCTCGTACCAGACAGAAGAAGCACAATGGGAACAAAAAGACATCCAGGAATTGCAAGAAACCCCAAATATTTCAAAACATATGCAAATTCCAAGCCTAGAACTACCTGTACACTTGGACCATTAATCTCAAGAGATTCATATACGCACGATGAACAGAAAATGAGCGAAATTCCAAAAGACCAATATGAGTTGATTTTCAGCAAACCACTAAACAAAAGCGGGATGGAGAATGCAGAAACGTTTTCATTTCATATGAAAGCCGCGCAGTACAAATAACTGACATTTGCACTAATTTCACAGAATTCGAAAAAATAGAAAACATGTCTGCTCATTCAGCATCTGGACTGGATTCGTTGAATTCCTTACTTATAAAAAAAAATGCAAAGTACCACTAACTCAACCACCAAGTATCCTGTGGAGGAAAAACTTAGATTTAGGTGAAATACCAGAGTGCAGCCATAGCCCTTTTGTATAAGAGAGGCAGTAAAACCCTAGCCAAAATTTATAGACCAGTAGCCTTAACATCCCATATCAAAAAATTCTTCGAAAGAGTGACGAGACACCAGATTAAAAAAAAATTATGGAACAGCATAATCTGCACAAACCAAACCAGCATGATTTTAGAACTGGGCGATCATGTTGGTCACGAATACTAAACCGCGATGACAGAATTACGGAGTCATCGCAAGAAAGCCAAAATGCAGATGTAGTATACACAGATTTAGCAAAATCGTTTAACAAATGCGATCATGGGGCGATAGCACACAAAATAAGGCGCCTTAAACATAACGGGGAAAGTAGGTGAATAGATTTTCAACTTTCTCAAAGACAGAAGACAAATAATATCAAAGTAAAATCTCGCATCAGAGTAGTAAAATAGCTCAGTACCCAAGGCGCTGTACTGGCACCTCTGCTGTTTCTTATCCTCACAGTAAACATTGATAAAAACATTCGCCGCAGTTTTGTATTATCACTTGCTAACGGTACCAAAATAATCATGAAAATCACCTAGGTGGAAGACACGGAAAAACTACAGGATGATACAAGCAGTGAACAATATGACGTTCAGTACTTATAAGTTCCAATTCCTTACATATAGAAAGGATGAAGAACTCAAAAGGGACACTATACAAAACTCAAGAGGATCATCAATGAGCATGAAAAGAATACGTGAAAGATTAGGGAGTTATGTTGCTGACTTCTTTCAAAAAAACACAATAAGGCAAATGTCACGACAACCAGGAAAATGACGGAGCAGATAATGAGAACCTTCATAACATGGGAAACAGTGCAAACATGACACTATTCAAATCTCTTGTGCTCCCTCGTTTAGAGTATTGTTTGGCGTTAGCGGCCCCGTTCAGGGCAGGGAAGATATCAGAGCCGGAACAGATACAAACATCATGTACAAACCGCACGAAGCCAATAAAACATTTATATTACTGGGAACGCCTCGCTGGAGCGGAGGAGAAAGAGAGATACATGATAATGTTAATGTGGAAAGTACTTGAGGTCCTTGTCCCAAATCTGCACACCACTATAACAATATACTGGAGTGAAAGATATGGGAGGAAGTGTAAAATAATTCTCTCTAAATCGAATTATTCTAAACCATTCATCTAGGAAAGCATTGTATCAACGTCACTATTAAATGTCATACCAGAAGATATCAGAAACACTGCTGGGACAAGTGCAGAGACCTTTAAGAGGAAATGAACAAGTATCTCCACTAGGTGCCAGATCAATTAGGCTGTGATGGGTCTGTGGGCCAGTGGACGGCCACCAGCAACAGCCAGCTTCACCAGGCAAGCACCAGACGAACCTAGCCCAAAGTCGGCTCCGGGATAGAGAGAGAGAGAGAGAGAGAGAGAGAGAGAGAGAGGATGGGAAATGTGGTACATACCAGAGTGACTTGGCATAATAGATGTATTTAATTTAGTCGTCTTAATTAGCAATTAGCGCCTCTTCAGAGAAGATGTAATTACAGTGCATTTCGTAACTTACAAAATGCCCGCCTCGGACGCAACACCGTCAGTCAAGCCAGTCAGGTCCGGCTTCTTTAACCAGGCGACTCAGGTCAGGTGCCGTCAATCAAGCCAGCCAGGTCCGGCTTTTCTAACCAGGCGACTCAGGTTATGAGCCGTCAATCAAGCCAGCCAGGTCCGGCTTTTCTTACCAGGCAACTCAGGTTATGAGCCGTCAATCAAGCCAGCCAGGTCCGGCTTTTTCAGCCAGGCGACTGATGTAAGATTCAAAAGTTTTGACTGTTTACGACAGTTTTGAAGGACGTTAGAGAAACTTAAAATCCTAACTAGTTACGAGCAAAGATGGGATAAAAGGCCAAAAAGGCTTAAAAAGAGAGAGAAGAATGGAGAGTAAATGGAAAAAGGGAAGGAAGATTTCAAGGTCCATTTGCTGTTGATTATCATTATTATAATTATAATCAAGCACTAAGAGTCCATTTGTTTTGGAAAGTTGAAAGAGGACCAGTGGATAGAGAGAATGGGATGTAGAAATAGAGGGTAATTAGGAAAGTGGAAACTAATAAAAGGAGAGCAAGAAGTGTACGAGTTATGAACATAACCTACTTCCATTAGTGGGCCCCGCCCCCGATGACCATGCTTTCAACTGCTGCACCTTACCTGACTCCTATATAAGCGACCATCTTCATGCTTCGGTCAGATGACCAAAAGCTCCAGCTGTTGGTCATCGTATGACTAAGACCTGCGTCAGAAAACGCTTGTCCTGTTTCCTGACAAATTTTACCTAACATAGGCTCCAGTACACAAAAAACCCGCTCATAAAAGAGAGGAGCTTACGACGACGTTTCGGCCCGTCTTGGACCATTTACAAAGTCACACTAACGAAAAGGAGAGAATCTTCCTGACTTGTCCACTTTTCGTGGCGCTCTACTCCCTGCTCTTGATAGTCTGTTTTCTAAGAACCACCACCTTCCTCACCGTTATCAACTTGCTCTTTCTTCTCTTAAATCTAACACTAACATTGTCATACTATCTTCTGACAAACGTAATTCGGTAGTTTTCCTTGATCGCGAGGATTACCTCCGTAAAGCTGATGTCTTGCTCTCAGACTCACATACCTACACTCCTCTCGTTTCCAACCCTCTTGATCGTATCAAGAGAACTTTCAACAAGAAACTAAGGACTCTCTCCGACTTCTGTCCTCCTGATTTTGACCTTGTTCAACGTTTTCGTGTCATTTGTCCTTCTCTGCCCTATTTCTATGGCCTTCCCAAAACTCATAAACCTGATATTCCTCTGCGCCCTATCATATCCTCTAGAGGTTCTGTCTCTTATTATCTTGCTTCTTGGCTGGTCAAAACTCTCACTCCCTTTCTTGGTACTTTTTCTCCTGCTCACCTTCGTCACTCTCTAGACTTCATCGAACGAGTTCGCTCTCTCCCGACCTGTAAGATGACGTTGAGTCCCTCTTTACTAATGTCCCTCTTGATGATGTCCTTAATTTTCTTAGAGAGAAGGCCAATGAAGGGGTTCTTCATCTCCCTATGCCTACTGATGTCTTCCTTGATCTATTCTCAAACCTTCGGTGTCACTATGGGCTTTCTTCTTTCTCCTGTTCTTGATAATCTTTACATGGAATACTTCGAGACTTTTCTTCTTCCTACTATTGATGTGCGCCCTTCACTCTGGCTCTGCTATGTAGATGACATCTTTGCTCTGTGGCCTCATGACTCTAGTCTCTTCCAACCATTTCTTGGCTCTTCCATTAAGTTTAAAACTGAATGGGAATCTAATTCTTTGCTTCCTTTCCTTGATGTTCATGTCCACCGCTCAGATATAGGTTTTGCCTTTTCCGTTTACCTCAGGCCTATGCACAGTGGCATGTACATTCACTACCTTTCTTATCATGCTTCCTCTGTCAAGAAAAGTGTTCTTATCTCCCTCCTTCTCCGTGCTCTCCGAATTTGTGATCCTCAGTTTCTCGAATCAGAAATTTCCACTCTACATAATTCATTTTCCCGTCTTGGCTACCCTTCCCATTTCATAGACTCTGCCTTCTCATCTGCTAAACGGACTTTCTTCTCTCCCAAACTCTCTACTCCTGGGAACTCTTCTGTCCTCTGCCTTCTCTACATTTCCGGTCTTTCTAATGTCAACAACTCTCTCCGTTCCTTAGACATCAAACTTACTTTCCGCCAGACTAACACTCTTCACACTAATCTCGTTCATACCTTTCCTCCCTCTATAGATACTCTTGGTGTCTACTCTATTTTTGTTCCTCCTGTCCTCTTCAGTACTTTGGAGAAACTGGCCGATCTCTTTCTGACAGACTTAGGGAGTACAAAAGTAATGTTAGGCTTGCCGACACCAACAATGCTCTTTTCTGTCACGTCAGAGATCACAGCCATCCTATTGACTGGTCTTCTGCTAAAACTGTCTACCCTACGTCTAACTTTAACAGTCACCGTTTGGTTGAATCCTTCCTTATACACAACTTTCCTTGTATGAATCTTAGTCCTGGCTTCGTCTCTGCAGATGCCTTCCTTTCCCACTGCATTGTAAAATGCTCCAAACTTCAGAACACCCGTGACCTAACCTGATTCCTTTTGCTTTTTCTCCCTCTTCCCCTTTCCTCTTTCTCCTTTGGGTTTTCTTTCTTCTGCCTTTGGTATATGTTCCTTCATTATTTTTCCTCCCTCTGTGCTCTTGCTCCTACCCTCTGTGGGCCCCTAGCTCCCTTGTGGGCCCCTAGCTCCCTTGTGGGCCCCTAGCTCCATTGCAGCGCTCCTCTTTCTTAGTATTTGACTGATTCCACCACTACTACATACTACCTCCACTACTACTCCTACTACCACCTCCACTGCTACCTCTCTTGTCCCGTCCCTGTCTGCTGGCCTATATTCACTCCCTCCTCTCTTTTTCGTTAATGTGACTTTTTAAATGGTCCAAGACGGACCGAAACGTCGTCGTAAGCTCCTTTCTTCTGTGTGCGGGTTATTTGTGTATTGTTCCAGTCACGGTATTGTGCCTTTTCTTGTTATTCTAGGCTTCAGATTCGTCAAGATTACGGTGGTGAACACCTTCATCTAGGCTGAAGGACTGATTACCTAGTTTTCTACTGTCACCAGTTTCACCACCTTCAAATAACCTCTATTGAATTGATGAAGACACTGGCTGGCGCACGTCTCCAGAATAAAGATACCCAGGTGTTGCACATATGTCTTATTTACCAACTTGTCGGTACTGTATACCATTACTGTTACCATATATGAATGAATCCCCTTTATTATGAAGACGTGACACTATCCAGTGGCTTTATACGATGCAACTCCTAGATTATGTACTGAAGATAGTGGAAGATGATGTAATCAGTCCAACTTTGGAGAAATAGTATTTGAGGTGGCCAGGGACTGACCACCTCAAATACTATTTCTCCAAGGTTGATGGATTGATTACATCTTCATTTCACTACTATACCTGCTACCTCTGCATTTGACTGAAGAAGCCTGCTGTGTAGGCGAAACGTGTCACCAGTAAAGATGCCTAGTTGTTGCACATGTGTCTTAATCATCAACTTGTCGGTATTTTATACCATTTTCAATATAGCTTGGATCAATTTGAAGTAGAGGCAGGAGAATGGACGGTTATATATTGAAGCCAGAATACATACTAAACACCGTCTGTCAAAGTTGAACCAAGTGAACCAGGTATGACTTTATCAAACAAGTGAACCAGGTATAACTTTACAAACAAGTGAACCAGGTATGACTTCACTATCCAAGTAAACCTTGGATAGTAAAATCCGCTAACAGCGTCCGTCAACCAATTTTCCCACATTGGTGTTGTCACCAGGAGGCTGGAATATCCGTCTGGCGAGGTAAACAAGTGAAGGCAGCCTCCGGACACGCCCGCCCAGGACAGGAAATACACCGGCGGCTTCTGCTTCGTCGCCATCTGTCAGGAAATGGCGTGATTTCTACAGTTCTGCGAACACTATACATACGGAACGCCCGCGGGGACAGGTGTCCTTGTCCGTCCGTATGCGTGGTTTTAACTGTCTTTGACCGGATGGTAAGTGTCAGTGATTAAACAACTACTGGTGTACTGGTGCTGGGTGTCAGTGATTAAACAACTACTGGTGTACTGGTGCTGGGTGTCAGTGATTAAACTACTGATGTACTGGTACTGGGTACCAGTGGTGTTAAGTAGCTACTGGTGTACTGGTACTGGGTATCAGTGGTGTTAAGCAACTACTGGTGTACTGGAACTGGGTATCAGTGGTGTTAAGCAACTCCTGGTGTACTGGAACTGGGTATTAGTGGTGTTAAGCAACTACTGGTGTACTGGAACTGGGTATCAGTGGTGTTAAGCAACTACTGGTGTACTGGTACTGGGTATCAGTGGTGTTAAGCAATTACTCATGTACTGGTACTGGGTACCAGTGGTGTTAAGCAACTATTGGTGTACTTGTGCTGGGTACCAGTGGTGTTAAGCAACCGGTGACATACCAGTGCTGGATGTAAGTAATTAAGTAACA
>NC_091374.1:9653700-9738700 GCF_038502225.1 Cherax quadricarinatus | reverse complement strand
TATATAGAAAAGCTTCATAGGAAATACTATAATTTAGACTCTAAATGGCTATATCATATAAACAAAATTAAACAATCAGCTAACATGAGTCCCACTGTGATCCCAGTACACGATTATACAGTTTCACACCAACATGGCCGTGACAAATAACAACAACAAAAAAAGGCATAATACCGTGACTGGAACAATACACAAATAACCCGCACATAGAAGAGAGGAGCTTACGACGACGTTTCGGTCCGATTTGGACCAAGTCGGGCCGAAACGTCGTCGTAAGCTCCTCTCTTTTATGTGCGGGTTATTTGTATACGGCTGTGACAAGCTGTAGATTAAGTCCCTTCATATTAACACTATCAAATACTAGGAACATGGTGACATGATAGTATGGGCATGATAGTGTTGCATATAGTGCCAACAAGTCTTGCCTTTACAACGTGAGATGGTGTACCCGTTTAAATCGTCAGGAAACGCACGTAATAAAATGCGTGTTAAAAAGTACATTATTATATGTGTGCCAGTTAAAATATACTTACAAAAGAGTACGTTACCGCTATATTAATATTAAATTATTTTTATTTTTATTATCATTATTATTATTTTATTATTCTATATTAATGAGAAAGCACTAAACCCGTAAGGATCATACAGCGTCTGGGAAATGGGAGGTAATTTACATAAACTAGACATGAACTAACTTTCTTCCAAGAAAGAAAGATCTTGTTGAAAGATGAACTAAAGCGACGTGACCAGAGAAGATATCACTCAGTGTCTGACAGTGTGAGAACTAAACTAGATATATAAGGGTAAGGGTAAACTAGATTCATAAGGGTAAATCTCCCAACACCTGCTGTCCGTGTTTACCTAGCAGTCAACAGATACGTGGTAGTCAGGTGCGTACACAAGTGTGTGTTCATCCTGTGGCTGTTTTTAGTTTTTGAAGATCCGTCATTATCACAGTTGTCGCTACTGTTGTTGCTTCTTTGTGTGTTTTATATATATGACCTCACACTGTTGTATTTTGACACCTATGATGGGGGGGGGGGGTCCGAGGCCCCTGATAAGAGTTAACTGTGGCGGGGGTGAGTTTCCGGTGGTGGGGGTTAGTTACTGGTGGTGGGGTTATCTGTGGTGGGGGTTAGTCACCGGTGCTTGGGGGTCAGTCACCGGTGGTGGAGTTACTGGTGGTGGGGGGGGTCAGCTACCTGTGGTGGAGGTCAGTTACCTGTGGTCACGATGGTGACGACAGCGTACATCTTACGGTCACGGTGAAGGCCGGTCAGGTTCTCTCCCTCGGACTCTGCTGACACACCTCGACACACAACCTTCACTCTTCCCACTCTCACAAAATAAAAATCAACATTAACAGCAAAACAAATAGACTGAAGATCAAATTTAATAGATTATTTTGAAAAAAAAAAATGAGCTCGTGCCTAATGGAAATGACAGACAATTTTTCAGTGGGAAGCAATAAATATACTGTGAGAATATCCATAGTGTGCTGTTACCTTTTTGTATACTATTTTAGTTATATTGTGAGAAAACTATATTATCCATGTACCCTACTCTATATATAAATGCATGGTGGAACAAAACCTATCTACATTTCCGTCATATTCTATCACACAGGAGAGGTTGCATACATCAGGAAATGAAATCTGTTAGCCTGAGTTGGGGACTTCAGTAGAGTGATAACATTCCATTAATGGTCCAGTAACCATGAGAGCTTCTAAGGTTTCATTCAGGCAGAACTGGAGTTGCTACTACGTGGGCGTTCACATTGCCGGTGACAGTGTAAAGTGATTAAAGAAGTGTTAGATAAAAGTCTAACAGCAGGCAATGGAGAGTGACTAGGAAAAATGGTTATAACAGAGTAGAGTAGTGGGGTATAATAATGAGGAAAAGAAGAATCAAACCCTGTCCTTTCGGTTGTGAGTCGAGTGCTTTGTCTGTAATGGAGTGGATAATGGTTCGTATGAATAAGTTAGATAATGGAGAGGAATAGGTAATTGTGAGACAATGGGAAGGGGCGAGAAATAGAGACTGTAAATAACAGTGTGGGGGTAGAAAATGAGGAATATATATATATATATATATATATATATATATATATATATATATATATATATATATATATATATATATATATATATGTCGTGCCGAATAGGCAGAACTTGCGATCTTGGCTTAAATAGCAACGCTCATCTTGCCATATAGGACAAGTGAAAATTTGTGTATGCAATAATTTCGCCAAAATGATTCTGAACCTAACGAAAAAAATATATTTCACTGTGTTTGTTTAGTATTAAATTATTGTAAACGTATCTAAAATATATTTAGTTGGGTTAAGCTAAAATAAATTGTTCGTGTTATAATAAGGTTAGGTAAGTTTTCTAAGTACCTTTTGGTGCAAAATTATAAATTTTTACATTAACATTAATGAAAAAAATATATCTTTAAATGTATAAGAGAAAATTTTAGAAAGAACTTAATTTTAAATGAGTTCTTGCTAATTGACCAGTTTTACATATTCGGCACGACATATATATATATATATATATATATATATATATATATATATATATATATATATATATATATATATATATATATATATATATATATAGGATAATGTGAATACATAATGTGAATAGAATGAAAGGTGGATAATATAGAATAGAAAAGGTGGGTTTTTCAACGTGTTGTGGCTCACTACGTGATATCTCTCTGTTAGGTCTACCTATTTCGGTGGTGGGGATTTGCTTATCAGTTTGATTTATCAGTTATGAGGGTGTGTGCTTATGGTATGGAGGAGACGGGGAAGCGCTCATGATATGGGTGGGAATGTGGGCCTCGACGTGTGGGTTCCGGGTATGGGCCTGGTTTGTGCCACGTACGGACTACAACTGCCTCGAGTAGGAAAAGGGTGACTCGGTCTGTTGCTTGGCAGTTCACTAGATAATTTTCTAGGAAACATTCAGACTAATGTTATTATATTAGGGAAAATCAGATGACGCAGATCTTAATCATAGTATGATCCGTTCAATAGTTTATTAAGATCATCTTCAAAACTGTGCCAATGTCTAAATAGTTGTTTCTGATACTAGATCACAAATTTAGTGTCCGTGGTAGAGCACTCACTCAGGAGTGATACTTAAAATGTTCTCTCTTGTCCAGACATCTGAATGTTCACTACCCACCGGCAGGACCACCTCATCATGATGCGGTGTATGTTCAACATTGTCTCCTGGTACCTTCGGAAAATCAGGGTTTTGTGGTATTTTCATCAGGAAAAAATGTCTTCTGACGCACGTCTGAGTCATATGCTGACCGGCTGTGTGGCTAAGCAACCACTGGCCTACCAGTGCTAAGCTTCCACACTACTGTACATAAAAAGTATCTCGTTGCTATCATGCACCATGATGCGGACCTGCATGCATTTAGGGCATCGAGCTGCTGGCAATGTGCCAATTTTGCGGTCACAGTTCTAGTTGACTTCTTGCATTGCTCTAGCCTAAATGACTCATTCATGTCTATTTGAGGTTGTGTACTGACCTTGTTGGCAACTCACGTGTTCGATCAATACTGGTGGACTGTAGGAATGGGATGCACGAAGAGGTAGCTTGTGCTACAACCACTGGAAACATTAAAAAATTGTATGACAAACTAAATTCTGGAAACGGAACACCTACAAATCTGTAATCACAAATTGTTAAATAGATATGCGAGTTTAAGCTTCCACAGTGACAGAAATAACAACAAAAGTAGCTTTCTTTGTCGGAAAGTTCTATTGATTTTTTGAACTCCGACTTTACACACGACTTGTTATAGTTATCTTTTTCGAGTTAAGGAAGTCTTATGATACCACCTAGCGATATACCTTATCCTGCGTTTAGTATTTTATCGTACTAGGCCAGATGTCTTTTTAAAGATATTTTTGATAAACTTTTGCGTCGATACAACTTTTTCCAAGACATTTTTCAAATCGAAATTGTAACACAGATGTGTGTTCTTGTTATTAATCTCCATCAGTGGGTTTGCCTCAGCTCTCCACATATATATGAACGATTTCGTCATGGTTTAGGTAGGCTGGGACAGTCAGCTGCTGGCTGCCTTGCTACAACGCGCACTTCCGGTGTAGCCACTTCACACGTGTTTAGTTCTCTGTATCTAACGCTAGTTTTATGACATTCACATGGTGTCCTGTCATTCCTCATTCACTGTTATTCTTTTTGTTCCCATTTACAGTTTGCCAAAATATTAAATTCCTCGACCTCTTCGATTGCTGGCTGTCTTGAAAACACCACAGCCTATCTAAAAGTTGTTTTAATTGAATGGTTAATATAATATTTTGATTATTTTTTCCTGAAAGCCAGTACTCTTTTTTCCGTTTTCATTCAATTTTAGTCTATCTAAACAAGACTAAAGATCGGATTCATTCCTCTTCCTCCAAATTCACTTTCTGGACTAAATTTCATTTATCACCAAGGATAGGTCTATGTTAAGGGAGTTTTTCAGTTATCCATTTGATAGCCTGAATGAGGAGTCTAATAGCCTTTCATTATGAGAACTCTGTCATACACTTTGTTCTGTTATCTTATACGTTTCCTTGGTCTTCATGCTCTTATCTTAATCTATAGGATTCTCGACTTGGCAGGCGATGCAACATACACCCAATGAAAAGTAGGGGCACCATTAGTACACCAAGAGAAAACACCATAAGTGTCCGGGGACCAAGACTGTTCAACAGCCTCCCACCAGCCATAAGAAGAATTATCAACAGACCCCTGATTGTCTTCAAGAGGGAGCTGGACAGATACCTAGAGTCAGTGCCGGATCAACCGGGCTCTGGTTCGTTACGTTGAACTACTTGCGGCCAGCAGTAACAGCCTAGTTGATCAGGCCCTGATCCACCGGGAGGCCTGGTCGTGGACCGGGCCACGGGGGCGTTGATCCCCGGAATACCCTCCAGGTAGATTCTCCAGGTATGTTACACTTACCGACTCCTACAACACCTTGTAGAGTCCCTGGTCAACCTGGTGTTCCTATGTTTCTTGTCTCGTAACTCACTCTCCCAGTTTGGAAAGTCCCTATGGATCAACTCAGTCTTTTCCACTTCCATTCTCGGAGATTTGTTTCTTTGTGCTTGACTTGCGTTTACTGTTTCTTAATCCTTGTTTATCTCGTTCAGATGATAATGTTACATACCCGAAAGGTTTTAGATCCTCTGGCAGTGCAGGATTTACTACTGATTTTCCAGATAGTATTTTCCTGTACAGACTCTGCGGTCGGGAAGTCTTTTCCTTGTAGAATTATACACACTTCCCTCATCCACGACGCTGTAATTTCTGGATCATCATTTGTTATATTATTTTTCAGTGATTCACAAAGTGCGCTGCAAGTAATGCAGACCTTTGATTCTTCACATCCTCTCGTTCTTTGTAGTCAACGCTGGTCGTATCGCATCTTCAGCAAACAAGAAGTTATGCTTAGTTGGTCCCTGGCCATTCTAGACTTCAGGGCACTGAACCCACACACTCCTCAGCACATTCCGCAGTTCAGCACCTTCCGATTTCCCGCGGGCGGTAGCTCTGTACCGACTACTTTCCGGTCCTGACTCAGCACTTAAGAAACTGCTGGCGACATCCTTGGTCAAAAATGTTGACCATTTGTAATCAAACCACAACTGGGCCTTTAGTAAGCCTCACCTAATCAACAGTTTGGCAAAAGAGTTGCATGTGAATGGAGCAAACGTCATTTCATCCAATACTACTTAGCAACTTCATTTAATCCAATACGTAGGATGTTTAAAGATGGACTGGAAATTAGAGGTATGAAGTACTAACAAAGTGGAATAAAGACACTATAAGTGTGGATACTTCATGGAGTTCAAAAAACTCGTCTTAAAGGGAAACTGTCTTAAATAAATTTTGATTAGACTGATGAATGAGAATAGTTGAGTGTGAATAAAACCTGCCTAGCATAATTATTAGATAATTTTAGTGCTTACGTTGTCTTACGTGGCTTTGAGTCAATTTCTTAATGTTTCCTTAAACTCTGTAGATTCATTTTTTTTTTATTAAAGTTGTAAGTTTAATTTATATAAACCTATAAAAATTACTGTACATTTTATAATAAATAAGCAAATAAAAAAAACGGCTGAGACATGAATGGCATCATGGTGAGGTGAGGAGAGAGACTGGGTAACAATGTGAGGATGATACTGCAGCATTAGCCAAGTCTAAACTGAAACTTCCTTCACAGTCATGTTAGAAGTAAGATGTCGGTAAAAGACCAAGTAATGAGACTGCACGAGTATCACTGGGGTGCGAGAATGGCTTCTGTACTATACGCAAAATAGCTACAGTGAAAACATAGTGAAATTCCAAGCGCTTTTGTGATTTCTCATATTATCAAGGAATAGCATTCCTTGATAATGTGAGAAATCACGAACGCTCTTGGAATGTCCAAAGTTTTGCACTGATGTCTGTATTTAAACAAATATACTAATGGTCATGTACTATTCCTGGCTTCACTGGCCTTATCATGCTTCCTCTTAAAACTGTATGTGAACGCCTCTTCCGATAAACAACAAAATATATAAAAGCAGTATAATGCACTGACGACAACATCTCGTCCTTACTATGGGTTTTATCAAGTAATAAACACATCGTGTTATGTTGCATTTGTACCTCTTATTCCATCGGGTTGGTATTTTATATCATAAGAACAAAAAGCCACAACACCATGACTGGACCATTAAAAGTCCAAGTCAGACCGAAACGTCGTCACAAGTTCCTTTCTCCTATGTGTGGGTTATTTGTATATTTTATATAATTTTCGCTATTTCCTTTCTATGTTCTTTTTCAGTTTAATCTATCTTCCTTGAGAAGATTCCAATTCGAGTCCGTCATGGACCAATGTGAAGTCGTAACAATCATGACTTGATAATAGCCCAGGAGGACCGAAACGTCGTATAAAGTTTATTCTCCAAAGTGTACGTTATTAGTTAACTATGCCGACCACGGTATTGTGACCTGCATTCTTTATCAACTTAATTTGTATGTTTTCCAGCGCATTTATGCACTGTACATTATTTAACACAGATTGGCAGTGTGCATGCGTAGGGTAGCAATGTTGTGTCTTCTTCTTCTTCTTCTTCTTCTTCTTCTTCTTCTTCTTCTTCTTCTTCTTCTTCTTCTTCTTCTTCTTCTTCTTCTTCTTCTTCTTCTTCTTCTTCGTCGTCGTCGTCGTTGTCGTCGTCGTTGTCGTCGTCGTCGTCGTCGTTTTATTATTATTATTATTATTATTATTATTATTAAGGATGAACAGTGTACTATTACCTAAAAGTACACGTCAGTTACACTGTGAGAGCACCCGCAGTGTGCTGCTGCCCTATTCTATATGACAGAATATGGACACAAAAAGTTACCTGTGTTTCCCTATCACATTACATCATACAGGATAGGTTTCTTGCATCAAGTGATGAAATCTGTCAGCCTGAGCTGGGAGACTTCATTTAAGTGATGAGGATGTAGTCGGGCATTCTCGGTCGCAGGTATACATACATTTTGGGAAGGGAGGCAAATTGAGAAGGTGGTGAAGAGGAAAATGGGAACGAGAGGAGGTGGAATGGAATGGTGGGAGGACATTATGACAAGGCGGAAGTTGAAGATAGAAGGGAAGCTCAGTTTTTTTATTTTTAATTATTTAGCAAAGCTGGATACATAAGCAATGTGCTGCACCCAATTTTATATGATATTGGTATTTACACAATGGGAATAAAATCTAGCTATATTTCACTGTCAAATTCCATGGTGCACAGGAGAGGGAATTTCGAGCATAGTACTGGGATATTTCAGCGGGGCAATGAGAAGGGAGTTTCCAGGGAGTAGGACAGCTATAGTCGAGGCAAAATGTATGGAAGGGGTATCGTGGGTAAGGAGAGGCCCCTGGTGCATAGCTACTTTTGGGGAGGCGTGTCGTGAGAAAGGTAGCTGGGAGAATGGTGGTTTCCAGATACGTAGTTAGGTATGATACGTACTACGGGCAGCGTACGTGGTTACCCTCCCAGCACCGGCCTACTGCTACCTGTCTAGTCTCACCCCATCACTGCCACTACTCCATCACCACCCTCATCTTTCATTCATCACCACCTGGGAGAGGGGGGAGGACGCTGCGTCATAGAGAGGTGTGTTTTTTCATTTATGGGGCATCTACATAAAGGTACTGGTTCTATACTTAAGCATGATCTAAACACACCCTGATCATGTTCAAGGGAAAGAACCACCACCGACGAGTGATGACTATAGAAATCACGTTTGAAAGATGAGGAATGTTTGCCTAAGCTGACCGCTGGAGAAAGAGGGGGAACATCGCTGCACATTTTATCCTTGTGGGCTGAGGGAAGCGGATCTTATGAAAACAAAGTGAACAATTTATACGTGTTCACCTGACAACAGGAATGGTCGCCGCCGCCAATGGTTGCAGTGGAAGTGGCCATTTGCAGGTGAAGTAATCACACTGTAGTATGGTAACCTGTCATAGGGTGGATGGAAATGTTGTATATCAGAAAAGCATACGAGAATGTTAAGTGTGAAGCGGGGGGAGGAAAGAGAGATGAGATACTGTTAACTTCATTCTAAGGTGGAAAGTAATACCTGTCTATAGAATAACGAGTGTACATAGAAAAAGGCAAAATGAAAGAGTGGAAGCAAGCTCGGAAAAACAAGCGAGTGAAACCAGGAATGAAAACAAGACGACAGGTGCATGGGGTGTAAAGTAAAAGGACACAAGTGCAACTAATGTGACATTTATTGTGGCAACGTTTCGCTCTCCAGGAGCTTTATCAAGCCATTACAAACAATACATGGACACAGAGGGTATATAAAGGCTCAGAGTGAGGTGAATACTAGTGAGGTACCATTTCGATGTTCACTAGTGGTAGTAGTAGTAGTAGTAGTAGTGGTAGTGACAAAAGTAATACAATATGGTAGAGCAATTAATTCGTACATGAGTAAAAGGATATAAAAGCTATTACTTGGGTAACATAAAAATAGGTTGGACAAATATAGACTGGAATGAGGCAGCTTGTTTCAGTGTTCACTCTCTGTGCTTTGTGTAGTATAACAGGAGAGACTATGTGATGGCAGGGTTTACTGTTTTCAGGAGGATTCTTGCTAAGACTTCGGAGATGGTGAAGCTGCCGTTGTTTTGTTTAATTATATTCGAAACAGCGATCAGTGCTGATTCGAGGCACTTGCGTCTGCGGAAATTAGTTTCTTTGATCACTAATTGGGCGTCTCTGAATTTCATGAGATGATTGGTGGAATTTCGGTGTTGTACACAGGCGTTGTTCAGGTTATCGTTCCTACATGCGTAAATGTGTTCATTGAGGCGGGTGTCGAGGTTTCTGGCTGTTTCACCTACGTAAATCTTGTCACAGCCTCCACAGGGTATAGTGTAAACTCCTGCATTGACTGGTTCGTGGTGCTTGGATTTTGTCCTGGTTATATCCTTTATTGAAGTGCTAGAAGCGATGGCGACTCTGGTGTTAGCTTGTGAAAGTACTTTTGAGACGTTCAGTGCAACCTGACTGTTGGGAAGAATTATAACTTTGCTGGGAGTGGTGTTGATGCGTGGAGAATTTATGATCTGAAGAGCTCTTTTCTTGCAGTCTTTGATGAAAAAAGAAGGAAAATGTAACTCTGTGAATGTTTGGTGAATGTATGTACACTCCTCGTCAAGAAACTCAGGACTACAAATTCGGTATGCTCTTAGGAAAAACCAGATGATGATGCCTCTTTTGGTCTTGGTATCTTGACTGGAATAGAAGTGTGTGAGATCATTTTTATTGGTGGGTTTCCGATAAACTTGAAATTTATTGTTGTCTACTTTGTGAAACCCACCAATAAAAATGATCTCACACACTTCTATTCCAGTCAAGATACCAAGACCAAAAGAGGCATCATCATCGGGTTTTTCCTAAGAGCATACCGAATTTGTAGTCCTGAGTTTCTTGACGAGGAGTGTACATACATTCACCAAACATTCACAGAGTTACATTTTCCTTCTTTTTTCATCAAAGACTGCAAGAAAAGAGCTCTTCAGATCATAAATTCTCCACGCATCAACACCACTCCCAGCAAAGTTATAATTCTTCCCAACAGTCAGGTTGCACTGAACGTCTCAAAAGTACTTTCACAAGCTAACACCAGAGTCGCCATCGCTTCTAGCACTTCAATAAAGGATATAACCAGGACAAAATCCAAGCACCACGAACCAGTCAATGCAGGAGTTTACACTATACCCTGTGGAGGCTGTGACAAGATTTACGTAGGTGAAACAGCCAGAAACCTCGACACCCGCCTCAATGAACACATTTACGCATGTAGGAACGATAACCTGAACAACGCCTGTGTACAACACCGAAATTCCACCAATCATCTCATGAAATTCAGAGACGCCCAATTAGTGATCAAAGAAACTAATTTCCGCAGACGCAAGTGCCTCGAATCAGCACTGATCGCTGTTTCGAATACAATTAAACAAAACAACGGCAGCTTCACCATCTCCGAAGTCTTAGCAAGAATCCTCCTGAAAACAGTAAACCCTGCCATCACATAGTCTCTCCTGTTATACTACACAAAGCACAGAGAGTGAACACTGAAACAAGCTGCCTCATTCCAGTCTATATTTGTCCAACCTATTTTTATGTTACCCAAGTAATAGCTTTTATATCCTTTTACTCATGTACGAATTAATTGCTCTACCATATTGTATTACTTTTGTCACTACCACTACTACTACTACTACTACTACCACTAGTGAACATCGAAATGGTACCTCACTAGTATTCACCTCACTCTGAGCCTTTATATACCCTCTGTGTCCATGTATTGTTTGTAATGGCTTGATAAAGCTCCTGGAGAGCGAAACGTTGCCACAATAAATGTCACATTAGTTGCACTTGTGTCCTTTTACTTTACATATTGTCGGTAATTCTACCAACTTTATTACAAAACGACCTCTACCCAAAGCTACCCAAGAATTAACTCCCGTACCCAATGACACTAATCAAACCCAGCCCCTCCCACTCATATATTTGTCTAATCTCTTCTTAAAGCTACCCAAGGTCCTAGCCTCTATCACCCCACTGGGAAGATTGTTCCACGCATCCACAACTCTGTTAGAAAACCAGTACTTACCTATGTCCTTTCTAAATCTAAATTTATCCAACTTAAATCCATTATTTCTGGTTCTTACCTGGTTCGACATCCTCAATACCTTATTAATATCTCCTTTGTTTATGCCCGTCATCCACTTATACACCTCAATGATATCTCTCATTCTACGTCTCTCCAAAGAGTGAAAATTTAAGGCTTTAAGTCTATCTTCATACGGGAGATTCCTTACACAGTAAATCATTTTAGTCATTCTTCTCTATATGTTCTCCAATGAGTCTATATCCATCCTGTAGTAAGGGGACCAAAACTGAGCAGCATAATCTAAATGAGGCCTCACCAGTGATGTATAGAGCTGCAAAATAACTTTTAGGCTTCTGTTACTTATACTTCTTGAGATAAATCCAAGTAATCTGTTTGCCTTGTTGCGCACACTTAGGCACTGCTGCCTTGGCTTTAGGTTTCTGCTTACCATGACTCCCAAGTCCTTTTCACACTCTGTATGATGAAGCTCTACTTCACCTAGTTTATAGCTTCGAGGGTTATTTTCATTACCAAGGACCAGTACCTTACACTTATCCACATTGAACTTCATCTGCCATTTTTCAGACCAAGACATTAATTTGTCTAAATCCTCCTGCAGTTCATTGCTATCCTCCACTATCTTACACTGCTATGTAGTAACATTCAGAGTTGTAAAGTAAAAGGACACAAGTGCAACTAATGTGACATTTATTGTGGCAACGTTTCGCTCTCCAGGAGCTTTATCAAGCCATTACGTAATGGCTTGATAAAGCTCCTGGAGAGCGAAACGTTGCCACAATAAATGTCACATTAGTTGCACTTGTGTCCTTTTACTTTACATAGTGTCGGTAATTCTACCAACTTTATTACAACATTCAGAGTTATCCATAACCGGAAACAAGCATGCAGATACATACAGACACCGAGGGCTCTCGTGTTCACTGTGGTACTGGGCTAAACACTCGCAATATTTTTAATTTTTTTTATTATTTCAAAGAGTTTTTAGGAAATTTAGTTAATTTCAATAAAATCTAGAAATTTTTGGTTAAAAAGCAAACGCAGTTACCTGTGAAAAGTGGTCACATACGAGGTGTACCTAGGTGAATAAATACTGTAATGCATGTTTAGCAAATCACAAGACCAGAAAAACTATTGTTAACAGACCAAACAAAATCATATCAGAGTAAGACACTTGTGCAACATCTGGGTATCTTTATTGTAGACGTTTCGCCATCCAGTGGCTTTATCAATACAAATTCTAGGACATAACTTGAAGACAGTAGAACTATGTACAGAAGATGAGGTAATCAGTCCCTCAACCTAGGAGTAGGTGCTGTTCGCACCTACTCCTAGGTTGAGGGACTGATTACCTCATCTTCTGTACATAGTTCTACTGTCTTCAAGTTATGTCCTAGAATTTGTATTGATAAAGCCACTGGATGGCGAAACGTCTACAATAAAGATACCCAGATGTTGCACAAGTGTCTTACTCTCATCTTGTCGGTATTATATACCATTCGTACACAAAATCATATCAAACCACAAACGAAGCAACATTATGTCTACTCTGTAATAATGGTTTGAGGAATAACAGTAAATACAGTAAACAAAGTGTGTAAGGGATATGTCTATAACATGTAGTGCTATTGTTATTATTGTTATATTATTATTATTATTATTATTATTATTATTATTATTATTATTATTATTATTATTGTCGTCTCCAACCGAGGAAGGGTGACCAGAAAGAGGAAACACTTTCACCTTCATTCATTCATTCAATCATTGTCTTGCCAGAAGCGTGCTGACAACACAGTTCAGATGGTTCTTTGAACTGCAACATCCACACACCTTCTTCAGAGTGCAGGCGCTGCACTCCTCACCTCCAGGACTCAAGTCCAGTTAACCGGTTTTCCCTGAATCTGTTCATGTTACCCTGCGGGACTTAATAAGACATGTTATAGTAGCCTTTCTGCATCTTTTTTCTTTCTAAGTTTAAAACTGTGGTTACTTGTTTTCCCTGTTGATCCCTTCAAGGAGGGTGCCTCGATCCCGGTAAAAGGCTCTTAATCCAAGGAATTAGGCCTGTTTTAATTTTCCTATGATCAAATCTGATTAGCTCCCAGTATAACTCTCACGGGGTTATAATTCCAAAAACATGTATCCAATTGTGACCAGGGAGGCTGCCTATAATGATCCTAGGAAATTTATATACAAGTAATACTGGTGACACTTGTATGTGTCTTTTAATTTATCATACAGAATAGTGTAGCTGAACACTACGAGTATATCCAGTTTTGTCAAATGAAAAAAAGAACATCATCAGCATCAGACAACACTCCACCTGCAACCACCAACACCATTACACCCCACCACCACCACCACCACCACCACCACCAGCACCACATAACACTACCACCATCGTCCCCACGACACTCCCCCCAACAATACCCTCCACCCCCAGACACCACAACAGCTCCCCCCCCCCACAACACCCACGCCGCTGGTGCTGGGATCAATAACCATCAGTAACTGTAAGTAGACTTACACAAACCAGTCATCATTGCATCATGATGCCTCCCCGGAAATGTAGTTCCAAATACCGGGTGTTTCACCATACACCATACAGCCGTATATACATAACCTGAAATATTGTGGAACATATGTACTTTTCAATAAAAATGTAAAAGGTATGTATGCCTTTATATAAATAAATATTATGACATAAAAATTACGTCACCCGAAGATTTCCCTCATTAGCCCTAAGAAGGAAAACAGATAATTAAACCGGTTTACATTAGGTAAAATTTAGAAAAGTTTCGATATGTTGCTAATGTGTGCAAAATTACAAGTTCGCTATATAAAAAACTTCTACGTCTTCTTCTTCTTCTTCTTCTTCTTTTTCTTCTTCTTCTTATTATTATTATTATTATTATTATTATTATTATTACTATTATTATTATTTTGTTCTTGTTGCTGTTATTGTTGTAGTTGTTTTAACTTACAAATATTACAGTTATCATTAGCATTACCATAATCATTTGTGTATCATTGTATCAGAAAGTATTGGCATTCGTTTTGGGTAGGTAGTAGTAACGTGTAATCACCATTATTTATATGGGTTCAGGGGTCTAGTTCTAGCTCCTGACCCAGCCCCTCAACTTGCCGCTTGCCAGAATTACTCCGTCCTAGTCTCGTACCTTCTCTTAAAACTATGTATGAAGCCTGCCTCCACTTTTTCATCTAGTTCATTCCACTTCCCGACCACTTTGAGACTGAAAAAAGTACTTTCTGACATCTGTGTCGTTAAGGAGTACCTGTATCAGAGTACCAACTTGTGTCACGTTATCAGTGTCTTGTGCCTAGTGGTAGTCAGGTTGGCGACCACTGGAACATCCAGTACTATGTGCACGTAAGTATGGACATTACATCATCAACCATAAAGGAGGTCTGGTCAGAAACCGGGCTGCAGGAGCGATGATCCTGGAATCATAAACAGGTAGATACCAACAGGTAGCAAAGATTCATAGGTACAGATGTCAGTTTAATTGGAACATCAGGTTGTGCTGGAAAAGCATCAGTGTACGTCCAGCATACAGGTCCTGAGAGTGAGTTTCGAGAATACTTTGAGTGGGTTATAAACAGCTATCAGTTATGGTAACAGGGGAAACATAGCAGCTACCAGTTCTGTTGACTGGTAACTGCTAGCCAGCATTTATGTCATATCTGTACTGTTGCATGTCACTTCCGGTTCCTGTCCGTAAGTCTTTGGCCTCAGGCCTCTGTTTTAACCTAGGTGACTAACCATCTTCCATCAGGTTTGAGTGACTGATCACCTCAACCTTCTCCTTCCCCTGTGTCCAGGATTGTAATTACCTCTGGTCGACTGATAAAGCCTGGTGAGCAGGCAACACGTTTCGTCAACAAAGATGCCTAAGTGTTGTGCATGTGTTTTATTCATTAACATAGCTAGCTTTTGTTCCTACCGTGTAACTAACAACGTAATAAGATAACATCATGCTGTGGGTGAAGCCAACCTTGTACAATCAAAACAGGAGGAAGTGCCATCCTCTGCAGCGCCATCTTGACCTAAATCAACAGAGAGCGACGCACCGAAGACCCAGCCAGATGAAGGTTGGGAAGTTCCCCGATAGACTCCATGAGGCGGAAAGAAGAAAAAAAAAGAGGAAAGTGTTGAGAATGAATAGAGGGAAGAATATTACGGCCATGAGCAACGACCCACTTAATGTGGACTGCATATTTTACCAATTTTTTCCCACAAATTATTTTATATGCTAAAAGCTGCTCACCTGATAAAACTCCTCGATATCGCATGATTTTTGTAAATTAAACTGAAAAAGTTTATCCGTACTGTGAGGACTTTCCACGCATTATTCAATTCTCGATGTACCTTTTCAATCAAATCTTTGAAAATGGCACTATACAGAGGAGATATATGAGAGAGCTGACTGCACCTCATAAAGTCCAGGACTATTTATGCTATATACTCTCCCCCCCCCCCCACAAAAACTGACTAGCACTCAGATGAATATTTACTACTGGGTGAATAAATATTTTTTCACATTGCACGTACAACTTAATACAAACAACTCAGTTCGTTGTGACACGACCCTAGTGGTCTGTCACAAAGCTATACGTCACCTAAGTTACTGTTCTTGGACAAGATGAATTCCTCAGTCAGATGCAAAAGACGCTATCTCTTGAGATGCAAAATTTTTACTTAATGTGACCAGCTAAGATCGGTGTGTCAGATGTGAATTATGATCGGAAGGACGTCCCAGATCACCTCCCATTGTTAACAATCCAAAGAAAGTCGTCTACCCTGTTTGGTTAGTGTTAGGTATATATATGTATGTATGTATATATATTACACATATATATATATATATATATATATATATATATATATATATATATATATATATATATATATATATATACAATAAGATCACAGTGGTTGTTTTGCATATTTTGATATCTGTTTACTGTGATCCTATTGTATATATATGTATATATATATATATATATATATATATATATATATATATATATATATATATATATATATATATATATATATATATATATATATATATATATATATATATATCCTTACAGTGTTTGTGTATATTTCGCATGCTCTCGCGAATTCCTTGCATTGTTAAAATCTCTAGTAAGGCTGTAAGCCTTCTCCCTGAAAGCTGGCTGCCTAGGATCAAACGTGTAGCGCAAGCTACACGCCAAGGTATTGTCCAGTGTGGGTAGATTGGTAAAGCACTGCGTACCTTGTCCTATGGTTCGTAGGTTCGAGACATATATATATATATATATATATATATATATATATATATATATATATATATATATATATATATATATATATATATATATATATATTAGTTCTTGCTCTAACCTTATAAAATGTCGCATAGATAAGGGCTGTCAGAAGTATGAGTAATGTTTTGGTACGTGTAACTTTATCTCCGTCACCACCACCAGTAGTGTAGTATTTCATCACAAGAACAAATATGACTTGCCTGACTATTGCATCGGGGTAGGTCAGGGCATTCGCTATTTTGAATATGTTCATTCATTTTTATATATCTGAGTGATTGATTGCAAGCAGATCAGTAACCAATCATTTCTTTGATGTACAAAAACTAACTCCTTTTTATCTTTTATCACTGGTGGATTTGTTTTACTAGAAAACACAATATAATATTCATGTATATGAATATGATGCAAATGTATTCTTACTGAGCCACGCTTGTATTCACATTTGTCTACGAATTTAACAGTAAATAAAGCAAATATATATATGCCATGACCGAAATTTAATTTAGAAGTTAACAACTTAACAATAATAGTAATATGGACCGTGTCTACACCCGCGGGTACCCAACACTCACACGGAAACACTAGGTTGATTAATTGATATTAAAGATCATGAAGGTTGTTTCTTCCCTTTATGCCACCAATCATAGAGTACCTAAAACAGGGAATACACTCTTATTATATAAATTAAGAGATATTGTATACACCTCTCGATGCATATAAAGTAGGATATGAAAATTTTCCACATTAATACCTGTCAACGGAGGCAGGTGTCTTAATGCCGGAGAATCTGATTGCTTTCCATTCCCCAAAGAGCTGTACGGGTTTAGCGCTTCACATTAAATAAATAAATAACATTCACATTAGTACAGTCACCTGCCTAATTTTTTTTTACCGTTTAAACCTATGTGATGAACTCAAAACTATTTCATTAAAAGTGAAACGTCCGTTTGTAATAAAATATAATCGTGTTCCTCCTTTGTTCCAGTATTACCTAAATTCCACCAAACGGTTCTCTATGTAATCACACACGGCTGAAACCCCCGAGTTTATTGCCTCACTCACAACATCGCAACATTTCGAAACTCGAAGCTGCCGCCTGTGGGCAAGAGTGCCACTGCTGCCTGTGTACCCACAATAAGTGCTTGGATTACGCTTGAAATAATTATATTTGCGTTATGCTTATTATTATTATTATTATTATTATTATTATTATTATTATCTTATTTTATCGTTATTTTTGTTTTATTATTATTCTTAATATTATTTAAGGAATGCGCAAGAACCAGAAGGGTTATACAGCGATTGGGAAATAGAAAGCAGTCAGGTTCGATCTATGGAAGGGAAGGACAGGTTTAATTCCTTTGATGCAGAACCTCTCACCGGCACCCGGAAACCTCTCCAGAGGGATGTATTATATGTAGTAACACCTTGGGCAACAAAAAACGGCGTTCATTAATACAGTATTTTATATCAAGCCTTGAGAGAAGAGAGTTGCCTGATGCACGATTGTTATCGTAGATGAACGATACACTATATGCTTATAAAACATTCAGTGCTTTTTTTTAACAAAACACACAAACACAGACTTATGACGTCCAGAAGCTTGAGCTGGAGTATAATCTCAACAGACACTCACAAGCACTCACAAATAAAGGCAGTGGTCGGTCGGTCTTGAGTTTTATGACTCCGATCGCGGGTTCTATTCCCCACCCGTGGTATGGATTTTTTTACATACACAGCTTGAAGAATAGGTATGATAGGGCCCACATTGTTAGAAATGGATGAGACAATAGTCAGTTAAGAAATGGGCCATAAGCTGAGACTCAACCTTTCCAACCACGAGTACAAATAGGTAAATATTTTTGAGTAATATACAGAAAAAGGCACATTAGATGAAGAGAATTTTAACCCCAGAGAATTAAAGACGGAATTATTCGATACTGAAAGCAACTGGATAAAATGAGATATCACCCAAAGAACATTATTTGCACTGAATTTGAGGTGGGGAGGGAATTTTAGTAAAAGAAAGTAAATGAAACTAAATGACATTTTGTTCGCTGTGGGGATTTGTAAAATACATGTACAGTGTACATAGATTTATCATTTGTCGCCTTTCACCATTTAATACCATATGATGACCCCTTCAATGGTCTTTGTTATCTTAATGGCAAAATTTGAAAAATGAAGTCATTAAAGACAAGTGGATAAAAATATTTGGAGAGAAAAACTTGCTATCACAGTTTGTTGAAAATCATGCATGAACATATTTATAAATAGTGCAAAGGGAGTGACAGATGGTTGGTGGAATTTAGGCATTCCTTGAATATGCAGTACAGGTACAACAATTTGGGAACATAAATGTTCGACGATTCTAATTTTTTGTTATTGTTGCACTCGGTAGTGTGTGGGACGTTGACGGGGAAAGCAGTGCTAGAGACGACTGCGTCGGGGTTGGTAATGTGTGGGGACGCCTTGTCCCAGCTTTGATCATCAGTGTCGAATTTTCCCGGTTTTCTGCCCCTGGGACGTTTGTGCTCATCATAGACTGCCCGCTGCTGGGCAGTCCTAGGCACAGGGATGTTGACTCGGGTGAGGATTGCGAGTGTCTGGCTTTGCTGGGGTTTAGACAAGGGTAAACTTATTGTTCCCGCTTCTCTTTACAAAGGAAGACTTTCTTTCCTTTATATTTCCCGCCTAGATTTGGACAACACATTTTTCCCGCACTATCGGAAAGTAAGGCTAAAAAAAGACGTAACAATCCCAACAAGGGTAAGAAAATAAAAATGAAGGAACACTGTAGTAGGCCTATTGGCCCTTGCTAGGCAGGTCCAGTCACCCCCACCCATAAATCCGTCTAACCTATAAGTTACCCAAAGTTCTTACTTCAGTGACGCTATCTGGGATTTTGCTCCATTCATCTACATCTGTTTTACCAACCTAGTACTTTCCTATATCTTATCTAAATGTAAATTTGTCCAACCTGAATTTACTGCTGTGAGTTCTGTTCTGGTTAGATACTTTCAGTACGTTATTTATAGCCTTTTATTTTTTTCCTTTTTTTTTTATTTGTACACTTCATTCATGTCCCCCACTGAAAGTGCAAATTCCATATCATCAGCCTATTAATCTTATTCTTAAGAAAGGTTTTCATACATGAGATCAACTTCGTCATCCTTATCGGTAAATTTTCCAGCTCGTTTATGTCTATTCTGTAAAATGGAGACAAGAATTAAGCACCGTAATCTAAACGCGGCCTTGACAAAGATAATAAAGTTGAAGCTTAACCTTAGGACTTTTGTTATTTAGGTCACTTCATATGAAACAAAGAATTATATTAGCTTTATTGTGAACATTTCAGCACTATTTTCTTTGAGCCATATTTCTGCTAGCCAGAACTACATCTTTTTTACATTCAGTTTGATTAAGACCTTGTACATTCAATATTGTTAGTAACCGGCTGTGGCACACAACACTTCTTTCACCTCCAAACCCCGGTGAGGCGGCTCATGATCCAAGAAATTGGACCTGACTTTCCCTTCTTTGGTTTAAACCTGATTGTCTCTCATTTCCCCAGGCGTTGAATGGCCCTTACGGATTTTGGGCTCCCTCGTGTATGTAAAAGTAGTAATAATCCACCCCGGATTTGTAACCATTATCAGCCTCTTCTCCAACATTAGTTCTAAATGACAAAACCGTCTATAACTATTCTGTCCTTTCGGCCCTAGTGCTCTATAAATTCTACTCTTACCCCTACCCTTATTTGGGAAATTCCTTAACTGCACACAGAAAAATTATTTATAAGAGTGCAAAATCCTGGATATAGCTAGATTTCATTACATCATAACTTTGAAATTTCACTAAGTTTTAGAGAGTATATGTATTTACTGATCCGAGGTCCCTTTCCTACCACATTAAAGTGACGTGACTTGATCTCATAAATATGGATAAATACGGATTCGTATGTAGCTTATTAGTCTGCTGAAGTCCTTTTCTCACTTTGAGACCGAAGTATAAAGTAATCGTTTTATTTTTTTCCATGTAACATATCCAGAATAATTTCATCAACCGTGGTAAATAAAAATTATATTTTATATACTCAGTGGGCTCAGGAATTGTGTTGGACTACGTGCGGCTAGCAGTAACAGCCTGGTTGATCAGGCCCTGATCTACCAGGAGACCTGGTCGTGGACCGGGCCGCGGGGGCGTTGATCCCCGGAATACCCTCCAGGTAGGTAGGTAGGTAGAAGAAGCCGGTCATTATTGAAGGCCTAGTACAACGTCTTGTCACATTTTTCAAACGCTCATTGGTGTCGGAATAAAGTGCTTGCCTGCCACTCTTCAGATGAAAGTTTGAGTCCATAAAGCATATTTTTTAAAACAATTTGTTATGGTTCCAATATCGAAAATATATGTTTACATTAAGCTTTGCTTTGAAATCTGAATACTGCTAAACTTCAGCTAGGTATCATTCTGCCTTAGTAACAGATACCGACGTTTCGGTCCTGATACCTTGATCAAATTCCCAGGACCGAAACATTTTCTAGTAAATTATGTCCTAGTGTTTGCTGGTGTGTTTTTCTAAAACAATCGTCCTGTTCAACCGGTCCTCTAAGTTGTCAGTTAAACGCTACCGATTTAAGATCTGTCGACTGCGCCCATTTTTACCTGCACAGTAAAGAACAGTTTAATCCCTAAAATAGGAATTAAAGTAAACTTATGCATTTGTATACACCGGCATTGGGCACTCTCATTTGAAGAGTCACCAATTCGAGAAATTCATCCTGCAAGCCGTCCAGAAGTGTACCTTGAACGATTCGTTGTGTTCAAGCGGCCCATCCTGAAATCTTTGCCATCTTTCAGTATGTTCAGTGCATGACTCAATATTGACAGGTCAGAACCGAAATAATGCATCACACTAAACTTGCAGCAAGAAAATAAATATAGCGTAATCAGCTTTGAGAGGAACCATCCCGAATTTTAACATGTGGGAAGGACAGTGGAGATGTGACGCCATCACGAGGGTAGTGGTGGTGGATACAGTTCTCAGGACTGACGCAACAAGTAGGTAGTCATATGACCTGATACTAATTTGATATAAATTCTCTTCGTTGTACATCTTAGCTGCTTATTAATCTCTGCTGATTTTAACTCATTAAATTATATAATTTATTAGTTACGCCCTACATGTTGTGGAGGAAGATCGAATTATTATTATTATTATTATTATTATTATTATCATATCCTCAAGAGAGGTGCCTTCATGGCAGTGAAGGACTCTTGATTGATGGACCTGGAACTATCCTCCCCAGATTGAGTCTGATTCCCCCAGGCACTGTATGACCCCTACGAATTTACCATTCTCAACGGATAAAATAATAATGTCCAATGCTGACAAGGGTAGAGCCGAAATAATGCATCACACCAAACTTGTAGTAAGAATTTTAACGTGTAGGTAGGACAGTGGAAACATTATTATTATTGGGCGCTATAAACTGATGTGAGGATACAATAAAGGTGAATATTCTAATTTATCTTGAGGGTGATAATAACCTCTCATTCTTTACTTTCAGTATGACCCTCTCGCTTCAAAGATTTACCCTTTTATCTCTCGAGACGGGCTGATAGTAAATCCTCACTCCAGGACACATGAGCCCACCACTGTCGTAAAACAATCACTAGAATTTATGCCATTTGACTCAGCACTTACATTTACACACAGGTACAGGTAGGTTTGCCAGGGAATTAGAAAAGCAAATAGAGATTATGAGGTTAAAGTTGCAAGAGAATCGAAGACTAACCCAAAAGGATTCTTTCAGGTATACAGAAGTAAGATCAGGGACAAGATAGGCCCACTCAAAAGTTCCTCGGGAAATGTGTAGAATTTTTAACACATACTTCCTCTCAGTTTTTACACAGGAGGATACCAGCGATATTCCAGTAATGATAAATTATGTAGAACAGGACGATAATAAACTGTGCACTATTAGGGTCACAAGTGACATGGTCCTTAGGCAAATAGATAAATTAAAACCTAACAAATCCCCAGGCCCTGATGAACTGTATGCAAGGGTTCTAAAGGAATGTAAAGAGGAGCTTAGCACACCTTTGGCTAATCTTTTCAACATATCACTACAAACTGGCATGGTGCCAGATAAGTGGAAAATGGCAAATGTGATACCTATTTTCAAAACAGGTGACATGTCCTTAGCTTCGAACTATAGACCAATAAGCCTAACCTCCATAGTGGGAAAATTTATGGAATCAATAATTGCCGAGGCAGTTCGTAGCCACCTTGAAAAGCATAAATTAATCAACGAATCTCAGCATGGTTTTACAAAGGGGCGTTCCTGCCTTACGAATTTATTAACTTTTTTCACTAAGGTATTTGAGGAGGTAGATCATGGTAATGAATATGATATTGTGTATATGGACTTCAGTAAGGCTTTTGACAGGGTCCCACATCAGAGACTATTGAGGAAAATTAAAGCACATGGAATAGGAGGAGAAATTTTTTCCTGGATAGAGGCATGGTTGACAAATAGGCAGCAGAGAGTTTGCATAAATGGGGAGAAATCAGAGTGGGGAAGCGTCACGAGCGGTGTTCCACAGGGGTCAGTGTTGGGCCCCCTGCTGTTCACAATCTACATAAACGACATAGATGAGGGCATAAAGAGCGACATCGGCAAGTTTGCCGATGACACCAAAATAGGCCGTCGAATTCATTCTGACGAGGACATTCGAGCACTCCAGGAGGATTTGAATAGACTGATGCAGTGGTCGGAGAAGTGGCAGATGCAGTTTAATATAGACAAATGCAAAGTTCTAAATGTTGGACAGGACAATAACCATGCCACATATAAACTAAATAATGTAGATCTTAATATTACGGATTGCGAAAAAGATTTAGGAGTTCTGGTTAGCAGTAATCTGAAACCAAGACAACAGTGCATAAGTGTTCGCAATAAAGCTAATAGAATCCTTGGCTTCATATCAAGAAGCATAAATAATAGGAGTCCTCAGGTTGTTCTTCAACTCTATACATCCTTGGTTAGGCCTCATTTAGATTATGCTGCACAGTTTTGGTCACCGTATTACAGAATGGATATAAATTCTCTGGAAAATGTACAAAGGAGGATGACAAAGATGATCCCATGTATCAGAAACCTTCCCTATGAGGATAGACTAAGGGCCCTGAAACTGCACTCTCTAGAAAGACGTAGAATTAGGGGGGATATGATTGAGGTTTATAAGTGGAAGACAGGAATAAATAAAGGGGATGTAAATAGTGTGCTGAAAATATCTAGCCTAGACAGGACTCGCAGCAATGGTTTTAAGTTGGAAAAATTCAGATTCAGGAGGGATATAGGAAAGTACTGGTTTGGTAATAGAGTTGTGGATGAGTGGAACAAACTCCCAAGTACCGTTATAGAGGCCAGAACGTTGTGTAGCTTTAAAAATAGGTTGGATAAATACATGAGTAGATGTGGGTGGGTGTGAGTTGGACCTGATAGCTTGTGCTAACAGGTCGGTTGCCGTGTTCCTCCCTTAAGGCAATGTGACCTGACCTGACTAGGTTGGGTGCATTGGCTTAAGCCGGTAGCGACTTGGACCTGCCTCGCATGGGCCAGTAGGCCTTCTGCAGTGTTCCTTCGTTCTTATGTTCTTATGTTCTTATCCTGGTCCGAGTCTTCTCCATGCGGTGACCCAGCAGTGGCACCCCATAGGGGAAGTGTCTTAATGTACACACATATACTCACCTTTATGTCGTGTTGTAAGGGCCGAGTCTCAGTTTCTGGCCCTACTTCTCCGGATGTTAGCGAGTTCACTCTCACCTGACTTCGAGAGCTTTCTCGCACCTCTTAAAGCAATATATGGATCCTGCATCTATTGTCAAGTATTTGACATTATCGTGAGGTTTATCTCTCAAAAACAAATATACAAATTTACTGCCAGGGCACACCCGTATCAGTTAGTGAGGTAAGGGTCACAACAAATAACGGAATTTGTCTGTTCACTGACTGGCGCCATAAGACTTATCCAGGCCAAGCAGTCTGAGGCACCATATTAGTGATGCTTAATCCTGGTTGGGCATAAGTAGTGGCTAAGATAATGTTAGATTAGTTAAACTAAGATTTTGTTTGTATGTTTAACCTACAAGGTTAGTTCATATTCCGCTTGTATCTGTGAAATATTTTATGTACAGATAAAATGCAGTTTTAATGGCTCAGCAACCTATAGGCCTTCAGTCACGAGGGTTCTCCTCACAACAGAAAGGACATTGTCTCATTTCCTGGATGAGACGTCCATGTTTACAAAGCCAATAGATATATAGGAGCAAGTCAGCTGTTGTCGATCTCATCCTAGGGAAGAGGACTTGAAGGACTCCAACGTAAAATAAACTACACATCTGTGCATTCTTGGGGCCATCGAACATTAACTCTCAGGGGTTATTTTGAATAGTCTTCTTCAGCCCAAGGGCGAGGTCAAGTACGCACGCGGTCACTCGTCCGGCTACTGACTTATTATAGTAGCACTCGTCATCAACAGCGCCACAGCAGTTAAGGTAAACATTATTTCATGCATTAAGAGTATGAATAAGAAACGTAAATACATGCATATGATTCAGATGCTTTGTTCAAAAAGAAACAGACGGGCGCAACTCGCACACGTAGTTGGTCAAACAGCTTGTGGTGTTTAAATGAATATAAATACAATTTTAAGTAAAATATAGATGATGAATACCATTTTTAGTGATAAGAAATTAAGAGCAAATTGTTCCTTGTCCTTTCAGTTATATATTAAAGTTCCAACGTTGAGCCCTGAGTACGACAACATCAAAGTACAACAATACTTAATGTCAGCGTATGATCACTGTCATTACTGGCACTGCGCGTAAGAAACTAGTCCGCATTTTATTTCAGTTTGTTTAGTGAGCACGATACATAGTCTACGCAATATAAATTAGAGTATATATTGACTACCGAATAATGAACGTATAAAAAATGGAAGTATTGTAGTTAATGGTGGTGAGAAAAGCGACGCAGGCGTCATCCCTGACACCACTAGACTTATAATGGCGGCTGGTGGTGGTAGCTGCTTCAGTCTCCCGTGAGCGATGGCAGTGAGGACTTACTCAGTCGTCTCGAGAGAGCGATAGATCTCTGTGGCTCCTTTATTAATCATTCTTCAAAGAACATTAATTAACACGTGTTATATGCAACTCCATATTACAAGATATAACAGTTCACATATACTAAAAGTGTCATCGCCGTAAGAAAAATTTTATTGAGGCTTTACAATTCATGATTATCAAGATATTTTCTGTGACGGATTATTCTTGAATATATGAAGTGCTGAAGGTAATAAGTTTTAACACGAGTGTTTACTATTCGCCAAGTGCTAGAAAATATTAACGCAATTTATTAAGTGTGAGGAACATAAGTTTATCTATTTATAGTGCTGTAGTTATTCTGTTTTACACCCAGTGAGGCTTACATTGTTCTATAACTTATTGACAAAGCGTATTTTACGTGATGTGAGCAGCGTCAGAGTGCCAGACACGGGTCGGGTGCCATGTGGTGTCAAGATACTATATATATTACTAATATATATATATATATATGTTATATATAATATATCATTACCTTGTGGCTCTATAGAGTTCATCCTCGCGCTCTTGGCCCACTATTTGGTGAGCTCGGCTTGTTCAAGGCGATTGTTCCTGACATACTTGACAAGGTCATGTGGCCTGTGATGGACCACCTGTCTTCATGAACCACCTTCCGTGGTGCGCTGTGGTGGACCGCCTTCCCTAGTGGGCTGTGATGGACCACCTTCCCTAGTGCCGTAATGGGCTGTGATGGACCCCCTTCCCTTGTGGGCTGTGGTGAATCACCTCCCTTCATGAACCAGATTCCCTAGTGGGCTGTGGTGGACCATCTTCCCTGGTGGGCTGTGGTGAATCGCCTCCCTTCATGAACCACCTTCCCTGGTGGGCTGTGATGGACCACCTTTCCTGGTGGGCTGTGATGGACCACCTTTCCTGGTGGGCTGTGATGGACCACCTTTCCTGGTGGGCTGTGATGGACCACCTTTCCTGGTGGGCTGTGATGGACCACCTTTCCTGGTGGGCTGTGATGGACCACCTTTCCTGGTGGGCTGTGATGGACCACCTTTCCTGGTGGGCTGTGATGGACCACCTTTCCTGGTGGGCTGTGATGGACCACCTTTCCTGGTGGGCTGTGATGGACCACCTTTCCTGGTGGGCTGTGATGGACCACCTTTCCTGGTGGGCTGTGATGGACCACCTTTCCTGGTGGGCTGTGATGGACCACCTTTCCTGGTGGGCTGTGATGGACCACCTTTCCTGGTGGGCTGTGATGGACCACCTTTCCTGGTGGGCTGTGATGGACCACCTTTCCTGGTGGGCTGTGATGGACCACCTTTCCTGGTGGGCTGTGATGGACCACCTTTCCTGGTGGGCTGTGATGGACCACCTTTCCTGGTGGGCTGTGATGGACCACCTTTCCTGGTGGGCTGTGATGGACCACACTCCCTGGTGGGCTGTGATGGACCACACTCCCTGGTGGGCTGTGATGGACCACACTCCCTGGTGGGCTGTGATGGACCACACTCCCTGGTGGGCTGTGATGGACCACACTCCCTGGTGGGCTGTGATGGACCACACTCCCTGGTGGGCTGTGATGGACCACACTCCCTGGTGGGCTGTGATGGACCACACTCCCTGGTGGGCTGTGATGGACCACACTCCCTGGTGGGCTGTGATGGACCACACTCCCTGGTGGGCTGTGATGGACCACACTCCCTGGTGGGCTGTGATGGACCACACTCCCTGGTGGGCTGTGATGGACCACACTCCCTGGTGGGCTGTGATGGACCACACTCCCTGGTGGGCTGTGATGGACCACACTCCCTGGTGGGCTGTGATGGACCACACTCCCTGGTGGGCTGTGATGGACCACCTCCCTTCATGAACCAAATTTCCTGGTGGACCACTACGTCTTGTTCTAGATGCTACGTTATTAATAATGGAGGTTTAGAAAAAACACTTAGTGTGATGTTATGGTGTTCGTGTTTTGACGTACTGGCATTGTAAAAGTGGCATTATAATGGAGACATTGTAGTGAAGCATTGTGGCAGTGACTTTGTATTAATTGCGTTGTAGAGGTAGTGTTATGATGGTGACTTAATGGCGTTGCAATAGTGGCGTTGCGGTGACTATTAGTGGCGATATTTCAGTGGCTATTGGCGTTGTTTAGATGAATTTGTATTTCTGGCTTTACAGAAATGGCGTTGTATTGGTACGTTATGGTGGTCATATTACTAGTGGCGTTGTACTGGTGGTGTTTCACAAGCTGTGTCCTTAATGTCGCAAACTGGTCGGAAGAAGTTCTGAGCACCATATGGAAACGCCACTGCATTATTCTTATGATAATCTAGATATCACAGCTCATTTCAAGTTTCTCAGTGGTTTACTCCTGCCACGTACGGTAAATTATGAAGTGTGTATTGTTATTCATTGAAGAATGAAACTTGCATCTTGGTGCAATGTCGTAAATAATGTTTGAGTCAGTGCGTGTTGGCATGTAGGCATTTACGAAACATTTTTTTTTTATCTTCATGAGATTGGTGCCTAATGTGAAGAAGTCCATATTTTCCATGTTTTATATGAAGTTTAAATTCATGCGCTTCATTTTGTTCAGAGAATGTTTTAAAAGCAGTAGATGGCAACTGGGTTCGTGTTGCCTAATGAATGAGCACATTTTGTGTGAAGATGCATGATGTTTCGTGTTTAAAAATAATTCTTTGTATTAAAAAGGATGGTTTTTAATTAATTACTTTCGATATTGTAAGTCACAATAAGTGTATTGGAAATAATAAAAGGAACTCAATGGAA
This sequence comes from Cherax quadricarinatus, assembly GCF_038502225.1. Lineage (NCBI taxonomy): Eukaryota > Metazoa > Arthropoda > Malacostraca > Decapoda > Parastacidae > Cherax > Cherax quadricarinatus. The sequence continues at coordinate 9,710,221 of NC_091374.1, read as the reverse complement.
ATAAGTCACTTTACCTTTTTTGAGCTATAATAGGTAATTTTACACATACGTTACAAGGTATGATATTTGTACTTGCGTGTACTTGTACCTAAAGAAACATGTTTTCCCGTTACACCCTTTTTTCAATAACTTTAGTATTTTCCTCATGAGTCAATTGTTTTGTGCAACTCTCATCATCTTAACACCAATTTTTTTGTTTTAATAATCTGCTATTTGGCTTCAGCTCTGAAAAACTATCTTCGACAAAAAAAAAAAGGTAGTGTTCTCAGCGACGGATTGTTAAACTTTCTTGTGAACTAGCTATACTCCTGACCTTATTCGTACATGTTGGGTGTTCTCTTATCATTCAATATATAAATGGCACAAAAAGTAAATTTGTACCTCACGGTGGTTGTATACAAGGTTGAGTGCAAAGATGTTGGCAAAGGTCGTATTCTTCCCCTCCCATCCTCTGCCGCATGAATCGAGCTTATCCGCCAGGCGTCATTACCACAGGCTTTAGTGATCATTTCATCATTTACTGCACCAGGAAAATCACTAGGGAACGGATAGATCTACACAGGACAATAAAAATGAGGTCAGCTAGAAACTACAGTAAAGAAACACTAGTAAATAGACTGCACAATTATGACTGGACAATGATAACAAGTTGCACGGACCGTAAATGATACCTGGGGAAAATTAAAAAAAAAAAATAGTCATCCTTGATAATATTGTACCAGTTAAAGACGTTAGGATTAAACGGAGAACCGAACCCTGAATGAATACTGAGATTTTAGTTAATATGAAATTCAGAGACCAGTTGCTATAAAAAGATTTAAGGCAGACAGGATATTGCAGCGCTAAATGAATTTCAAAGGGTGAGGAACAGAGTGCAGAGGCTTGTAAAAGGAACAAAGGCAAGGTACTATTGCTCAAAAATCGAAGAGTATAAGAATAACCCCAGAAAGCTCTGGCAACAACTAAAAAGGTTAGGGTAGAGCCATAAACCCGTATATAGATCTAACATAGTACTAAATATCGATAACGAGGTATGCCACGAAACAAAGTGGCAAATTGTTTTAATTCATACTAACAACTGTCGAATCAACACTAGTAAGTAAACTACCGGCTGCATCAAATACCTTTAACACAGATTCTGGTAAGTTTAAAACATACTATACCAATAAAGGGGTAGCTCCAAACAGTTGTCATCTAGTAAGGGTATCTCATGACTTCGTGCAAAAAGAAACAAGCAGGTTAAACCCAACTAAGAGCACCGGCCCAGATAACAACCCGTCTAAGTTTCTAAAAGATGGTTCCTCTGGACTGACAATCCCCATTGCTCACATAATAAATTTGTCCATCACCACTAATACCGTCCCGGAGGGATTCAAGGAGGCCAGAGTTACAACCATCTTCAAGAAAAATAATAGGTCTGATGTCAGGAAGTATAGGCCTGTTAGTATACTCAGTGTAATATCCAAAATTCTCGAGAGGGCGGTATACTGTCAGGTAGTTAAGTATCTTAATGTCAACAACATTTTCCATAGTTACCAATCAGGCTTTAGGAATCTTCTCAACCGACACCTCCCTAATTAGTCTGGTGGATTACATGAGAACTGAAATGTTGATAGGGAACCTCATAGGAATGGTAACCTTAGACTTGCAAAAGGCCTTCGATACTGTCAACCACAACATATTACGTAAGAAACTTCAAGCTATCGGCATAGGTTCCATAGACTGGTATAAGTCCTATCTTAGCAACAGAAAACAAATTGTCAAAATCAACAAAACAGAATCAGAACCCTTGCCGATAGTATGTGGAGTTCCCCAAGGTAGTATTCTGGGTCCCTTATTATTAACGACATGCCCATCACTGTCAAGTACAAACTCCTACTGTATGCGGATGACAGTGTTCTGTTAGTGTCAGGTAAATTATTATTATAATCAAAAAGAAGCGCTAAGCCACAAGGGCTATACAGCGCTGCAGTGTCAGGTAAAGACCCACAAGATATAGCTAATGTAATAACACTGAAACTGGAATCCTGCAGCAAATGGTTAGTAGACAACAAACTATCGTTACACCTCGGGAAAACGGAAGCCATACTCTGGCACGAAACATGAACTGAGAAGGGTAAATAATTTTAATGTCCGGTGTAATGGGGAACCCATCACTTTAGTTTCCTCAGTAAAATATCTGGGAATCCCATTTGACCCATGCATGTCAGGAGAATCTATAGGGAACAGTGTAGTAAAGAAAGAGAATGCCAGACTAAGTTCCTCTACAGGCAAGCAGTGTCTATGTACTGAGGCTCGCAGGATCCGATGTTAGCCCTTGTACAGTGTCGTATGACTACGCTTGCTCTTCATGGTACTCTGCCTTGACAAAAAAAAAAACTGAAAGATAGACTGCAAATCACCCAGAACAAAATGGTAAGATTAATCCTGGACCTGGGTCCAAGAGAGCATGTAGGCCAGGATGAATTACAACAATTGGATATGCTGAATGTTGAAGACAGTAAAACAACTGAAGTTAAATCATGTTTATAAAATTGCTCAGTGTCCAGAATATCTTGCTGCCAATTTTGTCAAGGCTGAGAACCAAAGCAATCATAGTACTAGGGGGGAGAGAGCACAACTTTGTAGTACCCACAGTCAGTGGCCAGGCTTCAAGCACCTATTATCGGACAGCAATAAAGGAATGTAACAGACTGCCTGCACATGTCAAAGCCAGTCATAGCATGAATCCAATTCAAGAAGAGCCAAAAGGTGCCTAATGATTGTAACGACATTTCGAAAGGGAGAAGAATGATTTTTATTTTTTTTAGCTAACACACGTGTCAATATAAATAACTCATTTTACCTTATTCCTAGTATATCTCCTTTTTAGTATAATAGATATTATTTCCTTTATAGTATAGTATGGTATTAAAAGGACCCCCAATGGAAATAAGTCACTTGACTTTTTTGGGTTATCCTGGGTTCTCTACACATATGCTGCTATGTATGATCTATCTATGTAACTGTATTTGTGTATACCTGAATAAACTTACTTTAGTTATTGTTGAGTCGCGTACAGGGACTTTTTATTTTTTAAGATTCTTTGCTGGTGGTAACAACATTCCCAAAAAGTGGAAGCACAACGTAGGAAATGTGATTATGCTAAAAAAAAAAAAAAGATATCGTACAGCGCAAATCCCAGTAAATTAAACATCCTGTGTATTTCTTAATAATTCTTATTCCTTTAATATTGAAGCAGCGCTGTCTGACCTATACGGCCTTTTTTTTTTTTGTAATATAATTTAGGAAGTCTGGTCTGAAACCGGGTCGCCGGGGCGTTGGCTATCGGAACCATTAACATTTTAAACTTTTTAATTTTATTTGTATTATAATACCGTTATTAATTAAAATTATTGCATCGCACTGAGTATCGCAGTAATATTTTATAGGTATGAATGAAGTGAAGATGCAGTGAGTGCAAAACTTATCACACCGGTGCTTCTCTTCCACAGGTGCGGCAGCGTCTACGTCGGGTATTGTAGTGCAACACAAGTGTAGTGTAGTGTTGAGTGCAGTGTACAGTGATCAGTGATGATGAATGAAGTTCAGGAATATGCACGTCATGGGCCCCGCCTACCACCCCTCTTGGCCAGACATAAGGCGTTGCCCGACCTCTGTCCTGCCGTAGAAACTAACACTGCCCACACTACTCAAAAAGATGAGGTGGGCCCTCCCGTACCCTCAGTTGTGGTGAGGGGCGGGACGGGTACTACCACAGGTGGGGCACTGTCGCCCACGGCAACTCCTGGGGCAGCGCCCACCTTCCCCGCCGTACCCACTCTGGTGGGGGGCAAATATTTGCTCACCCGCCCTGTAGACCACTCCGCCTGCCACGCCACACATATCCACACCCACCAGAGCCTACTAGTCAAGGTGAGACGCACACTAACCTGCTGCATGTGTCACCCCAAATCATCACTGTTAAACCCTAATCCCTGTATCGAGAGGTATTGCTTTTTTTTTTCCTGTTGTAAGTACGTTTACGAAATTCTTTCATTTTTCCCACTACTATAATCATTTAATTAAATCCTCCCATATTTAGTGAGATACTGTTTGACTTTTGAGTTACCCTAGCATCTAGGTTAAAACTTTATAATGTGGCATTCTACATGCCTAAAACACCTACGTATCCTGGGAACCATTCTACAAATTTATACTATGTAAAATATTTGTAGATTTTCCCCAAGTGACTTATTATTTATTCATCTGTTACATGTAACAGAAGTTAGAACTATAATTAACGAATATGAATGGATGTAGTAAACATGATAATAAGGAAGAACTGGTACAAAAATATGCTATAAAAGCAGGTTTCCCACATCACTAATATTAGTAAATCGGACTTTTAACGTCTCTGAAAACCATCTGCAATATTTGAAATCTACACTTGATGATCCATATGAGGAGTTTTTTAATATTAATCCACCAGTAATAGAGTATTTCCACTGGAAAACTAAGGAAATGTTAAAATTACTCCAGTGTATACTATTCTCCTTATTAAAATGACAAAATAAATTATTGACGTTAGTACAGTGTAAATGTCCAATAGTATACCTATTAGTTCAGCCTTGCTCCACTTAGTATATTCTACTCCAATTGGCTCTTTAGTATCATTCACAAAAGTTATATTTTTCCCTACTTGTGCAGTCGTGTAGTCCTTATGTTATCTATTGTATTTGCAAGTAGTGATGATTTATCACATTGCATTTAGAGGAAGCACTAAATCCATAGGGTTTATATATAGTATCTGGGGAATAGGAGGCAATCAGGCTTGATCCTTAGATTACCAACAGTTGCTTCTGGAGGTTACCGTCCCCGTTGCCCGGTCTCAGACCAGGCCTCCTGGTTGCTAGCTTAATCAGTTAGGCTGTGGGAGAACAAGTCCCATTCCTTGGACCAAGACCCTCCTCACCAGCATCAGTGACTTCCATCCCTCATGAGGGGCCGTGATGATTCAGGTTTAGGTAAGAGGTAGTACTATGCTGTCCACAGTAAAAGACTTCGACCAGACTCGTCGGTTGCTGGATATCATTTTTATTTTAATGATTTTCCGCAGAAGGGTGAGTTTATTGGAAAGTGCCACTAATGTGATTTGAACATACAGTACATTATTTGGAAGCCCCAACATTATGGCGTCGAGCTGCCTATCCACTCTGGCGTATCGCAAGTGCCTTTCCTTATACCGTCATGTTGCGTCACAAGCTGAGGTAATAATGATAACAGTAGATAAACCTGGGGAAAGTGCACCTAGCTGCCTGGACCCCATCGGATCAGGAGGGAAGACCCTGTGCGAGGGTAGTGGCTCCTCTCTTTTTTTTTTTTTTTAGCCTGCTCACAGCACAGCTACTCTAAGATTTATTTGATTAACATCTAATGGAATAGTGCTCTATAGTAGGAATATGTACCTGCTTTTGGACTACTAAGTTTCATACTGGTAACATAAATTTTTTTCTTAAGTTTTAGCAGTTTGTTAGGTGGAAACTGTTGAGGGGCCGCATTTTCCTGGTACGCTAACATGTATAAGAAGTAATACAGTACCTTAAAACCGCATATACAACGAGATGTATACACCTATATGTATATAACTTGCTGATTTATTTAATATATCTTCTGAAATGTGACAAAACTTGTGTGACTCGCCCGTAAACATTATTTATAATTGTGACATGTCTTGACAGGGTAGTAAGTTGCTGGTTTGATTTGATACTTAATTATATCAGTGTTACACCAATATTGAAAAAAAAAATGTAGTATTATATGCATAAGACATTAAATATAATACTGGACTTCAAGGTTGGTCATTTAATTATAGTGCCAGAATAAAAAAGAATATCAGTTATTAACCAAAAGACATCTTAGTACATACATGGACTAGAGATAAAGATGTGACTGGGAAAAATTGGGTTGTAGTTTGCGCCACGAAATGGCAGTGGATTAGGAAAATAAAAAGGGATAATACTTCGTTTTATGGCTATCAAGAAACGGTATACTGTGTATGAAAAGATTTTATTTAATATATAACATTTCTCTTGAGTATACTACAGTACACGAAACGAAAACTTAAAATATAGGAAATTTTATATGCGCTGTCTCCTAATATTAGCGTACATGAAGGGTGCCTTGATGGCGAAGGGCTCATGATCCAAGGAATTGGAGTTACCCTTCCCTGAGGTGAGTAATTTTAACTTGGCATAATAATTATTAGTGATATATATTTCGTTCACGATGTTTTTTTTTGTTACAGAAACTTCGTTTTAATTTTTATTCCTAAGAAGGCTGAGTGATCTCCCAGCTCAAAGTACTGTTCAGATCTCGTAGTTAACTTCCTTCCCTACCCTTCGGATCAAACCTGATTGCCCCCTCCCCCGACTCTTGTGGGTTTAGCGCTTAGTTATGATTGTAATTCCCCCCCCCCTCTATTTCCGAAGCGGAGTGGCCGCTGTGGCTTCAACTTTTTTTTATTTAGTTTACGTGCGTAAATTTGCTTAAAGGCTTTTTTTGATGCCTGCACGAGTAGTGATGTTTCAGCTTTTATCTAATTAGAACATGTAGACTAATCTTAAATACTGAACATTGTGGCTGGTGGATGATACTGGTTTATTCGTTAGGGGAAATCATGTGACATGGGTCCTTGTCAAAAACTTCCTCATTCAATATTGCCGACCATTTTTGCGAAGCAACAACAATATGGCAGTCTTACACACGTAACCAATCATCTTCGTTCTGTTTAAAATTTCCAGTAATCTATCCTGCGTGATAGGATATGACAGGGAAACATATCTGGCTTCAGTTAACTTTTAGATAGAATATGGTTGCCGCACACTGCGGGTGTACCTAATTTTGATTAAAGAAAATTTCAAGTGGGAGTATCGTTGGCCGAGTGGAGTAATGGCCACGGCAGCAATGACCTCTGGTTTACTTATGTTGGACTGTGTGTGACCAGTAACAGTTGCTAAGGCCTCTCTGACCTGCCAGTGCGAACGCTTCATCACAGCGATAACGATAAGAAGGCCAGCAGGTTGATAAAGGAGCTGTGTGGGTGAGGGAGCTGGAGTTGTGGGACCATGTTAAGTGCCACCCACCGAGTCCTACAGACCTAAGATTTGATTTAGGTCTAATTTAAATTGTAGAAAAGAATTATTCATGCTGTATGTAACAACCGTTAGGGTAGGTTATAAGACAAACCAATAACGTTAGTTTGTTCGATTTTAAAATCATTACGGTCGCGTTTCACGTGTGCCAGCATAAAGAATAATTTAATCCCTAAAACGGAATAAACCCCAAGAGATGTACCTTTATGCAGGGAGAGCCGCTGGTCATTGAGCGTCCTCTACAATTGGTACACTAAATGACTGGTATCCTAACCTAGCCCTCATTCATTCACTAAACGCATGGTGTACGTTCTGTGTCTTCATCTATGCCTTTTATCCTGCCTAATCAGTGTATGACAAACCTGCACAGCCTAATTTTGAAGTTTGTAAACATGATCAACACTGGGTTTTATAGTAAACTTTTGGATTGGTATTAAATGTAGTCATTATAACATTGGCGGAGTAAATGCTTAAAATATTCATTCATAGGCTAAAACGTAAATATGGGACGAGTGGCACACTCCAGTACGCATCTGGGCCAAAATAAAAAAGAAATTAGGCTCCATGATTTTTTTTTTTAAAGTTCATAGCCTATTGACTGGTTTATTACCTCGTAATATGTTAAGCAATCTTTTAATAACAGTTGAAATTAATTATTAAAGACATACCAAACAGGTGATGAGGGTATCAAATGATTTAGATAAAGAAAAATTGGATATCAAATTGGGGAGGAGTATGGAAGAAGTGAATGTTTTCAGATACTTGGGAGTTGACGTGTCGGCGGATGGATTTATGAAGGATGAGGTTAATCATAGAATTGATGAGGGAAAAAAGGTGAGTGGTGCGTTGAGGTATATGTGGAGTCAAAAAACGTTATCTATGGAGGCAAAGAAGGGAATGTATGAAAGTATAGTGGTACCAACACACTTATATGGATGTGAAGCTTGGGTGGTAAATGCAGCAGCGAGGAGACGGTTAGAGGCAGTGATGTCCTGTCTAAGGGCAATGTGTGGTGTAAATATTATGCAGAAAATTCGGAGTGTGGAAATTAGGAGAAGGTGTGGAGTTAATAAAAGTATTAGTCAGAGGGCAGAAGAGGGGTTGTTGAGGTGGTTTGGTCATTTAGAGAGAATGGATCAAAGTAGAATGACATGGAAAGCATACAAATCTATAGGGGAAGGAAGGAGGGGTAGGGGTCGTCCTCGAAAGGGTTGGAAAGAGGGGGTAAAGGAGGTTTTGTGGGCTAGGGGCTTGGATTTCCAGCAAGCGTGCATGAGCGTGTTAGATAGGAGGGAATGGAGGCGAATGATACTTGGGACCTGACGATCTGTTGGAGTGTGAGCAGGGTAATATTTAGTGAAGGGATTCAGGGAAACCGGTTATGTTCATATAGTCGGACTCAGTCCTGGAAATGGGAAGTACAATGCCTGCACTTTAAAGGAGGGGTTTGGGATATTGGCAGTTTGGAGGGATATGTTGTGTATCTTTATACGTATATGCTTCTAAGCTGTTGTATTCTGAGCACCTCTGCAAAAGCAGTGATAATGTGTGAGTTACCTGGAGGTTATTCCGGGGATCAACGCCCCCGCGGCCCGGTCCATGACCAGGCCTCCTGATGGATCAGGGCCTGATCAACTAGGCTGTTACTGCTGGCCGCACGCAGTCCAACGTACGAGCCACAGCCCGGCTGATCCGGCACTACTTTAGGTATCTGTCCAGCTCTCTCTTGAAGGCAGCCAGGGGTTTATTGGCAATTCCCCTAATGCTTGCTGGGAGGCTGTTGAACAGTTTTGGGCCCCGGACACTTATGGTGTTTTCTCTTAGTGTACCAGTGGCGCCCCTACTTTTTATTGGCGGCATTTTGCATCGCCTGCCCAGTCTTTTACTTTCGTAGGGAGTGATTTCTGTGTGCAGATTTGGGACCATTCCTTCCAAGATTTTCCAAGTGTAGATTATGATATATCTCTCCCTCCTGCGTTCCAACGAGTACAAGTCAAGTGCTTCCAAGCGTTCCCAGTAGTTAAGGTGCTTGACAGAACTTATACGTGCAGTAAAGGATCTCTGTACACTCTCTAGATCTGCGATTTCACCTGCTTTGAATGGAGATGTTAATGTGCAGCAGTATTCCAGCCTAGAGAGAACAAGTGATTTGAAAAGGATCATCATGGGCTTGGCATCTCTCGTTTTGAAAGTTCTCATTATCCATCCTATCATTTTCTTTGCACGTGCGATCGTGGCACTGTTGTGATCCTTGAAAGTGAGATCCTCAGACATTACTACTCCCAGGTCCCTTACATTATTTTTCCGCTCTATTGTATGGCCGGAGTCAGTAGTATACTCTGTTCTAGTTATTATCTCCTCCAGTTTTCCATAACGGAGTAGTTGGAATTTGTCCTCATTGAACATCATATTGTTTACCGTTGCCCACTGGAAAACTTTGTTTATATCTTCTTGGAGGTTAACCGCGTCCTCAGCAGATGACAGCCTCATGCAGATCCTAGTATCATCCGCAAAGGATGAGTGTAGTGAAAGTGTTGAATGATGATGAAAGTATTTTCTTTTTGGGGATTTTCTTTCTTTTTTGGGTCACCCTGCCTCGGTGGGAGACGGCCGACTTGTTGAAAAAAAAAAAAATACCAAACTGCACAGTACGTACTTAACTTTTTTTTTATTTGCCATTCATACGCGTTTGGGTATTCATTGTTCCCGCCTATCACCATGTGGGTAAAGAGGCATGATCCCAACAATCCAATCACTTGAAACCTAGCGCAACTCATAATAACGTTCACCAATCCTATGCACCAATCCTCGGGCATATATCGGCCTCATGCTGCCAGTAGTGAAGAGGTCCTTCGGTGTCAGGTCGAAATATTCCCACTTTGTTTCGGCCTCGCACAGAAACAGGAATGTGCATTTTTTTTTATCTTATGGGCTTGTTCCAATGCTTAGTATTTATTACTCCTGAGTTTAAAATGGTTGGCGGGGGAAAAAATACTCAAATAGCTCCGGGAGAAGTTTTTCCCCTGAAGTACGTTTCTTCTCTTCTCTTGGCCCCTGTAGCATCAGTCTCTGTCCACCCAGACGGTGCATCGAAATATTTCGTATGTTGCAATCGTACATCTTGTGCATTCCTTCAATATCGACACTTTTTAGTTCCTATAGTTATAACCCGTAGCTCTTGCCACTCGACTCTGGTACAAGGTAGGCGGCGAACATTGTGGTTGGCTAAGTTAGGATTCCACACTGGCATTGCATGCTTAATTAATGATTGGGCTTGCTTAAGTGGTGTATTGCATTTTGAATGATTATTTAATTCCTGATGGGAGATAGATTATTATGTTTGCTAGCCTTGAATATTCTTTTAAGGGAATAGATTATTATGTTTGCTAGCCTTGAATATTCTTTTAAGGGAATTAATTCCTTTACCTGTCAGAGGAATATGAGCCACCCTCTACTTCTAAACAAAACCTGATTGACACCCACCCTCCCTTTCTCCAGATGCCGTATCCTTAAGGGTTTACCACTCTCCCGTGAATATGCAGGATTAATAGTCTTGCATACTCAGCTGATTTTGTGCGCATTACAGATTTGGTGCGACGTTTCATTCTCTTGCCATGTGCCCTAATCCGCAACTTGTCAATTTTTCATACAGTCATCCTCGGTATCTTGTTCATCTACGAACTTTGAAATGATGAAATAGATTCCGTATCACTAGGTATTTAATTTAGTATTTTTAACACGTTTTGAATTTTACAGGCCAAGAGCCGTTATCCTACCTTGGCTTGTTTCAAATCCTAGTTCATCTCTCGCACAGGATGCTACCCACAATAATCTGCTAACATCCATGTACATATTTACTGCTAGGTAAGCAAGAGCAATAGGTAGACTCCAAGTGTATGGAGACATGGCCCTCATTTCGTCGTTCGGGATTTAAGCCCAAATCCTCCGGCTATGAGCCGAGGAGGATGGGATACCACTGAGCTACAAATCGTCTAATATTGCTGTCTTCTTACATTACATTTTTGTGGGAGATAGACTATCCTGAGAGATGGTAATTCCTATGTAGTGGTAACTTCATTACTTCTGTAACGAAAGCTTTAAAGCTCATCTCCCTACTAAAGTCTGCCCACTCAAGCTGGAAATTTTTTTATTACCTCGTGTGTATGTCATGTGTGACGGTATAAGACTAGTAAGCATAACTAGCCATTGTTCCCACAGTATAACTTGTACACTCATATATGGGGTGGACGCAGTGTGAATGCATGTTTGTTTATACAAGGGGAAATGTGCGTGATACGAGGGATTTTTAGAAGATTAATTTTTACACTCCCCAATCTTTAATCTTCATTTCCCACCGTATCAGTCTTATAATTGGGGTTTTACTTTATTCACAATCTATATCGTTATCCATGATAGTATTTTCCTCTCAGCCTGGTCTGTCTCCAGCCCTGTGTGTATGGAGAGTGTAGCAGATATTGGGTGACAGAAGCAGCTGGTGTATCACCCCAACTGGTACACGTCCTTTAACTCAAAAAAGTCTCTCCTTGTTTACAGACTCTGGATGGTCGAGCAGCGCACGACCTAGTGGCTCACCACGCACTAATGGGTGGGTGCGAGGGGGTGCGCTCGCCGCTAGAGATGGTGGTGTCAGCGTGCAGGCGGAGGGCGTGGGTGGTATTCCCCGCTCATCATGGCGACCTCCACTCTTACGTGCGGGTGCGGCGGCGGCTGCGGGAGGTGGAAGCCCAAAGGCTCTTTACTAAGGTAGCCGCCACCGTTGCCGCCTGCCACGACGCAGGACTTGTTCTCAGGGACCTTAAGTTACGAAAATTTGTCTTCACTGATCCAGACAGGTAAGGTACTCATCCAGTTGTGCTTACAAAGGTGTGTTACTTTTCATCTGTGTGTTGCTGCTGATAATGGCAGCCCATGTTGAGGTGCAGGCAGTTTGTGATGTGGTGGGAGTAATGACAACAGTTGTTGAAGTGGTATGGGTAATATGGTGACCAAATACTCTCCACGAGGCATCCGCCAAAGTCGCAGTCTCTACCACTACATCACCCAAATCTACACAGAGTTAAGTGGTTGTGAGGGTTAAGCTATTATACTGAGGAAGGGGGGTAGGATGGGTCCTTAACCAGTCTTACTCAAGGGAAGTAAACCTACTAACCATCTCTCGATAGCCCACGACTTTATTGCTGAGGGATGCAAGACAACCTCTTATTAATCACTTACTAAAACGACCTATTAATCACTTAATACTTTAACCTACCAGTTAGTGTTAAACTTTCTCCTCGCAGCATAGCACTTATTTACTTGACCTCCACTTTCATCCTTCAAAATAAAATCGAAGGAAATATGAGTAAGGAAAAGAAGATATATCAAGAGAATATAATCATGTACTTCACAATTGCAAAGTATGGAACATATGTGAAGTAAATATTATTGGATGCATTTCTTGTTACGAGGTCCTTTAGATTGAAATATTGTAACTATAGAGAGATGGTTATAAATTATCTGTTCAATTCTTACAGAACTGGGGATGACAAAAATAATTAACTAAACGAAAATTTACTGACTAAAATTCCAGTGGGGTTCACTTCAGTTTCCACTTCAGTTTCAACCACAGCAAAGGCTCGACTTCCTCATTCCCCTCAAGGGAGTTCCTTGATGCTGGTGAGGGTCTCTTGATCTAGGAAATTGGATCTGTGCTCCAGTTCCCTGAATTGAGCTTGAATGCCTTCCATCCCCCCCACAGACCCTGTATAATCCTACGGGTTTAGCGCCCCCCATGATTATAATAATTATAATACTCCCTCCTCATTGTTGCCTCGCAACCACCACCACTTTGCATGGCTGGCTCCTTTGTCCTCCTTTCCCCCATACTGACTGGCTGTAGCTGAACTGGTGTGGGACAAGGAACTCCATGTATTACACCCTTCCATGGAAGCAACGAAACTCCCTCTCTACAGAAACAAATCTTAAAAACTAGCTGTTATAACACTGATACTGGCTTGCAACAGCACTTTCCTTCTCTCCCGAAAGAAAATAACAGAGGAGAATCTACAACTCAAGGGAGGTTCCTTGATTTCTATGATTGGCTCTTGATCCACAAATTTGTGAGCTAAGTTGTGGAAGGTATAGTGTGTTGGGTGTGGTCAACTAGGAGAACAGGTTTAGTGTGCGTGGTGGGGTCATATAGGAGGCAAAGCAGTCAGGGTGGGGTTGGGGACCGTGGCTGCTTGAGCACCACATTCCTTGCCCCCCATCACGGAATAAATAAGAATCTGCTGGGTGTTCCTAAGTGGTGACAGCAGCTGCTGCATCGCCACCGCCGCCGCCATCACTACCTCTTGTCAGGGACACACTGGTTCTGTTTCTTCTACTAGGAGGGTTAGGAGGGTGTCTTATGGTGAAGGATTCTTGATCTGAAGAATTAGAACTATCCTTCTTTTTCCCGGGCTTTATATGGCCCATGAATATAATTAGTGTTCATCATGATAATAAATTCAGATGATGAGCTCCAGCTTTTGGGCCTTTCTCTTAACAGGGTGTGTGTGTGTGTGTGTGTGTGTGTGTGTGTGTGTGTGTGTGTGTGTGTGGGGAGAGGGCTTACAAGGACAAATGCCTCGGGAAGGTCAGCGTCTCGCCCTAGTCTGGCTGACTCGTGGACACTCCTCTCTCCACACACACTTCAATACTTCTCTGAATTCCTTCACAGTGAAAACAGCAGACGGACCGAAAAAGGGACGTCCTTCGTGTGTCCTTCCAACATAGCTACTCTCTCCCTCCTAGGGTCCAGTAACCCTCCCCCTTCTCTCTTCTCTCTCCCTCTCTGAGCGGGTGTAACCGAAGAAGTAATGACACTAAGTGTGCTTGGAAGAATGAGTGCCAACATTGAGGAGGTTCGGGCAGGTCGTGTTGACTTTGTCAATCAAGGACTATTTGTTACGCACTGCAGTGACCATTTCTAACATATATGACTAGAAAATTGCTTATGTCATAAATAACTTTTTAATATATAATAATGTTAATATAGTTATTATCAACGTTATAAAAATTAATGTCTATTGTGTAGTAATCTTGAGGCAATTAACTAAAGCAACGTGGGAAATTAGTTGTCGCTTGCATCTTATGTTCATTTGTCATCCAAGCAGAGATTTACCATATTTATACGATCTAATGAATTTACTGAAGTATTGTTGCCAGAAAATATTGGTTTACTCTTTGATTATCTACATTCAAATAGTTGGGAAGGTTAGAGCAGCGCTGTTCGTGAGCCACAGATTTTAGCGAATTTGATTTGTCAGAAATTTTGGGAAAGTTGTAACGGCTGCCTTGATATGATCCACTGAGTTTGCCGAAATGGATGATATAAATGTTTGGGAAATTTGCCACGATTGCCTTATTATGATTCCTGGAATTTGGCAAAATTGTGTTGGCAGAAATGTTGGAAAAGGCTAAATCGGCGGCTGCCTTGACTCCTTGGTGTGAGTCACTGGTTGCGTGACGCAACGGACGCCACTTGGTTGTGGCTTCACCAAGTGCAGTGTTTCCTGCTTTGTGAAATTCGTGGCTGCCACTGAAGGCCAAGGTGCACTCAAGCCCGTAAGCAAGACTCTCTCCTCTCTCTCTCTCTCTCTCTCTCTCTCTCTCTCTCTCTCTCTCTCTCTCTCTCTCTCTCTCTCTCTCTCTCTCTCCACTGGCTTGGCTTTATTGCTCTTTGAAGATTAGTCTGGCTTACTGCGCCGATTACAGATCCTGGCATACAGGCTGGATACAGATTCCGAGTTACTGGCTGGATATAGAGCGTTTGGTTTACCTAACTACTTAAGCCTTCGTGTTGTAGCTATCTATCTCTTGCACTCTGTAGCAACCTCTCCTACCATTAAAGAAAACCTATTCAGCGCACTTAAAGAATACTTCTATACTTAAAATAGGGATTGTGACCTCAGTGTGTATACATCGAGAGCTATACACGTCGATGTATGTACTATATTATTACTTGTTCACTAACATCACGAATACTTAAATAGCCCATATAGGGATTAATGTAAACACTGTTGACTGTGGATACAGATGTGCACTTTGTGTATAAAATCCTGTGATCTCTTATCCTGTTTCCCTCTGTTCACTTTCCTCAAGGAAGGTTCCCAGATGTCGGTGAGGGGCTCTTGATCTAAGGAACTGGTCCTGTGTTCCCCCTATAAATATAATAATGCCTGACTTAATGGCTGTCAGTTCACGTCATGAGTCTTTTCTTGCATAAGTACCCACGAAGTGTATAAAATGAATGGCGTTCCTCTCCCCCCATCGCGTGGTTAATTGAGTGTGCAGCTTAAGCGTGCAACTATATTGGCTCTTATGCTGATGACCCCACTTTGCACTCTTCATATTGCAGTCATGACCCTTTGCAACTCGCTCCATCTCGCAATTGCAATCCAGCTCTTCCGTTTGATTCAAATTTCATTTCTGTTCTGCATTTAAAACTTACTCTTCAATCTTATAAAGCGCAGTTTTAGGCTTATGTTCTATTGAATGAACATTACTGTCGTGGGTTGCTGATGGTTCTTGATCCAAGGAAGTGGAGTTACCCTCTCCCTCTTTTTTCCTGATCAAACCTGATTGGCTTTCATTCTCAAACTCTGTATGATCCTTGTGGGCTTGGTGCTTCTCCATGAATGTTTCTGGTGTCTCCAGCAGACCTAGTGAGTCGCTTAAATGCTAGCTCTACAACCCTTAATACTATCGACCCTTAAGGGGCACGTAAGTGTCCCGTCTTCTAATAACATGCTCATTTTTTCCACTATAATTTAACTTGTTCATAATTACAATCGCATTTGCTTTGTTTCGTAAGGTGAATCCTAGTATCTTTCCTTTATTCATGGTATAACTTAAATCTTTGATGACAATTGTGTTGCAACACAAGCTGATTACCTCCAATTCTCCTACAGTTTTAGTTCCTCATAATGTAAAAATTCAGTCTTTTCCTTCTCTTTATCCTCGTTTGCTCAGACCTCCCCAACACAATTGTCATTAAAAGATTTGTTAAGTTATACCATGAATTAAAGAAAGATCCTAAGCTTCACCTTACGAAACAAAGGAAATGCGATAGTAATTATGGATCAGGTAGATTATAGTGGAAAAATGAACATGTTATTAAAAGACGGGGGAACAAACGTACCCTTAATACAAATATACCCTTTATACAACTAGACCTTAATACAAACTGTCTCGTGAAAGATTACTTTGATCCGCACGAATTTTACTCCTACTCAGCCCAATTTATCCAAGGGAATTTCTTCGTATTACATTAAGTATATAGATACTGCATATTATATTTCGTGGCTTATTAGACTCATTTTTTCCATAAAATGTCTCCAAAAACCACCCTGCGTCCTATAACCTGAAGGTCAGTGACGGGAACTATAAGTTTCGGGTGTGGGGTGTGCTGTAGCTCTCCCAGTTACGTCCGATGCGGAGCCATTGAAACCAAAATAAGTCTTATAAGTCGCGTCATATAAGCCGCGAATTACGGTACGTAGTTTTCATGTTACACAAAATCTGACTTAATGAACTACCATGATGTAACTGTAAGCTTTGAACTACACTAATACTACACGAGTTAGTTTCATTATGCATCCTATACTAGACGTGTGGGGGGTGGTATGATGAATACGTACCTCGCATGTGAGCCAGATTCATCACATATTCCTTGTGAGTAGTTTAGTTTTAAACAAAATAATTATAAAATTTGAAGATGTATAATATATTGAAGTATATTTTATGTGACTTTTACACGTTATATTAGTGTGTATATTAAAATTGGTAGTATGCATGGAAAAAAATTAGTAATTAACTATATTTGCAACTATACCATAGTTCTAGAAGTGTATGAGCTATTCTGATACCTATATTTTTAAAAGTATGCACTTTATTATGTACCATAACATTTTTATGTTCATATTGCAGATTTGAACTGAGTATATTTCTCGGGGTCACAGTAATCAGGTTTCAGTAACCAGTTTTTTTTTTTTTCAAATGAACCACTTATTCCATCTTTTAACTCCGAGAGGAGTACTTTAATACCTGTGAAGGGCTCGAGATCGAAGGAATTGGAGGTACTCTTTCGTTGGATTAAACCTGATTATCTCCAATACCCGTACAATTTTAGTTCTTCCTCATGAATGTAAAAATTCCAACATTTTCCTTCTCTTTATCCTCCTTTGTTATTTCAAACATTTATTACCGTATTTTTCGGCATATACAGCGCGCTTCTCCTCCTTCCCAAGAAAGTAAAAATTACTGTGCGCCTTATATGCTCAAGGTCCAGGAGTAAAGGTAGGTTTTGGGTTACTGGAAAGTGATGGTTTTAGTGCTATGGTACCGGTAAACAGAATTCCGAATATCCTCTTCTTGAAACTGTTTCCCAGGTTACTTAAGTGATTACTAGCTATTATAAATTTTAAAATAAGTACCTATTATCGGTACAATCTCTAAACAGTACGTAACCATGTTTATTTTGGTAGTTGGAGACTGCTGGAGCTTGTAGGAGTACAACAGATTTTCTTCATAAAACTGTTTAACTTGGTGGAATAATTTTTTCATTAAGAGGGGCATAAAGTGACTTACAACACAGTATTTATATCTAAATGTCAGTAATGAATCAGTGATTTAGTATAAGGGCGCGTAGCATAGTATAGGAGCCCATACTCCTCCACCGCCCTTCATTACTTACATAAGGACGAATATGATTACTGGTTTACCGTTATGATACTTCTGTGTCTCTGGCAAACATTACAAGTGATTACCAGCATCTATCGCTCACTCTCAGTGCACCAGGCCTAGCAAGTACTGCATTTTTCCCGGAATATGCCTGCTAAATTGGGGTGCAATTTGTACGCCCGTGAGTCAAATGTGAGGGAATATACAGTAATTATATAATTATCAATTTACTCCTGAGATGCCAAAAAATATTGCATCGTACCAACATGGGAAATGCTCTGTTCACACCAACCCAGGCAATGTAATGTTCCAATCGATACTTAATAGAGTTTGGGTCCCAAGGTTTTGACCCTGAGTTATTCACTGTGAACATTGTAACCTCACATACCTGTGCTGATTGGTCAAGGACCAGCCTCGAATAACGGATGAAAAATGGAGCCTCCACTTCTTGCGTCTAATGACCCACTCGGGTTCAGAACTTAGACATACAATTAAAAATGTTTATTACAGATCATAACCATTAGTATAACAATTAAAAATCTGTTTGACAGATTATTACCATTGGTATAATTGATTATATATAAACTAAACTTATGAATGTATAGTATGGTGTTTTTTCTTAATGTTTTGAATTTCTCTGTTGTCGCATGGTTATTCACCTTATCGCTCACTTTCTCTGAACCATTCGTTCATTTTCTTTCTGAGTGGGCGAGCATAATTTAACCACGGGACTACAAATAGGCGAGTAGTTAGTAGCATGTCTGGCAAGTGATTGACAGACGGAGGATCGAGTCTATCACTCCTTGCACTGAATACCCAACACAAGATTTTACCTTACATATTTATAAATTTCTTGTGTTTAAAAGGTGCGTGATAGTGTATTGGGTGGGGTCGTCAGCCTGGGGTTGAGGATAAAGTGGTGATTTCTTACAGGTTGCAACAGAGGCAGGGAAGAGCGGGCTTGTGTTGTCTAGGTGAACTGACCATCTGCCCCTTCCCACCCTCAGAACTGGTTTAGGTACGCAGCAACACCATCAGCAAACAATGACCTCGCAGCAGGACGTTTGGGGGTCATCATGGATTGTTTGGTGGTTCTTCAGGCATAACACAGTCACACTGGCCGTCTCTGCCAGCCTTGCTGTCACGTCACGTGTCAGCCATATCCCTACTATATTCTCACAAATCAGTTAGGCTAGTTTCCTTCCATACAGGAGGTGCCTTGATGCTAGTGAAGGACTCTCGAACCAAGGAACTAAAAATAGCCAACCCCCCGTTTTTTAGGATCACATCTGATTGCCTTCCACTCCCCAGTTGTATGACCCTTACAGGTTTAACGATTTCCAATGAAAAAAAAATACTCCACCCAACTCGTTTCAAAAGAAACGTGATATATTTTAAAAGTTTATATTTTGCTGCTATTGATCTTTTGTATATGTAAGATATGGCTAAACTGACGTGAAACTGGAAAATTTAAGCCAAGTAACAAATAAAGCAGTTTTAAATGCTCTGATATTCCCCGTGTAATACTCGTTTTACAGTTGATAATTTTGTCTATTGTAGCTCAGAATTTTTACTGCAGCCCGTCCCTCCTTGCTTCGCATAAATATAGCAGTTGTGATAAGAGCGGGTATTGCACCATCATTGGCTTGGTTATTGTTGCTGCAGCTTACTACACTCGGTTCCCGTGTTGCAATTATTGTGCCTTTACATGCTCATGTGGCTACAAACCAACCACAATTTTTGTGTGTGTGATGTATATATATCGTATTGTAACCATGAACGAGTGGTACTTAATTTATGACAATACTGCGACTAGCCTCGGGCTCGAACCCATGCTGTTTTGGCCCGCCTCATGATGAACGAGAATCACACGACCCTCTAACCCACAGGACCACCCAATCCTACAAAGATTACGCACCCAGCAGAGCTAGATGTTGTACCGTGATCCGAGGATATACGATGGTGTGGGTGCCTCAGAACTAATTTTATTCTACTCCCCGTTAGGTGTATTAGTCCCCACAAGCAGTATATATCGTATTGTAACCACGAACGAGTGGTATTTAATCAATAACAGCACTGCGACTCCGAGGGCTCGAACCCATGCTGTTTAGGCCCGCCTTATGGTGAGTGACAATCACACGACGCTCTAACTCAGTGTGGTGTGATTTTCGCTCACCGAGGCTGGCCAAAACAGCATGGGTTAGAGTCCTCGGCTAGTCGCAGTGTTATATATAATCACACAGGAATATCGCAGCTAGCAGGATTCGAACCCACGTTGGCAACTGTGCACGAGTGTGGCGTGGCTTCCACCTTGACGCCTTAGACAACTCGGCTACAGATGCCTCAAAACCCTAGGTAGTCTGCTTACAAGCCTTCTTCCTAGCGTCGGGCTCACCTGTGAGTCTCAAGCCTGGTCTCCAACTGTTGTATTCTCGTGTATGTTCTGGCCTTACCAGTGATACTATACGCAATGCACCTCACAGAACAAGTGAAAGTGTATACTTTCCTATATACAGGAGAAGAATAAAATAGTTGGAGACTAAGCGCAGGACACACCAGTAAGCCTCAAGCATAGTCTCCAACTATTTTATTTTTCTCCTGTATATACGAAAGTATACACTTTCACTTGTTCTGTGAGGTGCATTGCGTATAGTATCACTGGTAAGGCCAGAACATAGACGAGAATAAAACAGCTGGAGACCAGGCTTGAGACTCGCAGGTGAGCCCGACGCTAGGAAGAAGGCTTGTAAGCAGACTACCTAGGGTTTTGAGGCATCTGTAGCCGAGTTGTCTAAGGCGTCAAGGTGGGAGCTAAGCTATACTCTTGGACAGCGACAAACGTGGGTTCGAATCCTGCTGGCTGCGACATTCCTATGTATGTACTTTCGCTTGTTTCTGCGAAGTGTATTGAAAATATAAATTATATATAATGTCGTGCCGAATAGGTAAACCTTGCGATTTTGGCTTAAATAGCAACTCTCTTCTTGCCGAATAAGGCAAACTAAAATTTGTTAATGCAATAATTTAGCAAAAATCATTCTGAACCTAACTAAAAAAAAATATTTCAGTGTGTTTCTTTAGTATTAAATTATTGTAAAGTTGTTTAAAATATATTTAGTTGGATTAGGCTAAATTAAATTGCGCTTGTTATAATAAAGTTAGGTAAATTTTCTAAGGTGGTTCTGGTAGAAAATTGTTAATTTTTACATTAACATAAATTAAAAAAATATATTTTTAAACGAATAAGAGAAAATTTTAGGAAATAATTATAAACTAGCTCTTGCTAATTAACCAGTTTTACCTATTCGGCACGACAGATTATATAATGCAAGAAAAATAATAAAGATATATAAAAAATGCTGGTTTAGAAAGACACGTAAGCAAACACTAACATATTTATTAGAAAACGTTTCGGTCCTGGGACCTTGATCAAGGTGATCAAGGTCCCAGGACCAAAACGTTTTCTAATAAATATGTTATAGTGTTTGCTTACGTGTCTTTCTAAACCAACTTGTCGGTATTTATTACCAAGGTTTATACCATAAAAAGTGCTGGACAAGCACAGTGAAAGCACAATAAACAAATTCTAAGTACTTTCGTTCAAGCGATTCTCTATATTATGAAGTTATGCAGGCGCGAACAACCACCGTCTGTGTAGCCGTCGTCTAGATACATCATATGTAACTAAAAATAAAATTTGTGGTAGCGTAGAACGTAAAAATATTTCACTTAAACGTTACGTGTATATGTGGTGCGCAGCTGCTGCTAAAACAGGTGTTGAAACATCCGTTTATTGATGCGCAGTAATTTTAGCACTTGGATGAGGGCATGACTAACTGGTCTAGGGAGAGTGGGGGGGGGGGTCACCTAAGTGTTTAGTGTTGCCCAGGGTATGTATGCAAATATTTTGTCTTTCAAGGTACTTTGCGTTGCTAGTAGACACCCTTTCTAAGGCGGTGTAGTGGAGGGGCTTTTCGTTCAAGGAACTGGAGCTGCTCGCCAGGTCCTTGGATCAAGCTAAATTACCTACCATCTCCAAGGCACCATACGAGCTCTACTGATATGGCGCTTCCCCATGAATAATATAATCTCTTAACAGCCCATCCTCAGCTTAAACATAGTTTTCTTGCTCATTATAACAAGCCATTTTCTGAGTCTTCTATACCTCTGCCTCAATTAAATTGTCATTATTTTTAGTAAAGGAAATTACATAAATTAGAATGTAAAGTCTGTGAGGTATAGAATGCAACCGTGTAGAGAACTGGAAAAAACACGGTCTTTATGCATGGTGTGAGGAAGGGTTGTATTTAAATATGACAAATGATTACAAAACCCTAGATTGGGATGGGTGCCAGTTGGCAGGTGGGTGGATGTCCGAGGATAGTCACCGTCCTAGGAATGTACATGTTGACTACCCTTCATGGAGGAGGGAGGTATTCCTGGAGGCCGAAGGGCTCTTGATCCAAGGAATTAGAGCCATCGTTCCCTTGACTTAAGCCTACTTTGTGTAACCAGAGACTTTTCATAGCCTTCTAAACATGTCGCTTATTCCTGTACCAGTTGCATGTGGAAATATTTTAATTTTCATACCTCTTGTTCCCTGGTGCTGTGTGCACTTCACCATGAACATCACTTGACTACCCTACTCTGGTCTAGACATCAGTGTTGAAACAGCCAAGGATGAGTTGATATCGCCAATGGCGTATTAACTGTTGGAGCTGTAATCTACTGTTGTGGCGGTATGTTGATTCAAGATGAGTAGTATATTGAATGGTAAATTGTTTTCTCAGGCTAGACTGCCGTAATATGAGTAATGATGGTAGTCACACCTCGACGCCCAGGGAATATAAATACTATATGGATACGCGCGAGGATCAAGCACCTACAGCTATATATAGTATAGCTGTGTCCATGAATACAACAATGACATAATTCAGATACAAATGCTATTGGTGCTTAAACTTAATGTATCTCCCTAGATTTAAAGCCTGGCTGCTTCTGGGTTATTAAGGGTGCAAATCCCTTAAAACTGAAATTTAAAATAATCACGATTTTAATGTATTTAATCTCTATGTACATGTACTGTGATATATCTGTCGGTGTACATACCATGTTGGAAGAACAACAAGGAACATGTGTACAATATCTTGCAGGAGGTCGTATAGTACAAATAGGAGTCGAGAATGTTGTTGAGAGTTTAATCATGTAAATGGTATACAATACCGACAATTTCAAATGTTGTGGCAAGAGTCATTTAGTTGTTAAACACCAGGCAACAAAATAAGGTGCAAGCCATACAGGTTGTAGACGTAATTACAGCAGAATAAGACAGAGTTGGTGGAGGGCCAAAGTACTTACTCAACTGTGTTATCGCTTGTGTCGCAACGCCCGGCCAGTAGTAGTCACCACCTGCCTGGCTTCCCTACTCCAACAGTTGTTACCACCTCCCTGGCTTTCACTCTTCTCCAACAGTTGTCACCATTGCCTGGCTTTTCCTTCCACCAACAATTATCACCAAATTACTAGCTCCTCCTTACTCTAACAACTGTTAACACCTGCCTAGCTCCCTATACTGCTCTTTACTGCATCATCAGTCGTCACTACCCGCCTGGCTCGCTCCACTCCGATTGGGTCTACCTACAATTTGGTGCAATTTCTGGAGAAGACCTTGCTCTTTGTAAAGGAAGACTATATTTCTAGGGAAGATCGTGCTATCTATAAAGACTATGTATCTGGGGAGGGACCTTACTACCTCTAGAATTCTTCCGAGTAACTGTATCCAGAGTGATTGATTTTTCGAAGTATTTACGACTAGATCATAATTCCTGGGGTGAAAAATTCTACTGTATGCGTTGTTTGATTGTAGTGGCCTTGGGTAAATATTTTTTGGAGATAACGGCACAAACCCTATAATAGATGACTTTATCTCCTATGCCAGGAGGATGTTATCGTGGTTGTGATGGTGCAATGCTTTCCCTGCTAGCGAGTGGGTGTCTTTGTGTGTAATCTTCCATTTGTAACTACATTGCATTGTCCTGTCTTCATTAATATGTTATATATATATATATAATATATATATATATATATATATATATATATATATATATATATATATATATATATATATATATATATATATATATATATAAATACCTCTGTCAGTTTATTTAAATTTTCTGCCATTCTTGTAAAGAAAATTTTCCAGTATCTTTGGCTACAGTTTTTCTTAATTTGTTAGGTAAATGGACACATGTTCAACTAATTAGACATTTTATTGTGGAAACTTTTCACTCTCCAGGAGCTTGTCAAGCTGTTATCCCTGTCAAAGGTACTGAAAAACGTTATTCATCTCTTTTTGTAATTGTTTTCATGTGTTTTTTCTTCTTACCAGCTTCCTTTAGCATTTTCAGCTGTTCATCATAACTTACTTTTATTTTATCTCTGGATCCATTTTGTAGCTCTTTGGCCTTGTTTTTCTATCTGATCCACATTTTTAAAAGTGTAAATACACAGCAGCTGCCTATTGTACGATGTAAACAATTTCATTTATATAATCAAATGACTTTAATTCTTATTACTTTTTTTCTACACCCCGAAATTTTTTCCACAACCTGTATTCATGTGGTGTGATTTCAATTTCTCTCATTTCCATTACATTGCATTTATCAACATTAAATTCCATATTCATCTATCAATCGATTTTATTTTATTTTGCCCAGGATTTTTCATCATTTGCAAACCAGATAGATTAATTAAGCATTCAGTTTCCTATGGAAAGACATTCATATAAATTAAATACATTGTAGTGACAAGTATAGTTCTTTGGAGTACTCCAAGAGGTTACATTTCTTCTCATCACTTTGCTTACATTTTCCTCCAAGTCAATTTTGTGTGTGTGTGTGTGTGTGTGTGTGTGTGTGTGTGTGTGTGTGTGTGTGTGTGTGTGTGTAAGGGAGGGGACGTGCGTGTGTCTACAAAGAGTCACAAACACCAAACCGTTTGATCCCGAAATTTTTAATTTCATGTATGGTTTACTTCCCAGTCGTTCGTTTTGTATTTAACCTTAAGTTTTTGCTGTTAATATGTATTACACTTCATTTACTCTTCTTAAACCTTATTTGAAAATGGTTGCTCTCGTTTTTGTTTGCGTTGAGTAAGTGTTGAAGATTGTTTTAAGTGCTTTGCTTCCTGTCTGCCAGTCTGTCGTCCTAGTACTTGCTTGGTTATACAGTGGGTCTTGACTTTACCAAGCAAACTTGTAAAAATCTTCAACCAAAAAAAAGTTTTTGATAAATATAGATCAGTTTTGTCTTTACGACTTTGCTCTCATTGGGCAGTTGAAAGATATCGTTGAATTTGAAGTGATTTGGTAGTTACTTTTTTCATTTTGGAAGTTTCTTAAGAATTAACTGTATGATCCCTAAGGATCATACAGCTATAATAATAATACTAATAATACAGCCAAACGATTTAGACAGTAAGTTCAGCCAAGCAATAGAAGTGATAAAGTAAAAACTTGAGAGAGGCTGCCTCTATCATGCCAGGCTCAGATACACGGGAGCAGTGAAAGAAGATGGACAAATGTGGAATTACAGTGGCTACTGGGAGATACTGGTAGTATTAAGACAAGCTGAAATTTTTTTTCTGTAAGAGTATGAACAACAAAAATACAAAGACCTATTGAAGGATCAAGAATAGTGAATATTGATGAAAAGACACAGGATTTCTCTTTCGGGGGGGGGGGATGTTGATGATAATGAGGGGCAAAAGCCGACAAATGGGAATAAAGGTACTGGTAGGAGAAGATCCTTTTAACACGTTTCGCCCAAGGCTGGGCGAAACTTTTTCGTAGTATCCTCTGCTACCCTTGTCTATTCCCAAAGAAATTAGAGCTACCCTTCCCTTAGATCAAACCTGATTGCCTTTCATTATGTTTGCGCTATATGACCCTTATTAATATAGCGCTTCTCCATAAATGTAATACCAAGAGGATTTATGTGAATATATTGAAGGGAGACAAGTGGACCATGTGGCGAGAATGGGAAATACGTAAAAAAAAACACACACAAAAAAAAAAAAAAACTTCAGTTACTCGAGTATCGGGGAGAGAAGACCACGAACAACTGACACACAAAGATTGCAGGCAAATTCCGTTTGTATAGTTTTATAAGAGTGTTAGGTTAGGTAAGGTTAGTCAGGAAGCAAGACAAGTGTTTCCTGACGCGGGTCTTAGATGATCCGCCGTTGGAGTTTTTGATCTGACAGAGGCCTTCCGTTGGCTTACCGGTCCATCCCTTTAAAAATTATATTCATAGTCATAACCATTTCTTTTTTCATTAGAATAAGTGTGATAGTAGAGCTCAAGTTAGAAGCCAGTAATGTGATGAAGCCTGAGAAGCGTAGACACACACACACACACACACACACACACACACACACACACACACACACACACACACACATATAAGAACGAAGGAACACTGCAGAAGGCCTACTGGCCCATGCGAGGCAGGTCCAAGTCTCCTACCGGCTTAAGCCAATGCACCCAACCTAGTCAGGTCAGGTCACATTGACTTAAGGGAGGAACACGGCAACAAGCCATCAGGTCTAACTCACACCACCCCCATCTACTCATGTATTTATCCAACCTATTTTTAAAGCTACACAACGTTCTGGCCTCTATAATGGTACTTGGGAGTTTGTTCCACTCATCCACAACTCTATTACCAAACCAGTACTTTCCTATATCTTTCCTGAATCTGAATTTTTCCAACATATACACCTGACTGACTTGGATGTGGCAAATTCAATACACAGCTTCAAGAGTAGAGATGTAGGACCCAAGAGGGCAAAAAAAGTGATGCCGATCAAAGTAGCTTAGGAAGCGGGGCCAGGAGTCGTGTCTCGACCCCCGGAAGAAGACAACTTTGTGAGAACGTACACTGCGGGTTGTGGGTGGCGGGGGAAGCACCTCGGTATTGACCTGTGCATCCGGGCCACACCTCTTTTCTCTTGTCTCAAGCTCTTGCTCTCTCTCACGTTATTGCTAGCTTGAATGAATATAATAAAGGTAGGTGGTATGTGCTCAGTTATTTGTTATAAGAAAACATGAAGTTAGCTCTCGGAGAAGAGCAAGCTTTTATGACGGTTCGTTGTAAGTAGTTTCCTCGTAAACAGCTTTATAAAGCTCTACACAGAACAAAACCATATCACAATAAAAGGTTGTCCTGCAACATGTATCTTGTGATTACTGTCAACAACGCACCTTTTTATCCACATATTTAAGGTAGTTCAAAAATAGAAACCCACCGCCCCCTTCCAGGATGCGACCAACAGTCTACTAACACCCAGGTTCCCATTTACCGCTAATGGGGATAGTAGGTGAAACAGGAGCAGGAAGCCTGAGTAGACCTGCTACTTGACGGGTATGAGTTGAACCTTGACTACTGAGCTACAAGTCATACTTCACAAAATAGTGAAATTTCATTTTGTTTGCGCATACATTCTCCCCGTTGATCCCTCTGGTCACTATACATTTTGTGCAAGTTTAGACCTAGACAGAACAGAGGATAGCGGCCATATCGAGTTCATGCGACCGTTATTTAAACCATTTATATAAGGAGCACGTGCAACACCTGGGAAACTTTACATTACGTAACTGACAAAGCCTACGGCGCAGGTGAAAAGTTTCTCCAATAAAGATAACCTGGTGTTGTACATGCCTTATTCATCAATCTTGTGGTATTGTATACCTTTGATATAATAATCTACCATATATATTATGGCATTCACGAGCTATTGTTCTTGGCTTAACCATTTAGGCAATGTGCAAGAGCCGAATATGAATAACTTATACTGGCTCTCGTTGCTCTCCACAAGGGTATACACAGATTTATTAGTAGTAGTATTAGTAGAAATATTGGGAAACGGTTAACTCACGGGAGACATTGTGCTTAGAGAATGAGATGTAATTAGATTTGATCAAAGGAAGAGTTTAGCGTTTGTTTAATATCCAAAGAAGGTGAACTTAGTTCAGAATCCTTGACTCATGAGCCCTTCCCCTGGATCAAGACAACCTCCTTGAAGGTGTTAGTAATCATACGATTTGCAGACCCACCTAATAAACTAACTTTTTATTAGTAAACTAATGTGTAAAGATCGCATTTTATTTCCTAGCTTTTAAAATAATGAACCAATGGAAAAGTCCAATTGAATGTCACCAAATTTAACAAGTCACAACCCAAGGTTTGCCTCCTGCCTCCTGCGTAACATCACATGGTTACCAACTCAGGTAATAATGTAGCGCACACTGCACGTGTGTACTTGTAAATTACTCGGCGGGTGTACATAAGAGCCGCAGCGCAGCGAGGTGCTGACTTATGTGGCTAGAATGCATAAAGATAATATATTGTATATTAGTTATAATAGAGCCGTTGCATATTAAGAAGTATTATTGTAAATATATTTTTATTGATTATAATAGAGCTAGTATACATTAAAAAGTATTGGGCAAGATATTTTTGGAGGGTTAGGTATTTTTGTAGTTCTAGGAAATATTGGGTTTGATGAAGTGAGCCAAGTAGCTCGTGTAAATAGCCAGGTACTGGTATACCAACCTAGCACAAGATGGGACAAAACTGAACAAACTAGCACAAGATGGGACATGATTTATATACATAATTGTAAAAATAAATCACCGGTCAAGGGTACATGAACACACATGGAAAAAACGGAAACAAAAGGTTTGAGTGCTATATACTTAATCTTGCATCTGAGTCCCTAGAGTTTCCTTCTTATTTTAGGAAGTAAAGCATTTTGGCTGGTAGTGTACAGGTGGTATGCATCTCTCAATACATGTTAGGGAAATTACCTGAGTTCCTAGTAAAGGGATTAAAGTCTTCATGATAATATATGGGTGAAACCATACCCCGGCCGCGGGTTCAATCCCGGCCGGGGTATGGTTTGTTTGCAATCGTGTCATTACGATTTCGTGAGTCAATATATGGGTGAATTGCTACCTTATTGACCCTTGTACAGTCGATGTTCTTTTAAATCTAACAAACTACCTACTATAGCTTTAAGGAAGTTCATTGTGGGCAGTTCAGACAGGGTTAGTTGTCCTTTTACAGAAGTATGTCTAGCCATTGTAGCTACACATGAGGGTGTCTGGTAGTATAGCCTGGGTGACCAGACGTTGTTTTAAAAATTACCCCAAATGTGAGTAGTGAACTTATTTTAGTACGTAAAATAATGCGTTGGGTGTTTGCTTCCTTTAAAATAGCTTTAGTATATGTGGAATACTGTGATCAGAAGATGGTCACGAATCAAGCTTTGAAAAGCTTATGTAACGAATTATTATTATTTATAATATCGATAAAATGAATTAGATATGCAACACTTGGGATATCATTTGAAGACTTCGCCAGCCAGTCTTGATGAATCTAGATTCATCAAGACAAAGGTACCGGCTTCTAGGCTGAGGGACTGATTACTATCTTCGTATCTATCCTCGTATATCATGTGCATTGAATTGAAAAAAACAAACAATGGTTGGTGGTCATCAAATACAGATACCCAGGTGTTAAACGTGTCTAATTCCCCATCCGTATATTCTTATATCTTGCCTAAAGCAGCGCAGAGACTGTTGCTGTGTAGAAACTGTACAATAGCTGGTACGGGTGCCTGATATTCTTTAGTTTATAACTACTATTAATTTGCAGTACACTTATCTAGCCGTTCTCTTACATCCGCTCCCCTCCACGCCAGGCTGGGCTAGGCGGATGTGCAAATGTTAAATATTTTCATGCTTCCTCCCGTTTTCCTAGAACCCGAATCTAGAATTCGTAAAGGTAATTCCTCACTCCGGATGAAGTAAATTCCTGGGCTTTCACCTGTTTGGGTGGGAGGAAATGCCCGCATGTCTCCTACGCTGCTGCCACCCACACCACACTTTCTTCGCTCTCCAATTATTATGAAACACGTCAATCTTTGTATTTGCCCCTGGAAAATACATGAATTTGGCATTTAGTATTCTGTTAGAATTGTCTCCATGGCTTGGCACTGTAATATTACAGGAGTATGAGAGCTCTGAAAGCTCTAGACTTGGTAATATTGACGTGATATTTCTCGCCCTATGACATCATCGGGGAAGAGCCATGACGTCACACGATACGCGACGTCATACAACCTCGTTGGAAGGACCTGCTTTTGTGCGTGTACGCCGTATTCCTCTGTAAAAACATAGTTTTTGTCTGGTTTCTGGACAATAGCTACATACGATCTAGTATATATAATTATTTTTTTGTTTAGTTTGGAGTAGGAGGGCGAAACAGTAAGATTGGTTGCGGTTGCGGGAACCGGAGTGACCTTCCTTTATTCAGCGTTGCTGCCGTAACCTCAATGACGTCAAACATTTGAGGTATTTTGGAAGTGATATTTGCTTTCTGAGGCAAGAGATGCAACCAACCCAGGGACGCTGTAGCCACCATGCACACAGCCATCAGCAATGACGCCATAAAAAGAACTAAAGCCCTTGCTGATTTATAAACATTTTCACACAGCCTCTGGCTTATTAAGACTTTAAAAATACTAATAAAAACTAACTGCGTATTTTGCAAATCAAAAAGATAATTCACACATAAAAGTCGATATCACAAGAATCAAGGGAACTGCAAGCCAACTAATGTGTACATAGAACAGCCAACTTACTCCGTACAGTACATGTGTGTATATAAACTGAGAGGTATAATCCCCATCTTAGAGATTCAAGTATCCTTGATAGTGCATGAGGATTGTCCTTAATTATCCTCGCGCAGTAGAGAAGCCTAAACATTACTTGCTGTTGGTTCATGCAGGGGTGAGTATGTTTATACACAACCAATATCACCTGTATAGTTCACTGCCATCTTGACTGATTCTCGTTTAACTATTTTTTGTGTATATTCCAGTTTGAAACTACAAGTATATGCACACCAGTGATACTACGTATTAAGCTATTGCACACACATTAATTACAGGCCAGTATCTAAATATTAAAAAAAAATAATGGGAGGGGGATTCCTTTATGCCGCTCAAGGATTCTTGATCTAAGGAACTGGAGCTGCCTTCCCCCCCTCGGATCAAATCTGATTGCCTTCCATTCCCCAGGCGCTGTATGACCCTCATCGGTTTAGCGCTTACCCTTGAATTTAAATAATTTTCTTTCTTAAGGTGATAATTTCAGAACCATATTGACAAAGTTTATTTTTGCCCACGTGTATACTATGTCGCCCTTAACTACGCATTTCAAGACAATGTAAATTTTACTTTCTTAACCTCTCGTCATAAGACTGTTCTTGGATCTCGTGCTTAGTTATGCTTATTTGTATATAAAATGCTGGTGAAGGGCTCTTGATTTCAGGAAGGATTTTGAGCTATCCTTCCATTACTTGGATTAAAACTAATTACCTCCCATACTAACCCCACTATGACTACAGTGGGGCCCATGTTAACCTCCCTGTGGTGAATAAATATACTTAGTTGGACGAATCTTGTTGTAGTCAGCTGGTCCAGTGGTTTACGCGCTGGCCTGGAGTTTTACGACTCACTTGCCATGAGTTCTAACCCCAACTGTATCGTGGTTTGTTTGCAATAATACTTTTACGATTTCGTGAGTCATAATTGCCTCCCATTCCCCAGGTGCTCTAACCCCTGATAGTTTAGCGCTGCCCCGTGAATATAACAGTAATGTTTATTGAGAATTTATGAATTTTGTTGTAACCAGGAGTGTAAGGCACAATCGCAAGAACATAAGAAAGGAGGAACACTACAGCAGGTCTGTTGGCCAAGGCTAGGCAGGTCCAGTTCTCACACACCCGCCAGTCCAACATATTTTTAAAGTTACCCAAAGTTCTTCATTGACGCTACTCGGGAGTTTGTCCACTCATCCATAACTCTGCTGCCAATCCGAAACTTTCATATATCCTTTCTAAACCTAAGTTTGTTCTATTAGAGTCTATTGCTTTTTATTCCTCTCTTGAGTAGATATTTATATCAGTTTGTTTATTCTTTTTTTTCTCATTTGTTCACTTCAGCCGTATCTCCCCCAAATTCTATGTCTTAACAGTGTAAATTCAGTTCCTTCAGCTTATCTTCCCAGGAAAGGTTTATAATAGTACATAGGAACAACTTCGGCAACCTTCTCCGTATGTTTTCCAGCGCATTTATGTCCTTTTTCTAATATGGAGACCCTAGAAGTAAGCAGACCTTACCAAAAGTATATAAAGTTGAAGTCAAGAATTCTATTAGCTTTACTGCGAACACTTACGCATTGTCTTAGTTTTAGATTACAGCAAACTAAAACACGAAATCTATCATACTCAGTTTGATTGACATCACATTATTTAGTTTAGTGACACTGTTACTTTTTTTCCAGAATTAGAACCCTACATTTGTCCACATTGAATTGCATTTGCCACTGCTCCACTCACATGAACTGTCACAAAAACAATTTAGATAAATATTAAGTTTGTAGTTCCGCTAATGCTGCTTTTAGATTACGAATTATAGTATTTGTTTTAGCGCGTACATTTATAAATTTTATTCTTGGTTTCGGATTTTATTATTAATCGCTGATCCTTTTCACAGTCTTAACATAATTTCTCTGTGGTTGATATTTGGTATATTTATCTTAATTTTCCAGGTGTGTGTGTGTGTGTGTGTGTGTGTGTGTGTGTGTGTGTGGGTGGGTGGGTGGGTGGGGGGAGTAAGGGGCATGGGTGTTGCAAGCAGGTAAATGTACAGCGTTCTCCTGCGTGTGTTGCAAGAGGTGTGGGTCGTCCCCCACCCCTACCCCCGGCCCTGTGTTGATGAGGGGACCAGTTGGGCACACCACCTGTCTCACCCCTCTTCACCCTGCTGCTGCTTTTATAGTACTTGTTCTACCACTTCTACAGTTACAGTAGTTGCACTATTTCTACTGCTGTTACCGTACTTGTTATCCTAGGTACTGTGATAGTAGTAATGGTGTGGTAGAGGTCGTGGGAGGTGCATTGTTGGTGATGGTGACACAGTTCGTGATGTTGCATCATGTTTTATCCTCGGTGGCAGTATACACGAGAACAAATTCGATTTTGTAATAACTGACTGGTAGTACTTAATTATCGTCGTCGGTGGCAGGTGAGAAATAAAACATGGACGGCGGAGGGGAAAAGGGAGTTCGGCGGCAGAGCTGTATTATACTCGCCTTTAGTCTTGAAGGGTCAGACTTGGGCAAATCCCCTTGAGGATTATAGCTAAATATCAAAGGGTTTTTAATTTTTATCTAAATGAACCCCTCAAGGAAGGTTCCTTGATGTTGGTGAGGGGCTCTTGATTTAGGGAATTGGATCTGTTCTCCAGTTCCCCGAATTAAGCCTGAATGCCTTCCACATCCCCCCCCCCAGGCGCTGTATAATCCTCTGGGTTTAGCGCTTCCCCTTGATTATAATAATAATAATAATATCTAAATGAAGGAAATATGTACTACATTTCACCAGATGTCGTAATAACTCCAGATCCAGGAATGGGTTGATTCAGTAAACACTTAAGTTTCTTCTTGATAGCATATCTGTATGCCTGTGGATATGGGATCATTTCGAGATAGTTTTATATGCACTTTGTTTAATTTTGTTTCAAAACTAATCTTGAAACCTACGAATTATAATATAATTTAGTTATGCAAATTCTTATATAATTTAGATAAATTATCTTTCTCTTTTAACTTAAGAGGTGTATCCTCAGGTGACTGTATTTGCATTTAGCGCCCATAAGCACTCGTAATATCTGCACGGAAATAGTTTTTTAACGTTACGTATTTACGGAACGACTTGTACTTTCGGACCCTTGAGCCTAACCCTCACACGGCTTATGATCTCTCATCCTTGTGTGTATGTTTTTTTTTTTTTTTTTTTACGGCTACGAAAATATTCTTTGACAAGGGTTGTGAACGAATGGTACTAAATCTCGAGTAATGTGTTTGAGACGAGCACTTTGGGTAATTACAAAAATTGATTAGGCAAATACGGAGTCCGGACAAATGCCCCTTAGGACAAAACCTTCTCGAAGAAAAGTCCTTAGGTTAAATGGCAAAATAGGACAAAAGCCTCCCGGTTAGGTTACATTTAGTTCGGGGCTTTTGTCATATGATACTTTTGTCCTACGAGGGTTTCGTCTTGTACGACAATTACAGAGTAGGAATGGTTGAGTGATAAAACCTGCTTAGCATGTGCCAGGGGCCTACTGTGGTACTCTTCTACTCATATTCTTAATATTTAATTTTAACAGCTGTTGAGGACAGGGTGACTCGGCGTACATTATGGTCTCCTGCATTACAATATCGTTATTAGTGTGCTCAGCATAAAGAGCGAGGCTATGGACACTTGTGACTAGCCAAACAAGCAGTGCTTTTGTCCCAATAACGTTGCATCACACCTCGAGAGCACCGCAGCTGTTCTCCACTCTGAAATGTGGAGAGGGAAGGCTGCCCTGGAAATGATTTTCTTAGGTAAAAAGTGTACATCTAATAACCATTTTATTGCGGCTACTTTTAGGTCTCCAGGAGCTATGTCAAGCCAAAGCTTGCACATGTGTCGTTTATACCAAACGTATTGTATGTAATTCTACCAATATTACAGCACTGATTTCCTATTTTTATCAAATGCAATCTGCATAGTATGGAATAAAAGTTAATAGTGTAGATAAATGGTCTAGAGAACAGACAAGTTGATAATTTAGACACATATGCAACACCTGGGTATCTTTGAGGAAACGTTTCGCCACACAGTGGCTTTATCAGTCCAATACATTCACCATTCTTCTTTGTACTGGACTGATGAAACCACTGTGTGGCGACACGTTTCCTCAAGTGTTGCACATGTCTAATTTACCAATAGCTAATTGTTTCCCTGTCGTATTCCATTACACGGGATGGATTTCATGTGAGGTTCCCGAGTTGGGAACTTCAGTACAGTGCTGGGGATATCAAGCATTCCAATAAGAGTTCAGCAGTTACGGGAGCTTAAAAGGTTTTATTCAGTAGGGCTGGAGTTATTCCTGTGTAGGTGAAAATTGGAGGAGGGAGAGATTATGTGACAGGAACATTTCAGGACTGAGGACGATGTAATCGTCACCAGCTGGTAGTATGGCATGGCTGTTTGGTAGCTGGAGTCGCTAAAGCGTACCAATATAAACGTTTATAAACAGTATAACTGTGTGACCTGATGGGTTTAGTGCTTGGTTATGATTATAATAAACAGTGTTGAATGATCCGCACGTGTTTAACGCATTCCATGAATGTACTAACACGAAACAATTAGGCAACCGGGGTTTACCTGGAGGGGCTTTCGGGGGTCAATGCCCCCCCGTCCGTGACTAGTTTCATAATTTTTTAAAATTTGAATGCTAGATAAACTATTCATTTCCATTGTTGCGTACTGTGCCTGTTGCCCATTTTTGATGGTCCTTGATAAATATTTTCCCAGTGAACGTATTGTATTTGCCTCTACTACTGGGTAACACGCTCACACAATAACCGCTGGAACAAATCACACACAAAAAACAGGAAACGTTAGACGACTTTTCGGTCCGTCCTGCACCATTATCAGGCCACAACTGAGCGAGAAGACGAAACAGATTAGGAGAAGGAAGAAAGCAATGGTAGAAATAATTATAGTACCAATAGTAGAAATAGTTGGAGATGGAGAAGCAGGTAACTCCACCCTCACGTCAACTTCCCCATGGGGCTCACGAAGGAACAAAGGATAATTAGAGTAGGCCTAATGGCCCATGCTAGGGAAGAATGAAGCGTCAAGTAAAGATAAAGCATAAAAACGGGAAATGTGAAGGAAAAATAGGAGACAGGCCAAGAGAAAAGGTGTGGTGAATGCAAAGGTCAGGTTGAGTCACAAATGTTCTGAAGATTAGAGCATTTGAGTGTATTGAGAAAGGCAGGTATCTACAGAAACAAAACCGGAACGAAGATACACTCCCCCCCCCACATATACATTATAATAATAATTATATATATATATATATAAATAATGTAATATACGTATTTAACCCTATTCTTTGGAAATATAATACTGTACTAATAATTCTGCGGAAATACAAATAAGCCACACTTAGGAGACAAACTTTTCGGTCCGACTTGTGACTGTTAAAAAGTCACACGAAGGATTTCCAGGTTTTGAATAAGGTATAGGTTTCATGTATATGGATAGCGAAATCTTTCTACATCTTTAGTCACTAAATTACTACGGTATACTATATTTAATGTGAACTGTGAGGTTTTTGCACTATAATAATAATTTGTAAGATTCTATCGAAGGTGGCATTCTTGGACGCCAATACCAAGATATCTTAACATTACAAAAGCATTTACTGTAAGATAGACCTTAAAAAAGATATTAATTCCTCATTCTTCGGCTTTCCCTTTCCTGAGGGGCGGGGTGAAAGTGGCGAGGTCTGGAACATGCAAAGTTTTCCTGGACACTCCCCGACATTTCCAGCTAATATCCATGGTGCTAGCAGGTGTAGTGGATAATACTCATAATGGTGTTTGGGGGTGGGCCTGCTGGTGGTGGAAGAAACAGTCTTACGTGTATCAAACCCTCAGCATACGTCGATTTTTAACTTTGAAGCGAGACACTCTATAAAGAAATTAAGAAATTAAGTCTACTTTGTGGGGTCCCCCGTTGTCTTGTAGAGCTTTAAGTCTTGCTGTTAAGGATTATATCTACTGGTGTTAATGTATTTTATAATTGGAATCACATCTGGTTGTTACTGTTTCTTTTTCCTTGGTCTAATGGATTCTTCCTGAGGCAACGCCATTTCTCTTTTTCATACTCTTTGATTTCCTAGTACAGGCCACGGGCAACACCTGACGTGTGCTTTTGTCATGTCAGCTTGAAAAGTTTTTCTCCACGTATATTTCAGGTTACAATTCAGAGAATTTCAGTATCATGAGGTGTAGAGTTGATCATTATTGAGATGAGCAGAAAAAAAAAGCTAGACTTGATCTTGCAAATATTGCATAGAACGAGGCATCATAAAGTATCTAGACTAATACTTACATTTTTGAGAACTCGTTAATTATTAATTTTATCAGGTTTTTAAAGTGTGTATATTACTTAGCTTGATAATGTTGAATTATCTACAGGGGATGGATATTTTATTAGGTACAAATTTTCTTCTTACAAATCTTTATGGAGAAATTGTAAAAGCAAACAAGTTGATGAAAAACATACAGTAGGAGAATGAAAACATCTGTTAATAAAAAAAAAGGTTTCCGTTCAGAGTCATACGATGACTGGCTTAGTGAAGCTTTTGGTCATGTCTGTATTACTGTACGTATGGATCAAAAGTCCATGGGCGCCAAGGCACCTACCTACCTACCTACCTACCTACCTACCTACCTACCTACCTTGAAGAGTAGCATACGAGTGTGTGAAAGGAAGTTGTACATCTTCCTGCACGAAAATTTAACTCGTGTCGTTTTGGTTGTCGACCGCTGTAACAGCTGAACTACAATATTTTGTGTGTTACCATTTTGTCCTAGGCACATGTCGATTAGACACTAGGCCTGGTGTGTGTGTGTGTGTGTGTGTGTGTGTACTCAATTGTGGTTGCAGGGGTCGATACTCAGCTCCTGGCCCCGTGTGTGTGTTGGTGTGTGTGTGTGTTGGTGTGTGTTGGTGTGTGTGTTGGTGTGTTGGTGTGTGTGTTGGTGTGTGTGTGTTGGTGTGTGTGTGTTGGTGTGTGTGTGTTGGTGTGTGTGTGTTGGTGTGTGTTGGTGTGTGTGTTGGTGTGTGTGTGTTGGTGTGTGTGTGTTGGTGTGTGTGTGTTGGTGTGTGTGTGTGTTGGTGTGTGTGTGTGTTGGTGTGTGTGTGTTGGTGTGTGTGTGTTGGTGTGTGTGTGTTGGTGTGTGTGTGTTGGTGTGTGTGTGTTGGTGTGTGTGTGTTGGTGTGTGTGCACGTGCATGTACGTACTCTTTCCATTGTGCCCATCTAGTCTGCAATGTTTGAGTTCTATATTTTGGGCTCTGGTTTGGCTTACTGCTTGCACTTTTGTGTTTTATCATGTTTGCTTTTGAATCAAAGTATTGAGTCGGCCTTTACCAATTTTCTTTTCCCTCATTGTTTCCTTTCACTAGGAATAGTTGAGTGAATCAGTTTAATTTTCCTGAGAATCTTAAAAGTTATAATCACTCGTCTAGCTCTCTGACCTTTCAGTGATGTAAGATCTCTCATAACCTCACAGTTTTGGGATCAGTCCAGCAGCAAACAAGGAACTTTCTCAAGTTTCTATGTTTGAACGAAATGGGAATTCAATGTTGACGCTCCGTACTCCAGTACTGAACTTACGTATCTTGTGTACAATGATCTAAATATTTCTTTATTCAGATTAATGAAAGTTAATCTTATATTTGCCAGTTTTACTATGTGTGCGTGCGTACGTACGTTTGAGTACTTGCGCGTCTGTATGTGTCCGTTTGTGTGCATGTGTGTGAGAGAGGCCTCGCACTTCCTTGTCAGGTACAGTGCTCTGGGGCCTTCACAATCGCCAGAGAACTATCACTGGTTTTCTCAGCGAGAAAATACTTTCATGCATGTGTCTTCTCTCTCTCCGTCACTTCGTTTCATTGCACTGTTAAGTTCTGCCGAAGAAATGTGTTTTCATATTAGGCATATGAAGCTTTTCAGAAGGGATTGTCGGAATCAACTTATGGGTGAATTTGGTGGACCTCGGCGATTGTCAGGGTAACCTCAATAGAGCTGCTGATTAGTAGCTGGACTGAATACTAGGGGATAGTTATAACATGGCTGGACAGCGAGTTTTAGTAACTGAGAGAGGCGGGGAGGGAGGGGGACACTGTCGTTCAACTCTCTCTCAACAAGATGGTTCAACGAACTATGCAACTTTCGCCGGGAGGTCGACCACCTCCGACTGGGAGGAAGACTTGACGTCGGGAGCCGCACCAATGAAAGTGCCACTCCAAAGTATTGCAAGACATGGTACGTCCCTCATCACTTCCACTCTTTATCAACACTGTTGGTTTCGTCACCTTGGCTCCAATGTAAATTTCATTAGACTCAATCATCTCCCCCACCCCACCCCCATCCTTCTTCATTTGTAAAAGTACGTAAATGAATGCATAAGCTTGCCCTTTCGATGTTGGAGCACGATTTTATTAAAAAAAAGTACT
The DNA here is from genome assembly GCF_038502225.1 of Cherax quadricarinatus. Taxonomy (NCBI): domain Eukaryota; kingdom Metazoa; phylum Arthropoda; class Malacostraca; order Decapoda; family Parastacidae; genus Cherax; species Cherax quadricarinatus. Next base: position 9,671,143 of record NC_091374.1, on the reverse strand, counting down.
TCCGTTTGTATTCATTTTGGTTAGAGGTGTGTGTGTGTGTGTGTGTGTGTGTAAGGGTGTGAGAGGAAATGTGTAAGAGAGTAAGGGTGTAAGAGTGTGTGTGTGTGTGTGTGTGTGTGTGTGTGTGTAGACGGAGATGTCAGGTGTTATACATATTGTCTAGACATGCAGCCTACACCTAGTGTTTGGTGGAGTCGGTGCAGGAGGTACCTGATCACCCCAGTACTAATGTGCATGTGGGTCTTTGCGTTGCAAACATCAATATTACAGTTTATCAGTAGGTCGTTATCGGAAAAGTTTGGCCTTTTATTTATTATTATTAGTACTACTGTTGGGCTGACTTTTCGCAGCTGTTAATTAACGAGCGAGTAAAAATTACAAAGAACTTCGCGTTCTTGATGTTAGCCAGTTGACTGCATTTCTTCTTGCTTCTGCTGCTACTGTCTGATGCTGTGCTTTCAGACCGGCTCTGCCATGTTAATGCTGTTCGATCGAATCTCAGTAATGCTTCTGATGCTGTTGTTACCAAGCTGTATTTCATAGCGTTGTTACTAAGCTAGGTCTCGCGCGTATAAGTGCTGGGTTGCAGCGCTTGCAATCGTATACTAGGCTGCGTCTTTGCTGTTTGATTGCTGCAGGCATAGAAACTTTGGGTCAGTACCCTACCCCTGCTGCTGCTGCTGCTGTTGCTCTGCCTTCAATACCATCTCAGTGAGCCACGCCCTTCCGCCACACCCAAACACCTGCTTGAACCTGCCTTCAACTGTGGTCATAAACGGAATTCTGAATGACTACGGCGACCTCCGCAGTGGTACTAAAATGCCTACAATATTTTTTTGTCGAATTTTTATTCTACTGACCCATATATTGTAATGCTAATCTGTTAAAATTTAACTATACAATAGTATTGCAGTAATAGCTTAGGGTTTATGACAGTTTCATTGTCATTTTGGTTCGTATAGAAATCCAGTCCTGTAGATAAATCCCGCATTATTTTCTATTTTAAAATACAAGCATGCTATCTATGCCTAGGCACAATTTTTTATTTCTTGTACATAGTTATTTTGGGAGATGTTAGCAAAAATAACGCATTTTGGTACGTGCAGCATGTAAACAAACGAATCGAATGTTAACAAAGGCACACCAGTCCCAAATCTGACCGAGTAAGGTTGTTATATTAGCTTAGGTTCGGTTTTTAAGTTGGTTCTTACATTTGCACAACACAAAACAATATCAGTGAAAAACCCAACTTAGTATTGAAAATTTGTTTGGGCATGTGAATTTGACCTGTCATGAAAGGGAAGGTATTAACGGACCTTCAGTTACAGAATGTTTTTCTCTTCTCCCTTTCCACAGCTAGGCTGAGGCCCTCTTTCCCTATCACAGCTGAGGCCCTCTTTCCCTATCACAGCTGAGGCCCTCTTTCCCTATCACAGCTGAGGCCCTCTTTCCCTATCACAGCTGAGGCCCTCTTTCCCTATCACAGCTGAGGCCCTCTTTCCCTATCACAGCTGAGGCCCTCTTTCCCTATCACAGCTGAGGCCCTCTTTCCCTATCACAGCTGAGGCCCTCTTTCCCTATCACAGCTGAGGCCCTCTTTCCCTATCACAGCTGAGGCCCTCTTTCCCTATCACAGCTGAGGCCCTCTTTCCCTATCACAGCTGAGGCCCTCTTTCCCTATCACAGCTGAGGCCCTCTTTCCCTATCACAGCTGAGGCCCTCTTTCCCTATCACAGCTGAGGCCCTCTTTCCCTATCACAGCTGAGGCCCTCTTTCCCTATCACAGCTGAGGCCCTCTTTCCCTATCACAGCTGAGGCCCTCTTTCCCTATCACAGCTGAGGCCCTCTTTCCCTATCACAGCTGAGGCCCTCTTTCCCTATCACAGCTGAGGCCCTCTTTCCCTATCACAGCTGAGGCCCTCTTTCCCTATCACAGCTGAGGCCCTCTTTCCCTATCACAGCTGAGGCCCTCTTTCCCTATCACAGCTGAGGCCCTCTTTCCCTATCACAGCTGAGGCCCTCTTTCCCTATCACAGCTGAGGCCCTCTTTCCCTATCACAGCTGAGGCCCTCTTTCCCTATCACAGCTGAGGCCCTCTTTCCCTATCACAGCTGAGGCCCTCTTTCCCTATCACAGCTGAGGCCCTCTTTCCCTATCACAGCTGAGGCCCTCTTTCCCTATCACAGCTGAGGCCCTCTTTCCCTATCACAGCTGAGGCCCTCTTTCCCTATCACAGCTGAGGCCCTCTTTCCCTATCACAGCTGAGGCCCTCTTTCCCTATCACAGCTGAGGCCCTCTTTCCCTATCACAGCTGAGGCCCTCTTTCCCTATCACAGCTGAGGCCCTCTTTCCCTATCACAGCTGAGGCCCTCTTTCCCTATCACAGCTGAGGCCCTCTTTCCCTATCACAGCTGAGGCCCTCTTTCCCTATCACAGCTGAGGCCCTCTTTCCCTATCACAGCTGAGGCCCTCTTTCCCTATCACAGCTGAGGCCCTCTTTCCCTATCACAGCTGAGGCCCTCTTTCCCTATCACAGCTGAGGCCCTCTTTCCCTATCACAGCTGAGGCCCTCTTTCCCTATCACAGCTGAGGCCCTCTTTCCCTATCACAGCTGAGGCCCTCTTTCCCTATCACAGCTGAGGCCCTCTTTCCCTATCACAGCTGAGGCCCTCTTTCCCTATCACAGCTGAGGCCCTCTTTCCCTATCACAGCTGAGGCCCTCTTTCCCTATCACAGCTGAGGCCCTCTTTCCCTATCACAGCTGAGGCCCTCTTTCCCTATCACAGCTGAGGCCCTCTTTCCCTATCACAGCTGAGGCCCTCTTTCCCTATCACAGCTGAGGCCCTCTTTCCCTATCACAGCTGAGGCCCTCTTTCCCTATCACAGCTGAGGCCCTCTTTCCCTATCACAGCTGAGGCCCTCTTTCCCTATCACAGCTGAGGCCCTCTTCCCCTATCTCAGCTGAGGCCCTCTTCCCCTATCTCAGCTGAGGCCCTCTTCCCCTATCACAGCTGAGGCCAAATCCCCCTCCCTACCACAGCTGAGGTTATCCACCTTCAGCTGTGGGGCTCACATCGCCCTTCACAGCAACTCATTCTCGCACGACGGTGTTACAGGTTCAGATCTAAAAGTTTCCTAGTATTACTTAGTCACCGCTTAGTTTCCACTTAATACAGGTGCTGTGAGCGTAACATGGGGACACTGATGGGAGAGGGTGAGAAGACATGTGTGCAATACTTTACACTCACCCTTCAGGCGTAAGGGGTGTGGGGGGCTCACCTTGGCTGGTGCATGTCACTCGCCCAGGCTTGCACCATCACCCTGTTGATGAAGCCAGTCCATGAGCTCTTCATAACGAGCGTTTGTTTCTCAACGAATTAGTCTACGAGTATGTATAGTATGTTTATCCTTACGCCTCTACTTTTCTCCGTTTAGGAAAGTCGTATTGGCAGTTATATATACGTAATTTAGGATCAATAACGTTGAAGTAATTTAAAATAAACTTATTAGACCAAGTGATTGGTCGAAAATGTATAGCGACGTGAACAGATACGAACTAATATACGTTAAAAACGAACGCTGTATAAGATGAGTTAATTTGATGAGTAAGACACGTGCAACAGTTGGGTATCATTTTTATTGAAAGGTTTCGCCTACACAGGAGGTTTCTTCAGTCAAATACAGAGGCAGCAGGTGTACTAGTGAAATGAAGATGATGTAATCAATCTAACAACTTTGGAGAGAGAGCATTTGAAGTGGTCAGTCCCTCAACCTGGAGAAGAGTTCAGCTCCATGATCTGGAACTAGATTCGTTCCAAACTGATTACATCATCTTCATTTCACTGCTACAACTGCTGCCTCAGTATTTGGCTAAGGCCTACTACTGTGTAGGCGAAACGTTTAAACAATAAAGATACCTAATTGTTGCACATGTCTTTACTCAACTTGTCGGTATTTTATACCATTTTCAACATATGGATTTATCTGATAGCTACTTGTGAGTGATCCTCGTGTTGGTCCAGCGGTCAGGGAGGTCCCTCACGCCTTCCCCGTATCTTCCTTTCTGACCTATAGATACATAGCAAACTCTAAGTTTATTCAGGTATATACAAATAGTTACATTGATTATCATGCATAACAGCATGTGTAGAGAACTTTTGTTCCCACGATATAACTATCACATAAAATAAAGGAGCAGCACAATGCTGGTATACCCACCTTTGCTGATTATGAAATGTGTTTTGTAAGGATATGTACGTATATACAGTTTCCTCCCTGTCCCCCTCCCTCTCTCTTACCTACTCCCATCCACATCTTTGCTTAGATTAAAGCTTCGCAACACTTAAACATGTAAAAGGGAAGTTGTCGTGGAGGTTCGTGAGGAGATACTGGAGTAAGAAATACACACGTAGTATGTCTTGGAGGCATATAATTATGAAAGTCTTGAGGAGAAGCCCAGAAGCCTGCCGTCTTTATGCCTAGCCTAGAAGTGAGGAAGGCTGTGGCCTATGGGTCACATGAACGGGACTCGTGACGTCATAGCTAGCCAGGGAGCCTTTCTATAAAGCAGCTGGGTTTATCTAAAGTATACTACACAAGTACACAGTAACACTACTGACAAAGTATCTCGATGCTGCTGAAGATCTTTGTATCCTAGGAATTGTAGCTAACCTCCCCTTGGATCACACCTGACTGTATCCCATCCCTTCCGTTCCCAAATGCCGTTAATTGAAAGAGCAAGGGAGTGAGAAAGAAAAAGATGAGACGGACAAAAAAGGAGGGGTGGTAAAGAGAGGTATGTAGAGATATGGGCAAAAGAGACTTATTTGAGCACTTCACATAAGTCACGTGACGTCACTGTCCCAAGTTAGGCGTGTCGCCATGACTACCTCGCTGGCCGTCCGGCCCACTGACACACTTGCCTGCAATAACCTACCACTGATTTAGTGCAATACTATTGTGCAATACAGTAGGCTACAACTCTACCATACAACTGAACTTGAGTTGGCAGACTTCCTAGTTTTGAGTCCTGACACTGACTTTTGGTCTTTTCATCTTTCAGAGTATATGATGCTTAAACATGTTAGTAAACATAAAATACACAAGTTTTGAAGCAAATATCTTAAAATTTGCTTGTAAATAAATGTTTGTAAATAATAATCACCCAAATGTACATCAGTTAACACACACACATACGTATATACATACGTATAATGTGTGTGTGTGTGTGTAGGCTGAGTCAGTGGGCACATTTTTTTTTAGCAACCTTGGTGTGCCAAGGATGCGAGTCGCGTATCATGGCTCGTGATCCTCATGATCTAACGAATAAGTTGCTACTCCCATGTTTGTACCACCGAGATTCATAAGACATGTTTTCTCTAAATTTGTTGAACTGTATGACCCTTGCTAATTTTTAATTGTAATCTAAATTTGTTGAAAGTGTGAATCATAATGGTTGGATTTATAAAGTTACCTTGAATTGTTTGATTAGCTTTCTGCAGCTCTTTATTATTTTGATTAAAACGAGAACTTTTAGGTTGGGTGGTAAAAAAAATGGTTTTCCCTGAGAGGAATTTACTGGGCATTGTTAGTGAACATTTCTAGATACAGTACCCAAATACTCAAGGGGGTTTCCTTGATGCTGGTGAAAGCTCTTGACCCAAGAAATTGGAGTTACCTCTCTTCATTAAATCAAATCTTATTTCACAGGCGCAGTATGACCTCGACAGGTCTAGCGCTTCCTCATTAATATTACTTATTAACCGACAACCCAAATACTTGACAGGCCATTAACGATATTGGATGGTGTTTCAACATGTTGGGGCTATTTCTAATTTTATCTAAATTTGCTGATACTTTCTACCGACGATACGGAACAAATAATGAATATGGATATTGCAAAATGTGAAAAATGTAAATACATAATTGTTTTAATATAATGCGTTGCGATCGTAATATAGTATGCGAGTACCCTGCCTAGGAGGTTGGTCCACTGATTAAAGGTTTCCAATATTGCAGACATGTTTATACACTTCTGTATAATCAAGGACGGACTTTGACTTTGAGGTCCTAAGCTGTTTCAAGCCGATACAAATATTGTTATTCAAAATAAAGATCGAGTAGTTATTTTTACATCAGTTTCGTTTCATTGTAATGTCATTAAAATATGTTGAATTAGGTGCGTGCTAATGCCATGTTCATGTTCGGTCAAAGTGGGTGGAGTGTTCGTGGAAATCCTGGTGTTATCTTGTATTGAGAACCTGTTGTTGAATACCTGTCGCAATCTCCTTACGAAACACTAGCGCCCGAAATCCGGTGATAAGATAGCACAAGATACTTTTCTATATATGTTAAATTTAGAGCTCAAATCAACCGTGTTGAGACTGCAAGAAAGTGGAGAAAGGATTGAAAGATTCAGTTTAGCAGGTTTGTAAAACCGACGCTACCAGATGCCATTGTGGAACTTAGTGAAACGCCCGAGTTGTTACTTCAGAAATGCCGTGTTGAAACCTCTTTATCTTCTCTTAATTACCACACTCCCAGCTTACTATGCCGAACACAAGCTCCCAGTGACATAAATCAGTCTTGACTCGCATAAGAAATATTGCCGTAACGAAATCTGTTACTTGAAAATGTGTTACTGCGTTCATGTAATGGATGTGGAAAGTGAGGATAGTGACGTAGTAGTTATGGCTCACTAATTCCCAGCTGCTGCAGGCTATTGTGCAATGATTGACTATCCAGTTGGGTAGTCAGTCCTAATTCATGATACTAAGTCCTGTCTTAATCTAGTTGTTGTAGCCAAGCTTAATCCAAAATCCAGACGCCAGCTGTAATGGGTAAACCTTCACCACTGTATACTCATGAACGCGTGAACGGAGATGAAGAAAAAAAACTGCGTCTGCATTAAACCACATAATGTTCATCTGCTCACATATATACAAATGTGTACTTTATATATACGTATGTGTGTGTGCATTGGAACACGTTATATGTATATATCTCACATGCAAACGAACCTCTTTTGTTCTAGACATTCTTTCTAACTTACAAATCGAAGTGGTTGGGCCACTCTTCTTTTGTTTTCCTACCCCCACATCTTCAGTTTTTTCTATCCTTTCCTAATCTTCCTTCCCACCTTACTGATCCTTGTAACCAGTTACACCTGACCTGTCTGACGAGTGGCTCACACCCCTGTTTCACTCGCTATGGCATATTCATTTTTAGAGTATTCGCGGAGTATGTAAGCAGAGTGCAATCCTTTATCAAGGTGGGGATTAAAGGATACTCGCTGGTTAGTAACTTAGTGGATTGCGGTCTTATCCTCACAGTTGATAGGCTTTTCAAAAAAAAAAAATGCCTGTCCAAAGTAGCCATCGATCGTTCGTTCCTAAACTTTTTCCTGGGTTTTCACAGTAAAATGGTGGGAAATCTACTGAATACACAAGTAATGAATCATTCAGTTTTATTTGACATATTCTGGGGGAAGGATAGCTTGCATTTGTCATTTTTGTAGTACAAGAAAACTGCATGCATAGTTTGTCGTCTCAACCTTTTAAATGTCTTTAGCTTGTGAATCTCAGTTGCACGGAATGCATATTTGACTTCAACCGAAAATTTCCTGAGTTGGACATTTCTTGGTTTAAATAAAGAACTAAGTTTTCCTGCTTCATCCACTGCTGTTTTTACTGCTTGAATGTAAAATAATATATTCATATTAATAAATTTATTATTATTATTATACGTACTATGCATTCAAGCAAAACAAAAAGTCAGTAGACAAGTGAAGAAAATGAGACAGGTAATAACAGATGTGACTGAGTTACACTGACGCACTATTTCTGTTACCGTATTTAAAGGTTAACCTATAAGTAACGCTAATAATATTGCAGATGTTATCTGTACATTACGTAGCACAAAGGCTTCTATGAAGGCACTGAGTAAGAGACGTACATCTAGAATATAATTAGGCAAGTCATGCTATCCTAATGTGCCATACCTTACAATGTTACATAGCGTAAGGTTAATAATATGCTTTAAGGTATGAGCTCTTTTTAATGAGTCACCCTGAGACTAAAGAAATATTTCCTTATATTCCTGTGGCTCATCTGTCTACGGCTTCCACCTGTCCCTGGGTCTTGGCCCGCTTATTTGTCTGTCCGTTTTTCCTATCAGCTCGTCTTAGAATTTTGTACATCGTAATCACATCCCTATTTAGGTAAAAGGACACGTGTGTAACTAGTATAAGAGGTCTGCAGCCTCTGTCCTTTCGAGTATGTACAGTGTCGGATCTTCTTGTTCCTTCCCAAACCTCCATGATCTTGTTCCTTACGTAATCTTCATAACCTTGCATTTCCTGGGGTTGAATTCAAGCAACCACTTAACTGATCAAGGTTCCAGCTTGTCCAGATACATTTGTAGCCTTTCACTGCTATCGTCTGTTTTTTTATTTATATTAGTTTCATGTCATAATCAAACGGGGATATATCTTACTTAATCCCATCTTGTATGTCATTCACAGAAACCAAAAATAATCTGGTCCTAATACAGATCCTTGGGAAATTCCGAAGACGACCTCATACTACTTGTTGAACTCTGCAGAATTTTCGTTTTACGTGAGTTCTTCCCCTTACTACTTCAGTCGGATTACCTAGTTTTTTACTGTCATCTTCTGATATGGCTGTGAAGCAGTTTTGGTTCAGACTTCGCCTTTGCTGCTATGTCATTCTCATACTGTTGTCCAGCCTTTCTGCTCACTCTTACCTATTTGTTTCTGGCTAATTTGATCACTTCTCTGTTCTAATCTGTCCTTCGTTTTTTATGGTTTTCCACACTTATGTTTTTTTTTTCTTTTTGCCTCCGCATATCTGATTTAACCAAGAGCTCTGTTTATCTTTCTGTGCAGGAGTTACCTTCTATCAAAGGGTCTTGTTTGCCATGTCAAATGGACACTGCCTGTTTTGTGTGCGTAGTTGTACATGAGTGCGTTCATACGTGCGCGTAGTGAGCAGAGCAATTTACGCAGGTAGTATTGTTTGAGTCAGGTTCTCATTTGTGGTTCTATTCACCAGGAAAAACCCACTAATACAGAACTTGTCATAAGATGACGCGTTGAGTGTCGCCGGTTGTATGGCGTGGGAGCTCCTGAACGGTGGTGTCTAGGGACATGTTTGAAGGTGAGGTATCCATTAGCCCTATGGCGGCCGATGGCAGAAGCGATCATTAGCTTACTGGTATTGTGCAAAGTAGTCCATGTAATGCTCAGTATTACCTCAGGTGCTCCTCGCTGAGCAGAATAATTCCTGAAGTGGTCAGACCTACCTCCGGTGCTCTCCGCAGTGCAGTGATCATATAAGTGCTAAGGACAAGGCTACCAAGGAAAGTTCCTCACTGAATAGTCACTGGGGTTGGGCAGTTGCCAAATCGGTTTCACCGTGATAAATGTTTCTACCATGACTGGCATAGTCCTTGTTGTCGTTTGTCTTGATAAATACAACTTGGTTTGCTTTATTGCTAACTCTTGTTAGGTATTCTGCATAGTTGCTTAACTGCGAGGTACATTTGCAGTGCCTAAGTGAAATTTGGGTGAAAAACGTCCAATGGTTTATGGATAACTATTAAAGGATTTGTAATATCTGTGGCAATTTAATAAGAAGGACGCCAGGGAAGTCTTGTTTTAGGCTGGGATGAGTAGGAAAAACTCTCTATGTCGGTCAAATGTAAAAGTCTTATAGCGCAGCAACCCTAGTGACACATAACTAAGTATAATCTTCCAATTTTAAAATGTTATTTTACTATGTAGTTAACCCCCCTCAAGGTGTGTGCCCCCATGCTAGAACTTTCTCGTGAATTTTATAATAACAGTAACAGCCATCTGTGTAGTGAACATTTAATATTTATATTTCATAAATTGTTAAGTGAAACATGTCATATTTTAATTCTGTTTTCATCAAAGCATTAGTTTTAAATGTAGCTTAAGGTCGGCGATATGCAAGGGGTCAACAGCGCTGTATGACCCTGGTGGGTTTAGAGCTTAGTTCTGATTTTGTAATAATAATACGAGGGGTCAAACCTTCACATCATTTGACAGATGAATTAATAATTATTTATAGGGTATACGCTGGTGGGTACTTGACCGTGCCAATATTTACTTTCATGAGATAGCGGAGTGCAGTCTTAGGTAGTTGGACTGTGGTGGTGCGTTGTCATGTACTGGGGGAAAAAACAGTAAATGCAGACCTTTTATTAATTACGATGTTTCACCAACAAGGACATTATCAAGTAATTATTAAATCTTCTTGTTTAAAAAAAGGTCTGTATTACCTATACCCAGCCCCCAGATATCTGCCACTCACGTATTCTTGTTACCCAGCCTCAACGTACTAGTATTCAAGACTTTTGTAGACTTTCACATCATTTCCAGTGTAGGGAGAGAAATTATGAACCACGTAATGACATAAATCATCAATTCATTGCATAGCTTATGAATGCAAGTTAGCGCAAACTTGCTTCCAAGGCGGCGGACAAGTGTAAATAAGCGGAACTTGAGTTAGGTGATTGGAAAATACCAATAGAGCATTATTCCTCACTTTACTGGCATGTTTCTCACTGGACACAGTTAGAGAAATGCACTTCTGAATAAAATTTTTGAATATAAACATGCTATGGAGAGATATTGCTGTATTAATATGTCAAGTTTTGTCTGTGTTGAAAAGGCGACGTGTGCTTTAAGTCATGTCTTAGTAATGTTGAATAGCTCTTAATAAGCTAATGAACTGGAGTTATCCTTTCCTTCCTCGGACCAAACCTGAGTGCCTTCTATTCCCCAGGCAGTGTATGACCAACATTAGCTTGACATTTTCTATCAGTATAATGATAATATGGTAAATAAATTCAGTACTTGAATTTTTAATGTATGTCCCAGCTCTTATGACATACTGTAGGTCGTTGCTATATCTGCACACAGTGCTTCCACTCATGCTTTCAGTACTCCTGGGAATGTTTCTTACCAAGTAGGTTTGCAGGGGTCGATTGATGTCTGCTGGCATTTCCTTTTAAACTCATCGACCAGGTTAATGATTCAAGGACCCAGTAACGTCTACTCTTGAAACTGCAATGTGCACGTGTGAGAGAGAGCGCGCGACTGCGTGCGTCGGCCTGTGTTTTCTGGGTGAAGGTGTAGGAGCGGGCAGAGCATGGCAGTGTCAGTGTGTCGTCAGCACGGATGTGACAACCCTGTGTGTTACGTTAGCCTGCGACCTGTTGTATTAACACACTGTCCCATTTTATTTGCTGCTGCAACCTCATTCTTAAACCCGCGTCTTTACAGTATTGACTCTAATGGAAATAAGACCATACGTATTTGGTTATCCTAAGCTAAATCATAGTACAATGTCCTTATATATGCATGTCGTGCCGAATAGGTAAAATCTGGTCATTTAGCAAGAACTCGTTTAAAATTAAATCCTTTCTAAAATTTTCTCTTGTACGTTTAAAGATATATTTTTTTTTTCATTTATGTTAATGTAAAAGATTAATAATTTTTGTACCAAAAGAACCTTAGAAAACTTACCTAACCGTATTATAACAAGCTCAATTTAATTTAGCCTAATCCAACTAAATATATTTTAGATAGGTTTACAATAATTTAGTAATGCACAATGAAATATAATTTTTTTGGTTAGGTTCAGACTGTTTTATGCGAAATTATTGTATATACAAATTTTCGCTTTCCTTATTCGGCAAGAAAAACGTTCCTATTTAAGCCGAAATCGCAAGTTTTACCTATTCGGCACGACTAAACTTGTGTTTAGAAAATCATTTTTAGATTGTCCTAATCTAAAATTTAACCAATGCAATAACCCTGTGATCATTAGTTTGAAATAATTTTACCTACAGTTGTATGAAAGTTCAGCTCTTCAAAACGTTGACTTAATGCGCTGGGAAGAAATTCAGTAAGACTGGTAGGTGCTAGGCGGGAGTTGGTGGCCATATTGCAGGGCTGAGAGCTGTAGGATAAGGCTGTGAGCCATAGGTCAGCGTGAAGAGCTCTAAGGAAAATTAAGGGCCATGGGGAATGGATGAGGGCCGTAAGGCATGGATGATGGACACTAGTGAGGGATGAAAGTCAGAGGTAACCGAAGGCCGATATTCCAGTGTAATGTACCGAGGAAAAACAGTGCGTGTACTGTTGAATAGAAGCGCCCAGGGGTTCGTGATCTGGTATTGTGTGAGATAGTCAAGGGTGTGAGGGAGCCCTAATCCTTGCCTGTCAAGGTGTGAGAGGCCCCTGTTTCTTACTAGTCAGCATGAGTGAAGAGGTCTTTCCTACTGTTTACTGCTTCTTCATCATTGCTACCGCTTCTGGTCCTCATTCCTGCTTCTGCCTCTACTCTTGCTCTTAGTTCCTCTTCTGCTGTTGTTTCTACTTTGCTGTTACTGCTCTTCCTCTACTATGCTGCTAAGTATTATAATATTAATAATGATGATATTAATACACTATTCTGATCATTTAATATGTATGTCGTGTTCTTGAATATATTAAATATTTAGTCTTCACTGAGCTTGCATACGTCAGTCGAGTGAGGTTAACGCCTGTTTGTGTGTATGTAAATGATGAATTAGGACGCTTTCCCACGCGTGCTCCCTTGTGACATTTACTGTGAAGTATTTGACTTCCTGCAAGACTGGATCACCTTCACAAGCTGACCTGGATTAGTTACACCCGACTGGCTTAGTTAGCCATGTTTCTCTAGGCGGCATCTACGGTACTGTTCGTGGCACTTTGTGGAAATATGATATGGAAATAACCACAAATTATAATTGATAATGGCACAAACAGTAATTAAAAACTTTATTTAAAAGTACGTTTCGTCAGCACAGCAAGTTTTTTTTCAAGTCAGATTTGAAAAAACTACTATACCAGCGAAACGTGCCTTATATAGCTACCAACTACTGCTTGCATGTCTTTATCAACTACAATTTGTAAGGATGTAATTGGTAAGAGGTGCATAGAGGCATATTTTCTCTGGAGTTTACAACGGACAGTGCGTGTCAATAAATCTTTAGGAAGTAAGAACCTACTTCTCTCTCTCTCTCTCTCACACACACACACACACACACACACACACACACACACACACACACACACACACACACACACACACACACACACACACAACCAATCCTCGTTTTCAGTAGGCAGGTGGCAAGAAAAACGATGAATATGTTAATATGGAGAAAGGCGCTTTGGCTTCCCAAGATCTGCATGACTAGTCATTTATTTTGTAACTACCAACCCCCTCCCTCACCCCAAAACCCGGTATCCCTCCCCCAGCATCACTCCAACCAACCATCCCTCCAACCCACAATTCTACATCCTCAGTATCCCTTCGACTCCAGTTTTTATTCAGTTTACAACTGCCATCTTGTTATTGCAGGTATTGTCACTTAATAAGTACGCCTATCGAACGTACAAGGGAAAGAAATTGTTGAGGATATCTCGCACATATTTGTGCGGGTACTGTTGTGTGATGGAGTCAGGATGGAGCACTTTACCTGGGCTAAGCCAGCCAGCTGTCGTCTCATCTATCCCATTTCCATTCCACATCTCTCCAGGCTCTAGCCTCGCCACGCACTACTAACGAGGACTGACGGCTTAGTGGAATGGTGTTGCTGGCTGCAGAGTTGAATGATGTTGGTTGGTTGAAAGATGGCTGTTTGGTTGAATGGTTGCTGCTAGTGAGCTGGATAGTAACTGGTTGATTAGTTAAATGATTGCTGGTTGCCTGATTGAACATTGTGCCAATACCCATTTATATATATATTTGCTTGGAGAAACAAATAGCTCCTGTTCTATCACAATCGAACCCGAAGAATGAGTTTCATACATAGTATACCCAGAGAGGATTTCGGGGGTCAATGCCCTCGTGGCCCGGTTTGAGACCAGGCCTCGTGGTGGATCAGGGTCTGATCAACCAGGCTGTTACTGCTGACCTCACGTAAACCGACGTACGAACCACAGCCCGGCTGATCAGGTACTAACTTTAGGTGCCTGTCCAGCGCCTTCTTGAAGACAGCCAGAGGTTTATTGGCAATCTCCCTTATGTATGTTGGGAGGTAGTTGAACAGTCTTGACCACCTGACACTTATTGTGTTGTCTCTTAGTGTACTCGTGGCGCCCCTGGTTTTCATTGGGGGTATGTTGCATCTCCTTCCGAGTCTGCTTTCGTAGGGAGTGATTTTCGTGTGAAAATTTGGTTCTAATCCCTCTTCGATTTTCCAAGTGTATATTATCATGCATCTTTCTCGCCTGCGTTCCAGGGAATACAAATCAAGGGACTTTAACCACTCCCAGTAATTTAGGTGCTTAATCGTGCTTATGTGTGCCGTGAAAGATCTCTACATTCTCCAGGTCAGCAATTTCGTCTGCCTTGAAGGGGGCAGTTAGTGTACAGCAGTATTTCAGCCTAGAGAGAACAAGCGATTTGAAGAGAATCATCATGGGCTTGACGTCCTTAGTTTTGAGAGTTTTCATAATCCATCCTATAATTTTTCTAGCAGATAAGGTAGATAGTGTTTTGGTCTTTGAAGGTGAGATCCTCTGATATCATCACTCTCAGGCCCTTCACATTAGTTTTTCGCTCTGTTGTGTGGTTAGAATTTGTTTTATACCCAGATACAGTTTTAATTTCCTCAAGTGTTGAAAACTGTCAGGCTAAGCTGGGAAACTTTAGTAGAACGATGATATTTTCAATCTTTCCATAAGTGGGTTAGCAGCTACTGCAGCCTCGACAGTTTCATTTTTTCAATAGTATACAAAACTCACAAGCAGGTGAATAAAGACACGTGTGCAACACTTGGGTATCTTTGTTGTGGGGACATTTCGCCAACCAGTGGACTTGTGAATCAAATACAGATAAATGGTGGAAGACGTGGAGATAATTTGAGGTGATTATTCTCTCAGTCTTGATAGGTGTTCTACCCTTCAGTCTTGACGAATCACAAGGCTGAGGGACTGAACACCACCTATCAAGGCTAAGAAACTGATTACCTTAAATTACCTCTTCACTTCTACTGTTTATTATCTGTATTGGACTGATAAAACTACTGGTTGCCGAAACATCTCCACAATAAAGATGCTTAAGTGTTGCATATGTCTTATTCATCCTCATCGGTTGCTTTCAGAGCCGGAGGTACTTTTGCTTGCGAATTACCATCTCTCAGGATGGTCTGGCCTGGGGTGCTGGAGGCCCAGCTGCATGTCTGAGTGTCGTGAAACCCGGATGTTCTGCTGCAATGAATGTACCAGTAGGGCAGCTCTATTCATTGTGTGTGTGTGTGTGTGTGTGTGTGTACTCAATTATGGTTGCAGGGGTCGATTCATAGCTCCTGGCCCCGCCTCTTCACTAGTCACTACTAGGTTCACTCTCCCTGCTCCGAGTTTTATCGTGAATCTTCTTAAAGCTGTGTATGAATCCTGCCCCCACTACATCACTCTCCAGACTGTTCTACTTCCTGACAACTCTTATAACTGAAGAAATATTTTCTAACATCCCTGTAACTAGTCTTGAGTGTTCAACTTCCAGTTGTGACCCCTTGTTGCTGTGTCCCATCTCTGAAACATTCTTTCCCTCTCCACCTTGTCAATTCCTTTCAGTATTTCATATATCTTTATCATGTTTCCCCAGTGTCATCAGTTTGATTTCCCTTGATTTTTTTTGCGCGCCCCGTCTCTTTCTATTCGCCGACTTCTGTATGTAGGGATCGATTCATGGTTCCTGGTCCTGCCTATTTAGCTTCATCGACCGGCATTACCGGCAGCTGACTCTAGAATATAATTTAACAGTTTGCCCACGACCTAGGCCTTTTTACTCTTGTCATTGTAGACGAGAGGAACTAACTCCCGAGTACAGTTATAGAGGCTAAAACGTTGTGTAGCTTTAAAAATAGGTTAGATAAATACATGAGTGGGTGCAGGTGGGTGTGAGTTGGACCTGACTAGCTTGTGCTACTAGGTCAGATGCCGTGCTCCTTCCTTAGGTGAATGTGACCTGACCTGATTAGGTTGGAACATTGGCTTAAGCCGGTAGGAGACTTGAACCTGCCTCGCATGGGCCAGTAGGCCTGCTGCAATGTTCCTTCTTTCTTATGTTCTTATATAATCACAAGGTGCTTGTTGGAATCTTCGAGTAACTTAGCATTGAGTGGGTTTTATGTCAGAGATAGCATTAAGTTGTGCAAATTGTTATACAATAAATATATTTTAATAAAGTGAATACGTATTGTTTTTTTCAAATTTTGAGACAAACTACCAAATCTAGAAATAAGAGACTAAGAGACTAGCCTTATGTAACCCAACCTAATCCTCGCGAGTTCCGCAGAGAACTAACATTTAGTAATAGCCTTTTTTTGTGCTTTATTTTTTATAATATTTTTTTTTTATTTTAATTTATTTTTTATTTATTTTTTTGTTTTTTATTTTTTTAATTTTTATTTAAAAATATTAATAAAATTTAAATATAAATTATATTTTAAAATAAAATTATTTTTATATTAAAAATAAAAAAAAAATTAATAAAAAAATATAAATTTAAAATAATTTATATAACATTTATATGTAATTATAATATTTTTTTTTTAAAAAATAAATTAAAAAAATCCCAATTTTATTTTATATTTAATCTTCTCTTTTTCCCCATAATCCCCCTTTTAAAGATTTTAAAATTTGTTTTTTATATTTTTAATTAGGATAAAATTAATATAAGAATATTTTTTAATTTTTAATATTGGGGTATTATTATAATAAAAATTACTTAATATAAATTTTAATTATATTTTTATTATTTATTATTAATTAATTAATTTATATTTATAATAATAAAATTTTAAAAATAAGTTTTAAAAAAATTTATTAATTATTTTATATTAAAAAATTTTTAATTATTTTATTATATATATTAAAAATATTTTTAATTAAAATTATAATTAAAATATATTTATTTTTTTTATTATTAAATTATTTAAATTTTAAAATATATTTATAATTATAAATAAATTTTTTTATAATAAATTTATAATTTTTAATTTTTTTAAAAATTATTAAATTTTTCATTAAATAAAAAAAAAAATTTAAAATATAAAAAATTTTTAAAAATTAATTTTAAAATTTTTTAATTTAAAATTTTATTATTAAATAAAATATATATATATATAAAATATATATATATAAAATAAAATATATATAAAATATATAATAAAATTTTTATATATATATTATTATTATATATATAAAATATATATATATAAAATATATATATATTATATATATATAATATATATTAAAATATATATATAAAATATATATATATATATTTTAAAATATATATATATATATATAAAATTATATAAAATATATATATATATATATTATATATATATAAAA
>NC_091374.1:9596200-9638700 GCF_038502225.1 Cherax quadricarinatus | reverse complement strand
TTACCGCGTACATGGGGTGGGGGCGACACTGTGTAATGGGAACACTGCTGAAATCTGAACATTGGAAATTTCACCTACGGGGCTTGTGGGAGAGGGAGCCATCTCCTGTACCCCGAAGGTAGCAGGCACTGGTGGTGCCACTGACCCCCCCACCCTCCCACACACGGTAATGCCGTGCCCCGGGAATAAGGTGAGAGCAGTGCTCCTGCCACCACCAGTACCGCGTAATTATCCTCCAGAGGCAGTAGTCTCAGTCACCGTCCCTTACCTCACTGCTGCTCCCTTCCTTCTCCCACCGCCGCCGCCAGGTACCACTGCCTCTCCTGGTACCGACCTGGTACCCCATGGTACTGCTGCCCTCCAACACCAATAGTCACAGGAACCAGCATTCTTGATTGACGCGTAAACGCACGCAACGCATGCATTTGTACAATGCATGCGGCACGCGCGCGCGCGCGCACACACACACACACACACACACACACACACACACACACACACACACACACACACACACACACACACACACACATACATCTGCAGCATATGCGACGCTATCTAAGCTCAAAAGCTCCTTCAAAAATCTTTTTTTTTTTTTTTTTTTTTTTTGACAGACACTGACAGTCGTGAGAGGTCGGACCGAAATGTGGTCGTAAGCTCTTTGAATTAGTCCTCCGTTTATCACGGCCTAGTTCCCATTCAGTCAGTTGTTGATAGAGACTGGAAGAGACTTTAGGAAACCCTTGTAGAGCGTGAGAGATATAACAAGACTAGTGTCCCAGTGGAAGATGAAGCCATCCACTGCTTCAGTCAGGTATGATACACTGGTATCACGACAGCCAACTTAACGTTAAGATGTGGACCCAGAACCTAAAGTATGTAATTACTCCCACACAATTTTAAAACGGGTATGAATTTGAACAAACATGTATAATGAAATCTAGGGAGATGGAGAGACAGAGGGAACGGATGTAAGAGGGAAACTGGTATTTTGAGACTGGATCAGTTGACCATGGAAGAAGATGGTGATAAAGAGAAAAGGGTCAAATGTCAGTGCTATATATAACCAGGTGGCATCCCTCAGGGAGACTGCACACACTCTCACACACGGTTGCATCATCATCATCCTCCCACGGCGGTACCTCCCCTCCCCAGGCATGACCTCCGACCTTCAGCAGGGTCGCTCGTCCCTCTCTCATGTCAACAACACACGGGTCGACCCAGGCCGCTGCTCTGGTTATCGCCACACACTGCACCTCATTCGCGTTCCTTCTTATTCCGTTTCTATTTATACCTTGTATTCGCAGGATCTCTCACACGAGCAAATAACGGCCACTACAATTTGTATTTCTAAAAAACAAACTGAAAGAAAGATCAAGAAAGTTCAATGTTCCGAGGGTGTAATTAAGTCACTAGTGTGTAGCTTCCTGGAGCTTCCAACGTTCAAAATGAGAAATTGTGTGTGTGTGTGTGTGTGTGTGTGTGTGTGTGTGTGTGTGTGTGTATATATATATACATACATACATATATATATATATATATATATATATATATATATATATATATATATATATATATATATATATATATATATATATATATATATATATATATCGTGCTTAATATGCATCTGTTTGCAATTTACATGTAAATTTTATTCGCAGTATCTGCACCTTTTCATTAGCGTTTAATTTACAACTTTTATTCACATTTCATTTTTATTTACCATTTATAATCCACTTTATCTTTTTTCTGTCTCCCTCTGCACTTTTCATTCCCACTTACGACTCTGTCGACTAATCACATTATCACTTACGTGTACGAGTATTCCTGTTTGTTTTTACTGATCTACTCTCATGTTTCTTCCTACATGCTCATCTCACCGTGCCTGTCTATTTACGACATTCCTTTAAAGTAGATTGCAAGCAGAAAGCAGGCTCTTATTCTTTACCATTTACCATAAAAAGAGTTTACCTGGAGAGAGTGGTTTAAGGCTATTATTATAATTAAAATTATTATTATTGAGAAAGCGAGGCAGGAAAGGATAGCTCCAATGCCTTGTACAGAAAGTACTTCACGGGGATGAAAAGACCCCACCAGGAAATTAAGGTCCCTCCCCTTGAAGTGTGTAAATTGAAGAAATATTTGGAATTATGTTGATGTATAGGAAGTGTAATAAATACACGAGTGTAATTATGCTTGTACAGCAGCATGTATAATAACAGTCAAATTTGTATTGATTAACTGAGGTGTTTGATTTATCTTGTCAGGCGTTGACTAAAAATTGAGTTTATGCAGTGTTATCACTTGTCACAGTCATGACACTAAAACACATGGATACACACACACACACACACACACACAACGTGCACACATACATTAGATAAATATCCTGCTTAATGAACTACAAGTAACCTACATCACTACCCACACTCTTCACATTACTTTTTGCATTTATAACATTTCTTTCTTTCGTTAATTATGTGTGTGCCCTTGCGTTCATGTGTTTGCAAACACTCAAAATTGCTAAGGTATTTCTGTTTTCTCGTTTTTTAATTGTGACATATTCTCATAATTGTAGTCAGGAGATTTGTGGTTTCCTGCCATATTAACATGGACTTCATCACGGTATTGTATACCATTAATAATACGAGTCTACCAGTGACATATGTTTGTGGCGTGATTATTATCTGCTAAGGTAGAATAATCCTCGTAATCGGTCACAGGTATGTGAAGCGATATCCATTTCCTCGTGTTGGTCACGTGAAGTGTTGTGCTTCCCCTTTTCCTCTTGTCAGTTCACAGGCTTATCTCAAAAGCTTTCGCTTCATGTTGATGAAGGGATCATGGATCATGATCCGAGGAATTTGAGCTAGCCCTCTCACATATTATCTCTTTCCGCAGGCGTCGTGCAAGCCATATGGATTCAGCGCTTTTTAATGTAATTAATCCACCAAGCATATATCTGTCTTGGTTCCGGGGATCATCGCCCCCGCGGCTAGGTCGTGGAGCAGCCTCTAGGTTGATTGGTCAATCATTACTTGCTGCTTACTGCACACGGTCCAACTTAAGCACCACAGCTAGGCTGAATAAGAACTGAATGGAGGAATTTAGGCTCCCTCTTCAAGAGGGCTATGGGTCTATCTTCAAGAGGAAACCTGTTTAGTAATAGTCCTCTGCAGATAGCCTGGGTGTGGACTTGAAAGGCTTTGCCATATAATTGTACCTTTTACTGTATTCTCATGTCATCTTGAAGACAAAGGGTCTGTCTACAACAGGGAGTTTGTCATCTTTCCTCTTGAAGACAGTAGCAGCTTGTGAAGTTCTTGCAGACAGTTCCTGATCAACCAGGCTGTGGTACGTTAGACTGCGTGATAACTGACGTGGCAGTGTATACGCTTCCTTGGGCTCCACCTCTAGAAAGTATGTCAATGTTAAAGGTGTGGGCTGGAGTCACTTACGCACTCGTGGAAACCGTCGAGGCTCGGGGGTCAATAAATGAGGCGGCGTTGAAAATAGAATAATCACGGAGTTCACAGCACTGATTATCACCCCCACCATGCTCATGCTTGCCACTTGTTCGAAGATGCTCGCTGGTGCGTTTCACGCTTATATTATTATCATTGATATGTTAGCAATATTTCATTTTTCAAATCCTCTCCCCCCCCCCCAGTCTCACTTTAAATATGGTATGGTGTTCAGTTTTTGGTTCTTTAATTACATAATAGGCGAAGATAAATGGAGAGAGAGCAGAGAAGAGTGATGCTCATATCCTAGTTAGAAATAACTCCTATGAAAAGCACTCCAAGCACTTATCCTGTTCTCCCTCAGGGAAACGGAGACGTGTGGAGTACATTTGAAAGTCGGATGACGGTAGACCCCAATCTAACTGATTTAAATTCTGTCAAGACGAGAATAGTGTAGTACAGTATTAAGATGCGGCGGTCAAGATTCTCAGATATGTATATATCTTTATAAACGTCGGTAAATTACTATAACCTTGCCAACGCTGTGGCTGATCTCGGAGGACACAACATCGAGCCTTCATTCGTTGATCTGGATGACTCACACGGGTTTAGCGTTTCCTGAAATAATTGTAACCTTATAACACGTATTTCCAGTTCACTTTAACCAGTCTGTCGTATAAATTATATAAAAGGATTAAATATAGCAAGACCGGTGGTCATTTTAAATTGACACTAATGAAAGACGAGACCATGGAAAAGCGCTAAACCAGTAAGGATCGTACAGCAATGCAGTAATTAAATGCAAATATTTTATTATCGTAGTTAGTCCTCTAGCCATGGCTTACAAAACTAGGAAAAAACAGCAACTAACATTTCCTCACTTTTCGTAGACAACTTTCTCCAAATGTGGGTATGGGCAGCTGCTCAGCCGTGGGCATCCCCGTGACAAAAATGTCACTATAACTGCCCCCACCCCTACAAAAATAAAAAATCCCGGCTCTCAGGCAGGGTTATTCAGAATGCCTAGCTCTCTTCTGATTGGTAAGCCTATACACTCCTAACCATAATGCATATCAGAGGACACTACCGTCTTACAAGACATGTTCCTTGTTACACTAAATGCTCTGGCACACTCAACAGAGGCTAAATAGTATTCTCTTTGCGTGTATTCGTCTCGGTATGTTAATTCTTACTCATTTAAAGAAAAGGATCTATCCTACATCTTTCTACCAGATCTTATTTAAAAAAAATGACAATTTAAATGTGAAATTACTTTTAAAAACACGGTTTGTCATTAACGTGTTACCAAGGTAGAAACTCCGAAGCAAGAGGTACAACAAAAATGTGTGTGTTTTCAGAATTAAAGAACACTGAAACGGGCAAGTCCATAGAACAATGTAATCTTTTAAAAAAATAAGTTGGAAAAAGCACTTTGCAAATTCTTTGTCTCAACACATCTGGCATTTTAGAACTACACAACGGTGGAGATGTTCCTCAATGAGAGGAGATGTGTTGTATATTGATCCCCTGAGGCACGTGGGCCTCTTGTGACGTCACGCACGTTACCATGGCCACCACCAGCTGCCTGATGTACGAGCATTCACAATGTGCCCTTCTTCATAGGAGTGCTAGTGGAGGGCTCTTGAGCCAATGAAATGGAGCTAAACTCTTCCATGGATTGAACCTCATTACCTTCCGTTTCTCAGGTGCTGTGTTACCCATAAATATTTACAGTTTCCCTACAGTATGATTAGAAAAGTGTATGTCCAGCTCGGGAGACATTTTTATTGCCATCTTCGAGAACTCAATTTTTTTTTTTTTTGTAAACACTTGTTTGCTCTACAGGTAACCCGGTGTTGTAAACACCTATTGGAATTGCTGGTGTGTAAACTTGCAAAGTCTACCTGTGACCCGGTTTTGTAAACACTTGTGGGCCTACCTGTAATCACCAGTGAAAACTTATTGTGCAGTTACCAAGTTAGTCCTGTGTGTTCACTGCGGACCTGTTCATGTCTTGATGACCTCTCATATTCCTAATGTGTTCTGTCTGTCCTGGCCGAGTATGAACTGTCCACCCTATGATCCAAAAGATCAAGGTGTGGTTAGCCTGTCTTGACGCGCGAGACAAGGATGTGGAATTCTGTTGGTGTCCTGGCCATATTGGTGTTCAGGGAAGTGAACGGAGAGATGCCGAGAAGGCTTCTGTAACGAGCTTGTTCTGTAACACTTAAACTACTTCATGAGCCTTATACATAAATGTGTCCTTGGGAAGTGGCAGGCCTGGTGGACCGTGCAGAAGAAAAGTTATCTATATGGTGTTCGGCAGACGTGGGCATGTGGTCCACCTCCAGCAGGAATCACGAATCTGTCAGCAGAGGCTCAGGCACACACTAGACCCTGTGTGTAGGTGCTCCGGTCACCCCTCTAGCTTGTGGCTTGCAGCTAAGAGTGGAATACATTTTAGCTGTTTGCCATCGGCTTAGGCCGTTTTGCTTTTGTCGTAATTTTTACAATTACCAAGTTGCTTCTAGGGACCTCTAGGAACTTTCAGAGGGTCTTTTGATATGATCAGTTAATGGTATTTTTAGCTGATGCTGGTTATTTTAATTTGGCATGGAGGTATTTGTTTTTTATTCGTGCTATTGGTATTTCATTGTTAATTTTATCTTTGTTCTTCTTGTATTGTTTTTATTTTGTAGTGCCCAGAGCAGTGAATAATCAACACGGTTAAATCACTCTTCACATTTCAAAACTACCAACCAAAATTATCGTATGTCCTGTTCATACATAGCTTAGAGTGCGTGGGGATACCAACTACCGTGTACGTATATATAGATCTGCCTACCGTTTATTATTTAGCTGTTGGCGGTTAACTACACGTATATATTAACTTAAAACTGTATGACCCTTGTAGGTTTAGCGCTTCTTTTTTATTATATATTATGTCAAATTTACCCAGCTTCATCTAGAATGGTAAATAAATTTTATAGAGGCTTAGCTCATTAAGAAATGAACTAAAAGCGTGTGAGAACACTTGTAATATTTGGCGTGTAGGCTGCGTCCTCACGCGGTACATGAAGGATGTGAGGATAAAAGGATTTGTGACCATAGAATGTAGTAAGGATTAAACATGAAGAATGACACACTTGTGCAACTTTTGGAAATATTTATTGAAGAAACGTTTCGCCACACAGTGGCTTCATCGGTTCAATACAAAGAACTGTAGAAAAAGAGGAAGAGTTTTGAGGTAATCAGTCCCTCGACCTAGAATCGATGTCTTTAAGATTGATGACCGAACACAAATTCTAGGCTGAGGGACTAATTACCTCAAACTGCTCCTTTTTTTGCACTATTCTTTGTATTGGACTGATGAAGCCACGGGCTGGCGAAACGTTTCCGCAATAAAGATTCCCAACAGTTGCACAAGTGGCTCATTTTTCAACTTGTGATAAATCGTTTAGAAAACCAACAAGGATTTAAGATGCAGAAAAGATGAAAGAGAGGTAGGTAGGTTGAACAAAGCGTTGGGTACATGGGAATAAAAAAGGCTAGTAGCCGCCAATCCAATGTGCAAGTTAAAGAAAGTGTAATTAAGTATAGCGTAGGTGGTTGGTAAGGTAGATGCACATATGAGCAGTGCCAACGCTCTTACCTATGTATACTGTAAGAACATATACATGCTCACATGTGCAGCTGACCGTGTACAGATGAAACATGCGTTGTATTACAAGTTTTCCTTCAGTTTACGTAATTTTATTTCTATTTACGTTGTCTGCTTTTCTAGACTTAACTCATACACGAAGATAACATACGACAGTCTTGAATCTAGACAGGAGTAGATAGTTATTTTCATCACATGACCTCGGTGTGAACTCCCAAGACATGAATCTCTCTCTCTCTCTCTCTCTCTCTCTCTCTCTCTCTCTCTCTCTCTCTCTCTCTCGCTCTCTCGCTCTCTCGCTCTCACTGTTGTCAATGCTAAATTATGCATACATGGTGCAAGGAAAGAGAACATAGACACTGAGGGCGTGAGTGGAGGGGGAGAGAGAGCAGGAATAGGCGTGTGTGGGGGGAAAACAGCAGTGGAGGGCGTAGAAGGAAGACAGAGTGGACGGGCGTGGAAGAGGGGAGAAACAAGGTAGAGCGTGAACGAGGGGAGAAACAAGAGGGTGTGGGGAAGATGAGAAACAAGGAAGGACGTGTGAAAGGGAGATAAAGAAAGGAGAGTAGGAAAGGAAAATAATGAAAATGCGTAGATAAGCGGAAAATAAAAAGAGGTAGGGTGTGGGTGAGGGGAGAATCCAGTTAAGTGTTGCAGGCAATGTCAGGTGGTGTAATGCCTGCCTTCATCCCCGGCTGTTGACATATTCCCCTCTTGTTACCCCCCCCTCTCTGTTTCTCCCTTGTGCTTCTTTCCGCTCTACTGCTCCCCCATCCCCTCTGCTTTTTACCCCCTTTGCTCCGCCGCTTTTTAATCATTCTGCTGCCTTCTGCGTGTGCGTGCGTATTAGGCAGCATCCTCAAGCATAATTGTTTCATTTGTGTATGAAATTTCTCCTGATATCAGATGCTAAAGTCAGCCTGAAAAAGGAGAGAGGACGATGATAATAAACAGAGGGATAAATCGTAATTAGGAACATAACGTAGCCATTAGGGGTGTGTGTGTGTGTGTGTGTGTGTGTGTGTGTGTGTGTGTGTGTGTGTAGCCCCCGTCCTCTTAACTACGGGTATCTTAGCACTGTTGTAACAGTCAAATGGGTGACTGTTGACTGTGCCTTGACCAGTATGACTGTTCGACTGCAGCAGCATGCAGTGGGTGTCCGTTTTCTGTTCATGTGGCAAACTTTTTTTTTTGTATCGCCTTTTGTCTTAGTTTTTGTAACCTAACCTAATCCAGAAATGTGCTGTGAACCGTATGTGAAGGCGTGACATACTTGCTAGGAGGATGAGAGAGAGAGAGAGAGAGGGGGGGGGGAGGGAGATAATCAGCTATGTAGTAATACTGGATATTGTTTCGACCGAGTATGGCACCAGGAACTTTTGGCAGAACTGTAAGTACTCGAGTCTGGCTCTGCACTCAACCTCCTTAGTGATTACCTTCAGTGTTGATTTCTAAGAGTAGTTCTTAGGGGATAAGGTTTACAAGACATTCCGTTGGTGCCATTATTCCACAAAAAAATGTTTGGTCTATTGTTATGGAATGTCTACTTCAGTGCTGTACTTAACATCATTTAAGAATCCCATGCCTATGCAAATAACTGTACTCTAACATTTATTTGTGCTAGAGAGTAAATGTAGCTGCTCTCGGGCAAATCAGTCATCAGCTTTCTATCAATCTGGGGAAAACGATGGTAAGTTACATTTGCCTCTGAGAAAATACATATGATCTCTAGCAGCATGATGTTAATGCTGGAGCAGAGGTAAGAATGAAGGACGTGTTAGAATCCGGGGCTGAAGTAGATATCCTAGGGGTGGAATTTGACTCCAAACTGTCTATGGAGTATCATGTGGTAAATCCTGCAAGGCAGTCAAAAACCTAATAGTAGAGGCTACCAAACTCAGTACGAGGCACCAGTGCGCTCACGCCGTGAGTTTGCATTATTCTCTTGGACTGCCTTCTCTCCATCTCATCTACGACTTTTGGGACAGAATAGAGAATCGGCCAAGACGACTTAACTCTAGCCCGGATTTGGCCTAGATGGCGCTGTCATTTGAGCAGAGCCTTCAATACTGGAGAGATGTAGCCGACCTTTTATATACAAACCCAATATTGTCAAGATACTACAGACGACTCCACTTCGTGGACAGCGAAAAGACTGATTCTGTACCACAAGACGGACTGAAAATGTACCCTTCTCAAGAACATAACTTCATCTGAGATCATTCAGTCCTAGAATGACTAGTTTGTAACATGTCTGAACAATATAAGAATCATGACGTAATAGTCAATTGACCAAATGAAATCTCTGGACCATAGCTGACTTTAACTTCATCCTGAAGTGAGCTGAAGTTGGTAACAGCTCTTAGCTTGTAATTGAAGGTGGGAACGCTTAAACCTAACGTTGTAAAATCCCTTGTGGGGGAAGAGAGAGAGAGAGAGAGAGAGAGAGAGAGGGGGGAAGAGAGAGAGAGAGAGAGAGAGAGTGTGTGTGAGAGTGTGTGTGAGAGTGTGTGTGAGAGTGTGTGTGAGAGTGTGTGTGAGAGTGTGTGTGAGAGTGTGTGTGAGAGTGTGTGTGAGAGTGTGTGTGAGAGTGTGTGTGAGAGTGTGTGTGAGAGTGTGTGTGAGAGTGTGTGTGAGAGTGTGTGTGAGAGTGTGTGTGAGAGTGTGTGTGAGAGTGTGTGTGAGAGTGTGTGTGAGAGTGTGTGTGAGAGTGTGTGTGAGAGTGTGTGTGAGAGTGTGTGTGAGAGTGTGTGTGAGAGTGTGTGTGAGAGTGTGTGTGAGAGTGTGTGTGAGAGTGTGTGTGAGAGTGTGTGTGAGAGTGTGTGTGAGAGTGTGTGTGAGAGTGTGTGTGAGAGTGTGTGTGAGAGTGTGTGTGAGAGTGTGTGTGAGAGTGTGTGTGAGAGTGTGTGTGAGAGTGTGTGTGAGAGTGTGTGTGAGAGTGTGTGTGAGAGTGTGTGTGAGTGTGTGTGTGTGTGTGTGTGTGTGTGTGTGATAGGTTTAAAGAGAGGGAGGAGAAGAGAAGAGAGGGTAGCAAGAGCAGTGCGAGTGACCTGGGAACGGCTAGTCCACCAGAGATGAATTGTCTAGTGCTGCTCCTGCTTTATTGGAATTTCCTGTGTGTGTGTGTGTGTGTGTGTGTGTGTGTGTGTGTGTGTGTGTGTGTGTGTGTGTGTGTGTGTGTGTGCGCGTGTGCGTGCGCGCGCGTGTGCGTGTGCGTGTGTGCGTGCGTGCGCGCGTGTGCACACTCGCCTATATGTAGTTGCAGGGGTCGAGTCTCAGCTGTGTGTGCTCTCGCTAGTTTTACTTGATGTGCATAAGTATATAGTTTCTTTACCAGCCTGTATCACACAGGGTATGTAATACCAACCTAGTTGTGAACTTCTGTATTTTCTTTGGTTTCTTGCGCTTTGCTGGATGTAAGCTCCACAATGGTAATTCATACTCGAGGACTAGTATTATTTATGTAGTAAATAATGATTTCAAGGTCTCTAATTTTTTTTAATATTAATTTTTCAGTTTGCTAGTTCTGCTTATTTTGAGTGCATACTTTGAGTTATTACTTAGATATTTTTATTGACTTCTCAGCCGAAAAAAAATCACCTGGTGGTCTTCTGCATATATTTTTCTTTAATTTTCATTTACTAGTATTTAACATGAGTAATCACTTTCTTTTTATAATTCGTACAACCTGTTTAGATAGCTTTGTAGTTTCTTGTAACAATCTTCAATCTGTTTCGTATCATCTGTAAACATTGACGTGTAGCATTTTATACCCCCTAGATCATTTACGTATATCAGGAACAGAGTGGCGCCTAGGACATAGCCTTGGGGACTCAGCTGATTACGCTTGCCCATCCTAATGGTGGATTCTCACCGTGGCTGTTTTCTATATTCCACACCATCCTGCAACTCCAGCTGGTATACCAGTCTTCTGTCATGATGTGTGGAAATCCTTGTTACAGTCAAGGAGTATGCTGTCTTTCATGATAACCGTAAGAGAACTTTTATGTTGCCGAATCTGTGCTGGTGTCCTGTGATAATGTCTGCTCTCTCAAGGTGTTCCACTCGGCTTTTAATTATCTTGCATGGTGTGCATGTCAGGGATACTGGTCTGTAGTTAATGTCTCCTGTCTACCGCCCTTGAATATTGAATGTTGGCTGTTTTCCAAGTGCCTGACAATTCTAATGTCTAGTGTTTTACTAAATATTGGCGCCATTCAACTACGTTAAATGGCTGTAATATCTATTTGGTTAGAGGCGTCTTTCTGGGAATAACTTCTAAAGGTAATATTATATTGGACCAGGAATTTTCCCATGGATGCTACACACGCTTCCAATATAAAGGAGATATTTTGTTTTGTCCCATTGCTTTTGTTGTATTAGTCTGTTAGAAATTTCCATTTCCTTGCTTTTCATTTTTTCTAGTGTGCTATTATCGCTTTTTTCATGTATGGTTGACCTAGTGTATGCTAGTCTCTCTTACCTTCTAATCTTACCCTTGCAAGGTATTCGTGTCATACGTCGTTACTTGCTTTTGTGTTGACTTATGTTCTACTCAGGAAGGATACTAGATCCATCCTTGCAAGTTTGTCGACCCCTTTTTGCACATGGGCTTCTTGACGTGTTGGGTGGAGTTGTCTCGTGCATATAACCAGACTTGACTTTACATCTAACCTTGCCCGGAAATCGAATCTCGAGCCCTTTGGTTGTGCGCTGAATGCTTAGTCCACTTAGGGCAAGTCTCGTGTACATATGAGCGTGTGTACGTTCTGGCGGCATATACGTTTCTCCTGACGCACACAGTGAGCGTGGGAACAGCGGTAATACAGAAGTCTGTCCACAGTGTTCTTTGTTTTTTGTTACCTTGTGTGTATGCTTCCTGGATCATCCTCACTCTTACCTCCCTAACCCCACCATGCTAGGAACTGTATGACCCTTATGGGTTTAGCACTTCCTCATGAATGTAGTAGCAGTAGTAATGTCTTCACGCAGCATCTTTTTTCCCCGTGGCTCTTCCCTTTTCCATTACTAGAATTAGACCTTTCGGTCTCTTCCACTTCATTTCCCTCGTCTTCTGCTTCCTTCCCCCCCCTCTTCCGGTTCCTTTTCCCCATCTCTCCCTATTCTTTTTCCTCTCTCTCCCGCATCCTTTTTCCTGCTTCTCCCGCTTCCTTTTTCCTGCCTCTCCTGCTTCTTTTTCAGTGCCTCTTCCATTTCCTTTCTTCAACCCGAACGTCTACATTCCTAACTTTTGTTCCCATTATGGAACTATCATATAGAATAGGGTAGCAGTACACTGTTGATGTATCCAGTTACGATAATAAAACCTGCCTGCCCTGGCCTGGTGGTGTGGCGGAAGTAGACAACAGGGAGACGAAGGTATAAGTCCAATGTGTTGTCTTTCAGTTTCAAGGTTGTCGCGCCAACATGTATATCTTTTGACGATCTTGCCACATCTTGTATGGATGTGGAGACGAATGGCGCAAGGTCAACAAGTGGGAAAAGATAGACACAAATACGCAGGGATGAGATGATGCGTCTCTAGAACAGGCCCACATAAACTTAGAAACGTATGTGATACTGACAAATAGTGGAGAAAGAAAATGTCTCTAGCACACGCTAGTGTCTTTGTAAATGGTCCAAGTCTGACCGAAACGTCGTCGTAAGCTCCTATGTGCGGGTTATTTTTGTGTATTGTTCCAGTCAGGGTATTGTGCCTTTTTGTTCTTTTCAGCACATGCTTATTGGAAACGTTTCTGTTCTGCCACTTTAATCACATCTGATCTAGGTTCCAGGACAGACACGTGTTTTAATGTAGTATTTGCTCAAGTGTCCTATTAAGCCTAAAGAAGCCTGTTCTGCAGGGGATATTTGTCTTAATAATGTTCCTTGCTGGAAATGCTGTCTTTTTTTTAAATGTGTTATTGTGTCTGATGCTTGCATCCAAATATCGTTATGCCCACAATACTTAATTAAAAGATACGTTGCAGAGCAAGCTTTTACTGGGAGAGCGTTTCACTCGGTAAAGGTCTGCAAAGAGCGAAGCGTTGTCTCAAAAGCATGACATGCAACTTGTATTTTCTTCACTGTTGCTCCCTGGTAGGTGTGTTTACTTAGGTAGTAGTGTTTATGGCTGGCCAGCGCCAGCTTCTAGGCTTGCCCTGTTATTTTTATGGGAAAGTACTCAGTGTAGAGGTTATACAGCGCCTTGGAAAGATTATCAGGTTTAATTCAAGGAACAGAAAAGCTTTATTATTTTTTATTTCAACAAAATGTGTGTGTGTCTCAAGAGAGAAGCAAGAATGCGTGTCAAGGCTAAAGATAGTAAAGTTAGTTTTTGAACTTAAACAATGTCTTTGTCTCGTACATGCATACACTTTATTTGCCTGTGCTTATCTCATTATATATAAATATATATATATATATATATACATATATATATATATATATATATATATATATATATATATATATATATATATATATATATATATATATAATCACAATAAACAGATGACATCACAATATGCAGAACAACCACTGTGAAAGAATAGTGAAATTCGTGACTTCCCACTTTATCAAAGAACTTATAGTTCCTTGATAATGTGAGAAATCACGAATGCGCTTGGAATCTCGCTATTCTTTCACAGTGGTCGTTCTGCATATCGTGATGTCATCTGTTTATTGTGATTTTATTGCATATATATATATATATATATATATATATATATATATATATATATATATATATATATATATATATATATATATATATATATATATTTTATTTATTTATATACATATACGTATAAGATAAGCACAGACAAATATATATATAAATATATAGATAAATATATATAATTGACTTGTGTGAGGGTGTGCAACAGGGGGACCTTTTCTGTTATCCCTGCCGGGTCCTCTAGCGTTTGCACTAATCTCATGTGTGTGGAACTGTGACGAATGCCTTCTTACAGTCCAAGAAAACGTAATCTATCCACCCCTCTCTTCGTCTTACTGCCGTCATCATGTCATAGAACTACAGTAGGTTTGTGACACAGGATTTCCCGTCCCTGAAACCGTGCTGGTTGTCGTAGATAAGTTCATTCATGTCTAGGTGTTCCACCACTCGTCTGATAATCTTCTCCATGAATTTGCATACTATACATGTCAGTGACACTGGTCTGTAGTTTAGTGCTTCGTGTCTCCTTTTTTGAAAATTGGGACTACATTTGCCGTCTTCTATACCTCGGGTAGGCGCCCTGTTTCGATGTGTTGAAGATTTTTGTTAGTGGTATACATAATGCCTCTGCTCCTTCTCTCAGGACCCATGGAGAGATGTTATCCGGCCTCATCGCCTTTGAGGTATCTAGCTCGCTTAGCAGCCTCTTCACTTCTTCCTTGGTTGTATATATTGTGTCCAACACTTGACGGTGTACCCCACCTCTCCGTCTTTCTGGGGTCCCTTCTTTCTCCTCAGTGAACACTTCTTTGAATCTCATGTTGAGCTCCTCACATACTTTGCGGTCATTTCTTGTGATCTCTCCTTCCTTCTTCAGCCTGATTACCTGGTCTTTGATCGTTGTTTTCCTCCTGATGTGACTGTACAGCAGCTTTGGGTCAGATTTGGCTTTCGTTGCTATGTCATTTTCGTGTTGTCGTTGGGCCTCCCTTGTGCATATTCCCTTCACTGCCGTCAACTTGACTTAAGAAATCGTAATGACCACGATTGCAAATAACCATACCCCCGCCGGATGAACCCGCGGTCATAGACGGCAGTGAAGGGACTTGAGCTAGAGTTCGTCACGGCCACGCTAGCTGGAGATTCGTCTGTAAAAACTTGCATTTGTGGTCACAGAGGTGCCTGTGCTAACTTTCTATGGTGTAGAAATATACCTAGTTGGATGAATCTTATTGTGGCTAGCTGGTCTAGTGGCTAGCGCGACGGGCTGGAGTTTTGAGACTCTATGACCGCGGGTTCAATCCCGGCCGGGGGTATGGTTTATTTGCAATCGTGTCATTACGATTTCTTAAGTCAAGTTCCTTGCATATTGTTGTCACATATTCCATCATCTCGTTTACTGACTTCCCTGCCAGTTCTCTGTCGCACTGAACCCTGTGCAGGAAATTCATGCCTGTGTAGTTCCCTCCCTTGTAGTTTGGCTTCATTCGTCCAGCCCTTCCTGCTTCCCCCTCCACTTGTAACTCTTATATGCCACTGGCCCCATACGTGATGTCCTCAATATCTGCACTACTCAAGATGAATACTAGATCCAGTCTCGGTGGTTCATCCTCTCTCTCTCTCTCTCTCTCTCTCTCTCTCTCTCTCTCTCTCTCTCTCATTTGAAAGCATTTTTATTGTTATGAGACATACAAGTAGGGAACAGGATGAAGTTGGAGCCATCTGTGGGCCAGCATTTTCATTTGATCAACTGACCTTATCTTGTTGACATCATTATGCTGTACGAATGTGTTCCATACTAGTCATCCTGGGTATATATGATCTCAGATGGAGTGATGTTCTGGAGAAGGGTACAGACAGAGTGAAGTTGCTGCTTTCTGCCCGTCTTGTGGCATAAAAGCTTGTTTTGCGCTGTCCTGGAAGTGGATCCAAGTGTGGTACTTAGACAATATTGGCCTTGTACATAACAGTAAGGCCACCCACATCCCTCCTGTGTTGAAGGCTCTGCTGAAATGACATGTCTATCCAGGATGGGTCCAGGCGAGAGATGAGACGTCTTGCTCTGTTCTCTACTCTGTCAAGCAGTCGCAGATGAGAGGGGGGGGGCAGGCAAACCAAGAAAGTGGAGCATACTCAAGGTGTGAGCGTACTTGTGCCTTGTACAGAATCTTGCAACCCCTACTGTCAAGCAGATGCGAGATATGGCGAAGTGCTGTAAGCTTCCTGGCTGCCTTGTTTGCAAGATTTACAACATGGTTCTTTATGGTTAGTTTGGAGTCAAATTTCACCCCAAGGATATCAACTTCTCCAGGTGCCAACACCCTCCCATTCATCCTTACTACTGCACCAGCATTACCATCATGGTGCCTAGAGACCATCATCATTTGCATTTTCTCAGGTGCAAATGTTACTTGCCATCTATTTCCCCAAGCTGATATAGCTCTTAGCTGGTGATTGATGTAGCTTAGAACAGCTGGCATTTCTTCTCTTGGATAAGTGAATGTCGGTGTACAGTCGTCTGCATTTGCATGGGATTCTGGGACGAGATGAAGAAGGTCGTTGAAGTAGACATTCCATAACAATGGTCCCAACACGCTTCCTTGTGGAACACTTGCCCCAATAGGATGTCTTGCTGATTCCGTTCCATTGAGAACTACACTTAGAGATCTACCATGAAGGTAATCACTGAGGAGACATAGCTTAGAGCCTGCAATTCACAGTGCTTGAAGTTTTGCTAAGAGGCCCTGGTGCCACACCCTGTCGAAAGCACCAGCAATGTCTAGTGCTACCACACAGCTGACTTTGGATTCGTCCAGTGACTGGTGCCACTTAGTGGAGAGGTTTAACAACAGATCAGCAGCAGAGTAACCTTTCCTGAAGCCATATTGATGATCACAAAGTAGTGAGTGGTAGCCAAAAACTGTCATTTGTGTTGAGATTATGGTCTCAAGGATCTTACCAGTGATTGACAGGAGTGACACTGGTCTGTAGTTGCTGCTTTCTGCTCTGCTCTTCTTTTTGTGAACAGGGACTACATTTGCCTCTTTCGACAGAGAGGGCCATTTACACTGTACTAGGCAGTACTGAAAGATGCGAATTAGAGGTGCTGCTAGCTGGTCTGCACATCTCAGCAATCTTGGGCTCAACTTGTCTGGGCCCACAGCCTTTTCTTGGTCAAGCGATTTAAGAAGTAAATGCACCTCCTCCTGCCTTATTGTCACCACTGACAGTTTTGACACAGTTCTTGCAGCTAGCCAAGGAGGGTCCCTTGCTGGATCAGGAACTTACATTTTGGTAGCAAAGTGTTCGGCAAAGAGGTCCGCCTTCTCTTGACTACTAGTAGAGGTGGTCCCATCCTGTCGATTTAGAGGTGGAATGAGTTCATCAGGCAGATAACCTTGTATGTCCTTGATCAGGGACCACCAGGTTTTGGAGCCTACCCTACCTGATGCTAGCTCTCTCTCTCTCTCTCTCTCTCTCTCTCTCTCTCTCTCTCTCTCTCTCTCTCTGGTAGTTTCCCCTATGTGTTGATACATGAGGTTTTCCGGTACCACCTCCACCATCTTAGTACTCCTGGTTTCTGGGCCCCCATGTGGCTCCAGGTTCTCCCGGTCAATTTCCTTATGATCGAAGTCACCTATAATCAGCAGCTTTGCCCTGCTCGCATGAGCCCTTCTGGCCACTTCAGCCAGTGTGTCAACCATCGATCTGTTACTTTCATCATACTCTTGTCTTGGCTTCCTGCTGTTCTGTGGTGGGTTATACATCACTGGAATTACCACATTCTGACCTCCAGACTGAAGTGTTCCCATTATGTAGTCTCTTGCGTGCAGATAACAGTAACAGCCTGGTTGATCAGGCCCTGGTCCACCATGGGGCCTGGTCACAGACCGGACCGCGGGGGCATTGACCCCCCGGAACTCTCTCCAGGTATATTCCAGGTATAATCTTGCTTTTCCTCTGTCTCCTCTCTCCAGCTCATCAAAATCTCATCGGTCATTGATGAGCAGTGCCGCCACTCCACCCCCTCTGTGTGTGTGTATTAGTTACCATTTTGTCCTAGGCACATGTCGATTCGACACTAGACCTGTTGTGTGTGTGTGTGTGTGTGTGTGTGTGTGTGCGCGCGCGCGCTTACCTACATGTACTCACGTATATGTGAGGGGTCAAGTCATAGCTCCTGGCCCCGCCTCTTCACTAGTACATACTAAATCACTCTCCCTGCTCTTTGAGCTTTATCATACCCTTCTTAAAGCAATGTATGGAACTTGCCTCCACTACTTCACTCTCCAGATTATTCTACTTCCTGACAACTCTAAAGGCTAAAGAAATACTTGCTAACAGCCCTGTGTGTACTCGCCTAATTGTGGTTGCAGGGGTCGAGACTCAGCTCCTGGTCCCGCCTCTTCACCGACCGCTACTAGGTCCCCTCTCCCCCTGCTCCATGAGCTTCATCATACCTCGTCTTAAAACTATGTATAGTTCCTGCCTCCACTACATCGCTTGCCAGACTATTCCACTTCCTAACTACTCTGACTGAAGAGATACTTCCTAACATCCCTTTGACTCAGATGAGTCTTCAGCTTCCAATTGTGACCCCTTGTTTCTGTGTCCCATCTCTGGAACATCCTGTCTCTGTCCACCTTGTCTATTCCACGCAGTATTTTGTATGTCGTTATCATGTCTCCCCTGACCCTCCTGTGTGTGTGTGTGTGTGTGTACTCGCCTATTTGTACTCACCTATTTGTGGTTGCAGGGGTCGAGTCCTAGCTCCTGGCCCCGCCTCTTCACCGGTTGCTACTAGACCCTCTCTCTCCCCGCTCCATGAGCTTTATCAAACCTCGTCTTAAAACTGTGTATGGTTCCTGCCTCCACTACGTCATTTTCTAGGCTATTCCACTGCCTTACAACTCTATGACTGAAGAAATACTTCCTACTATCTCTCTGACTCATTTGTGTCTTCAACTTCCAATTGTGGCCTCTTGTTTCTGTGTCCCCTCCCTGGAACATCCTGTCCTTGTCCACCTTGTCTATTCCACGCAGTATTTTATATGTCGTTATCATGTCTCCCCTGACCCTCCTGTCCTCCAGTGTCGTCAGGCCGATTTCCCTTAATCTTTCTTCATAGGACATTCCCCTTAGCTCTGGAACTAACCTTGTTGCAAACCTTTGTACTTTCTCTAGCTTCTTGACGTGCTTTATCAAGTGCGGGTTCCAAACAGGTGCTGCATACTCCAGTATGGGCCTGACATACACGGTGTACAGTGTCTTGAATGATTCCTTACTAAGGTGTCGGAATGCTGTTCTCAGGTTTGCCAGGCGCCCATATGCTGCAGCAGTTATCTGATTGATGTGTGCTTCCGGAGACATGCTCGGTGTTATACTCACCCCAAGATCTTTCTCCTTGAGTGAGGTTTGCAGTCTTTGGCCACCTAGCCTATACTCTGTCTGTGGTCTTCTGTGCCCTTCCCCTATCTTCATGACTTTGCATTTGGCAGGATTAAATTCGAGAAGCCATTTGCTGGACCAGGTGTCCAGTCTGTCCAGGTCTCTTTGAAGTCCTGCCTGGTCCTCATCAGATTTAATTCTCCTCATTAACTTCACATCATCTGCAAACAGGGACACTTCTGAGTCTAACCCTTCCGTCATGTCGTTCACATATACCAAAAATAGCACTGGTCCTAGGACCGACCCCTGTGGGACCCCGCTCGTCACAGGTGCCCACTGTGATACATCATTACGTACCATGACTCGTTGTTGCCTCCCTGTCAGGTATTCTCTGATCCATTGCAGTGCTCTTCCTGTTATATGCGCCTGATGCTCTAGCTTCTGCACTAATCTCTTGTGAGGAACTGTGTCAAAGGCCTTCTTGCAGTCCAAGAAGATGCAATCAACCCACCCCTCTCTCTCTTGTCTTACTTCTGTTATTTTATCGTAAAACTCCAGAAGGTTTGTGACACAGGATTTGCCTTCCGTGAATCCGTGCTGGTTGGCATTTATACTCCTGTTCCGTTCCAGGTGCTCCACCACTCTCCTCCTGATAATCTTCTCCATAATTTTGCATACTATACACGTCAATGACACAGGTCTATAATTTAGTGCCTCTTTTCTGTCTCCTTTTTTGAAAATGGGAACTACATT
Source organism: Cherax quadricarinatus (assembly GCF_038502225.1). NCBI lineage: Eukaryota > Metazoa > Arthropoda > Malacostraca > Decapoda > Parastacidae > Cherax > Cherax quadricarinatus. Next base: position 9,618,752 of record NC_091374.1, on the reverse strand, counting down.
TGCCGTCTTCCATACCTCAGGTAGTTGCCCAGTTTCCAGGGATGTGTGTGTGTGTGTGTGTGTGTGTGTGTGTGTGTGTGTGTGTGCGCGTGTGCGTGTGCGCGTGTGCGTGTGCGCGTGTGCGTGTGCGCGCGTGCGTGTGCGCGCGTGCGTGTGCGCGCGTGCGTGTGCGCGCGTGCGTGTGCGCGCGCGCGTGAGAGAGTGAGCGAGCGAGTGAGAGAGTGAGTGAGTGAGTGAGTCAGTCAGTCAGTCCTGAGTTCCTAGCAGCTGTATGTGGCCCGGTGCACGGTCTGGCTAGCTAACAATAAGTGCCCAGTTAGAGTGTCTGAACATAAAGTGGGAGGCGGCAGCTGGCAGTATAAATAAGGTGGACCCCTACCCTGTAATTCACAATGGGCTCAGCCTTGAAAATCACACACACCCCACACTCATGCACGCACCACTGTCCAACTGTTAAGGCAGAGGAAGAGAGAGGGGGAGAGAGAGGAAAGAGAGAGCGAGAGCGCGAGCGAGAGCGCGAGAGCGCGAGAGCGCGAGAGAGCGAGAGAGCGAGAGAGAGCGCGCTCTTGTCAATAAAGTTAGGAATCCTTAACCTAACCTTGTCAAACCCTGTGTAAAGAAAAAAAATGAGAGAGAGGAAGACGGAGAGAGAACGTGCGTGCGTATGGCATTCTGCGTACGTTGATGTAAATGGAAAAAGGGCACGACATACAAACTTCTCCCCCTCTTCACCGCATCTTTTCCCCCAACCCACGCGCCCATTATCCCCCCCATCTCCCCACATCCACACACCATACTCACACCCACACACCCTCTCGCTATCTAGCGGAAGAGGGTGCGTCTACTCCGTCTCACCCCCACTTACCATCCCCAGCATTGCCACTACAGACGCAGGCCAGGAATGTGGGTGTGGCCCACACCGCCATTACCACTGGTAGGAGGGTACACGTGCACCGCCCACCTACCCATCACCATCAATACCATCACCAACACTACCAGCTCTTACCATTACTATTAAGCACTGCCAACAGAACTGTCAGACACCACACCACCATTATTACCACTACTTCGAGAGGGTTTCCGTGGTCAACGCCTCCGCGGCCCTGTTTGAGACCAGACCTCGTTGTGGATCAGGGTCTGATCAACCTGCTGGCCGCAGGTAAACCGACGCAAGAACCACAGCCCGGCTGATCAGGTACTGACTTTAGGGGTCTATTGGTAATCCCCTTTATGTATACTGAGAGGCAGTTGAACAGTCTTGGGCCCCTGACACTGGTGGGTCATTATATTATATCTCCAGAACCACTGTGAAAAAATAGTGAAATTCCAAGCGCTTGGAATTTCACTTATTTTTCACAATGGTTGTTCTGTATATTGTGCTATCACGCCCTGGGTACATCAGTGAACCTCAAGGATGGTTTCCAGCCATTTCATTTTTCTTCTGTATGTTCTGACCACACGAGCGATTTTATCAATGCACCAGCAGAAACAAGCGGAGGTAAATACAGAGAAGGATTGTGGTCAGCTGGATATAATATATATGTCGTGCCGAATAGGTAAAACTTGCGATTTTGGCTTAAATGGCATTGTCGAATAAGGCAAGCGAATTTGTGTATGCAATAATTTCGCAAAAATCATTCTGAACCTGACAAAAAAATATTTCATTGTTTATTATTAAATTATTGTAAAGTTATCTAAAATATATTTAGTTGGATTAGGCTAAATTAAATTGTGCTTGTTATAATAAGGTTAGGTAAGTTTTCTAAGGTTCTTTTGGTACAAAATCATTTAGTAAAGCGCGATAGGTACACTAAGAAGGAACTCAGTTGTAGGGTAAACACCTATGGACTGTTATAGGGGTGATATACTGAAATTATTTGGATGAACCCCCAACGTGTCTAACCGTCTGTAAGCCTAGTCGGGTAGTGAGACTGGGCGCTCTGGCCTGCGGCCTACTTGGGGAAAGCACGTGACGTCAGTATGGCAAGGGACTATGACTACAAATGGTACTATTTCTTGTATATGTACTACACATTATGCTACACAAGTAATACTGTTAACACAATAAGTGTTAACCTTTAGCTGTCTTTAAGAGGGAACTTGATAAGTTGCTAAAGTCAGTTCCTGACTAGCCTGACAGTAGTGCCTGCAATGGTCTGTGAGCGGCGGGCAACAAAAGTTTAGTGGACGAGGCCAGCGATCGGCAGACCTAGTCTAGAACAAGCCTGGAGCCAGTACCTGGAGGATACGGATAATAGTAGTGACCTCCGGAAGAGACTACAGATAACCAGGACCGAAATTTTATAATAAATGCCCCCACAGTGTTTGCTTATTTTATACAAATAGCAGTAAAACAGTTTAAATAAATTGTAAGTCGAGAAGCACAAATATCACAAATTGCTAAAATTTTTGAATCAAACCTCGGAGCCTGGGCTAATACTATACCGTGGAGGCTTTAGCGCTTCCCCCTTGATTGTAATAATAATAATATACCGTGGAGGCGATCACCACCAGAATAACTACGGGCAGACCACAAGAAGTCTTGATGCCGGCGAGGAAGAGGTTCTTGATTTGAGGAATTGGACCTGTCTTTTTTCCCTTTCGTCGAACCTGATTGCCTCCCATTCCCATATGTACTGTATGACCCATACGGGTTTAGTTCTCCCATGAATGCATATATAAATAATGCAGGTAGGGGTGTCGTAACTCGACACATCCCGGCCCACAAAATGGAGATAAGTCGTTAGACGACGTTTCGATCCCCCCTGGACTGATAATGGCCCAGGATGTCTTCCAAAGATTTATCTTTAATTTGTGGATTATTTGTAAAAAATAAAAAGACAGCTAATGGTCTGTGCCCACAAGTGCCATACAAATTATTACAAGTGCGGGAGCAGTTACATAATCCTTGTGTAAGGGAAATCCAGCAATTTGTCCGCGCACTATATAAATACTTCATGAAATGCATGTGAGTATAGTACATTACAACAAAATTTGTAGTTAAAAGAACTCTGTTATGGTCTAACCACAGAGTATATAAGGAAGGAATACCTGGAAAGTAGTGTTAAACTTCCTGACAATCCGATTGGAAGCATTGCCAGTCATTTCAAATTAAAACAAATTAAAATAGTAACATGAAGAAAAATTACCAGAATATTAGTTTTATAGAGGACAGTACAGGTTGTACAGCTACAGGGATAACTAGAACTCTTGAACGAGGAAAGCTAAACCACTTGTAATAATTTGTATGGCACTTGTGGGCACAGACCATTAGCTGCCGGCTTGCGTTCAAATTAGATAAACAGCAAGAGGTAAGTTGGAGTAGTGGTGGGTGTTAAGCGACCTCTTAACAATGTTTAGCCGGGCTGGTGCAGCTGCTCTTATCACCAGTGATCTCGTAAGTTGCTGCCAACTACCAGTGGCTAGCAACTACCACTGGGTAGTAACTTCTAGTGGGTGGCGACTACTATTAGCTTTTAGTATTCGTAGATGACGAAATTCAATTTGTTTGACAGTGAAATGGGGCTTTTAGTTAGTAAAACTGAATTAACTGTCTTGAGTAGAACTAACCAAGTATGATGCAGAACCAGTGAATCACAAGTATAGTCAAATCAGGGTGGGAATGAATTGCCGAAGTGAAAAAGAAATAATGATGTTCTTGCATGAAATGATTTTCTTGGTAATGCCCATAAGGCAGCACGCAAACTGATAACGTCTGAGTCGGTGACCCAGGAACAACACTTAAGCAAAACAGTAGCCAGTTATATTGTCATGAGTAGCAGTGGCGAGCAGTCACTAACTTCTAATCTGACCGGCGATAATTTGCATTCATAAGAATATAAGAATAAGAATAGAGCACTGCAAATAGGCCAGCTGACCCATGCTAGATAGGTTTACTCCCTTCAAGGAAGGGCCTTGATGCTGATGCAAGGCTCTTAATCTAAGGAATTGGAATTTCTCTCCTTTCTTTAGAGCGAATCTGACTGCCTCGCTTTTCTTTGGTGCTGTGTATGAATCCTAAGAGTTTAGCACTCTCCCCATGAATATAATAACAAAATGTTACTTTAGTGCTAATGCTTAGCAGTTTGTTGCACTCGGTTCACTTAATTATTGACGGTGCCGTAGGAAATTAGAATTAACTGCTATGTGAAGTCGACACTTCTACAACATTCTTAAATTGAATTAATGACTCTGATGGCAAGACTAAAATATTAAATAGCATTAGTATGTTCATGACTTGGGATGCACTGAGAAGTCTCTCAACCAACTAAGCATTTAGAATTGATGGCTACTACTAATCATATGAAAAAAAAAAAAAGTGTCCTAGGTGCCTTTCAGTCTTTCTGAGCATATTAAAAGGTATGCGGCGCACACCAGTTCGTACCCAATAGGATTCTAAATGTGTACTCTTCATCTCTTAAACACTTAAGATATACGACTCGATACAATCTGAATTCTACAGACCCTAAGTTTCCGCAACATTATTTAGGGTCTTTGCAGTTGTGATGCTTGATAAAATGATAAATGTTTTACAGGCTACAGATTATCAGCTAATATATGAAAATGATCTTAGTACATGAAGAATGAAAAATAGGGCACAGCACCGGCATAGGCAACTGAAATCTATGACGCTTCTTCCTAAGTTTGTCTCCTGTGTGCAGGTTACCTGGAGGTTATTCCGGGGATCAACGCCCCCGCGGCCCGGTCCATGACCAGGCCTCCCGATGGATCAGGGCCTGATCAACTAGGCTGTTACTGCTGGCCGCACGCAGTCCAACGTACGAGCCACAGCCCGGCTGATCCGGCACTGACTTTAGGTATCTGTCCAACTCTCTCTTGAAGGCAGCCAGGGGTTTATTGGCAATTCCCCTAATGCTTGATGGGAGGCTGTTGAATAGTTTTGGGCCCCGGACACTTATGGTGTTTTCCCTTAGTGTACCAATGGCGCCCCTACTTTTTATTGGGGGTTGTGTGTGATCTTAGTGCAGGTGCGTATCCTAACTAGCTGCTGAGTATATACAAGTTTCTTAGATGCCAAATGTTTACCAGTTAACTCCGAAATTATTCACCATTGTTATTATAATAATGGGGGAGTGCTAAACCCATACGATTATACAGCACATGGGGGGGGTTATGGAAGGCATTCAGGCTCCATACAGGGAACTGGAGCACAGATCCAATTCCCTAGATCAAGAGCCCCTCACCAGCATCAAGGAACCTCCCTTGAGGGGAGTTATTCACCAGTCTAGTAAAATATATCTTCTTTCAACAAACCGGCCGTATTCCACCAAGGCAGGGTGGCCCAAAAAGAAAAACAAAAGTTTCTCTTTTTAACTTTATAAATGTATACAGGAGAAGGGGCAACTAGCCCCTTGCTCCGGCATGTTAGTCGCCTCTTACGACACGCATGGCTTACTGAGGAAGAATTCTGTTCCACTACCCCATGGAAAAAAGAGGTAATAAACAAGAACTTGTAAGAAAATAGAAAAAGACCCAGAGGGGTATATATATATATATATATATATATATATATATATATATATAATAAAATATATGCTTGTACATGCATGTGTAGTGTAACCTAAGTGTAAGTAGAAGTAGGAAGATGTACCTGAAATCTTGCATGTTTATGAGAGAAAAAAGACACCTCAATCCTTCACAAAATACAATTTCAACAACAAGAACATCAACTGGGACCAGGTAAACCATGTCCTAAACGAAACATGTTGGGAAGATGTCTTAAATGACATGGATCCAAACCAGTGCCTTGAAAGGATCAACTTCCTGGTAGCCGAAGCATGTTCTAGGCATATTCCCCTAAGAAAGAAGAAGAGCAGGAGTAAACTGGAGAGAAAAAGACGCTCCCTCTACAGAAGACGACGAAGAGTCGCTGAGCTCCTCAGGAGTGCTAGAATATCTGATACACGAAAGGAGGCGCTGACCAGGGAAGTGGAAACTATCGAACTTAAGCTAAATGACTCTTACAGGAACCAGGAGAGGCAGGAGGAGCTTGAAGCTATCAGTGAAATTGAAAGAAATTCAAAATATTTCTTTTCATATGCCAAAAACAAGGCAAATACCACATCTAGTATCGGGCTCTTACTCAGACAGGATGGGACTTACACAGATGACAACAAGGAAATGAGTGAAATATTGAAATCCCAGTATGACTGTGTTTAGTGAACCACTAATCGGTCTGAGGATCGACGACCCAAATGATTTCTTCATGAATGAGCCTCAAAACTCCATAAATGTATGCCAGATTTCCAACATTACCCTAACTCCGATAGATTTCGAAAAAGCCATTGACAACATACCTATGCACTCAGCCCCGGGCCCAGACTCGTGGAACTCTGTTTTCATTAAGAACTGCAAGAAACCCCTCTCGCGTGCCCTAAGTACACTGTGGAGGAGGAGCTTGGACATGGGTGAAATTCCACAGTCACTTAAAACAACGGATATAGCCCCACTCCATAAAGGTGGCAGCAAAGCATTAGCTAAGAACTATAGACCAATAGCTCTGACGTCCCACATCATAAAAATCTTTGAAAGAGTGCTAAGAAGCAGGATTGCAAATCACCTGGATTCCCAAAATCTGCACAATCCAGGGCAACATGGGTTCAGGGCAGGTCGCTCCTGCCTCTCACAACTACTGGATCACTATGACATGGCCTTGGATGCACTGGAAGAAAATCAGAATGCAGATGTAATATACACAGACTTTGCAAAAGCATTTGACAAATGCGATCATGGCGTAATAGCCCATAAAATACGTGCTAAAGGAATAACTGGGAAAGTGGGGAGATGGATCTTCAACTTCCTAACAAATCGAACACAAAGAGTAGTGGTCAACAGAGTTAAATCGGAGGCTGCCATAGTGAAGAGCTCTGTTCCACAAGGCACAGTACTCGCCCCCATCTTATTCCTTATCCTCATATCAGACATAAACAGAGATATACACCACAGCACTGTATCATCCTTTGCGGATGATACTAGGATCTGCATGAGGCTGTCATCTGCTGAGGACGCGGTTAACCTCCAAGAAGATATAAACAAAGTTTTCCAGTGGGCAACGGTAAACAATATGATGTTCAATGAGGACAAATTCCAACTACTCCGTTATGGAAAACTGGAGGAGATAATAACTAGAACAGAGTATACTACTGACTCCGGCCATACAATAGAGCGGAAAAATAATGTAAGGGACCTGGGAGTAGTAATGTCTGAGGATCTCACTTTCAAGGATCACAACAGTGCCACGATCGCACGTGCAAAGAAAATGATAGGATGGATAATGAGAACTTTCAAAACGAGAGATGCCAAGCCCATGATGATCCTTTTCAAATCACTTGTTCTCTCTAGGCTGGAATACTGCTGCACATTAACATCTCCATTCAAAGCAGGTGAAATCGCAGATCTAGAGAGTGTACAGAGATCCTTTACTGCACGTATAAGTTCTGTCAAGCACCTTAACTACTGGGAACGCTTGGAAGCACTTGACTTGTACTCGTTGGAACGCAGGAGGGAGAGATATATCATAATCTACACTTGGAAAATCTTGGAAGGAATGGTCCCAAATCTGCACACAGAAATCACCCCTTACGAAAGTAAAAGACTGGGCAGGCGATGCAAAATGCCCCCAATAAAAAGTAGGGGCGCCATTGGTACACTAAGGGAAAACACCATAAGTGTCCGGGGCCCAAAACTATTCAACAGCCTCCCATCAAGCATTAGGGGAATTGCCAATAAACCCCTGGCTGCCTTCAAGAGAGACCTGGACAGATACCTAAAGTCAGTGCCGGATCAGCCGGGCTGTGGCTCGTACGTTGGACTGCGTGCGGCCAGCAGTAACAGCCTAGTTGATAAGGCCCTGATCCATCGGGAGGCCTGGTCATGGACCGGGCCGCGGGGGCGTTGATCCCCGGAATAACCTCCAGGTAATCCTACCATCGTGTAAAACAATTACATACAGGCTTCCGTTTTACACTCGCTCGGCAGCACGGTAGTACCTCCCTGGGCGGTTGTCGTTTACCAACCTACTACCTAGGAAATATTTGCTCCAATTCATATATTTTTTTTTATCATTTTAGGTAGGGTCTTGAGGGATTTGTAGTGTAGAATGGATCACTATTGTACTCCTGTATGTTCCGGGGTGTGGGGTTAGTTACATTCTGTAACTACCATGACGACCTCGTCCCCACAGAAAAGCAAATGAGGCAGATCGTATGTTCCTAAGTGTGATACTGCCCACCATTTTAGGTAGGGTCTTGAGGGATTTGTAGTGTAGAATGGATCACTATTGTACTCCTGTATGTTCCGGGGTGTGGGGTTAGTTACATTCTGTAACTACCATGACGACCTCGTCCCCACAGAAAAGCAAATGAGGCAGATCGTATGTTCCTAAGTGTGATACTGCCCACGGCCGAGATTATTGCTCATGGTCGTGGCTCATGAATGGTCTTGAAACCAGAGACGGGCGTGAGGTCTAGGCTGCAAACAAGAGATGGAACTTTTTTATTATGAGTCATGAAAAGAACGGGTACATCAGCTGTGTCCTGCTACCCTACTCTGTATGATAGTCACGGAATGAGAATTATTATTATTATTACTTTTGTAAGCTCGAAACTTATGTTGGCCATCCAGTGTCTGGGAGATAACCGGGTTTGAACCAAGAATGGGAAGAGTAGATCCAATTCTTTGAATCGAAGCTTTTTTCACATATCCGAGTAGTCCCACTTACAAAAATGGTTATAACTATGGCTATAATTTTTAAACGGGTGGACCCGTAAGCCATCGGAATGCCTCAATCAGATGACCAAAAGCTCCAATGGGGGGGGGGATCATCTGACTAAGACCCGCGCCAGGAAACGCTTGTCCTGTTTCCTGACAAACCTTACCTAACATAACCTAAAGTAGTCCTCTCCCTTCCCATTAAAATGAGTGGGAACAAAGGCTAGCTATATTTCTCTGTTCTATTCCGTCACGCAGGATGAATTTCGCAAATTAAATGATGAAATCTGTCATCCTGAGCTGGGAGACTCCATTAGGGAGGTAATCCAGTCCACTAAGGAGTAGCTACGGCTGCTTCAACAGTTTCGTTGCAGCAGAGCTGGAATTGCTGATACATGGTTGGGGATTACCATCTCTCATTTCCAATCCTACACACTAGGAAAATTTAATTTATGAAGAAATATAATCACAGAGCAAAAAAAATGAATAATGTGATGATCCTCTACAGTCGGCTAACTTGCAGGATGGAACTAAGGAATCTTAACACGTGTAGCGTAGCTTAAACAAAATGTGCTGTGAATGCTGTATGCTGGAGCAACTCATTCTAGTACCACAAGTGATATGCCGTTAATCAGCTATCAAGCTGGCAGGCGTGTTGCAGCCTTTTGTGGTTAAATGCACGTTATGTAAAATTTTATGCAACATACCGTAACGTAAAATAAGAGAAATATATGTAAGCTTACAGGGAACGTTCAGAAATTGAGAGGTCGCATAAGAAACGCATCTAAGTGGACTGGAGACACCCTGGATGTCTCTCGCCTCTCACCAATGACATGATACTTGCCCTCGTGGCTGCTTCCTTTGATACAGTAATTCATGAAAGAGATTTGTTTGCAGCAGTAATTTTGTCTCGATGACTTAATTTAATCTATCAGTAAATATTAAAAAATAAACTGCTGAATTTACAGACTTAAGAGCTGTTATACTACCTCAGATGATTTTAAAGTCCAGCGTTATCAAAAATAAAACTGCTTCCTCTGAAAATGCGATTTATAGAAGTCGACTAACGCACACATTTAGTACTAGGTGAATAGGAGCAATAGCTGTAAGTAGATTTGTACATTATAAACTTTATCTGTACAAAGCACAATTTGCAATTGTACTTTATATATAGAAAGCCCATGTTTATGCCGAGTAGTATTTCAGGCATCCTTTAAAATAAACTTGTAGCTGGTTTTTACTAATTACAACTACTAGATTATTTTGGAAAAGAATGTTGTAATTGTTTTAAAACAATTTTGTGACGTTTCTAGTAGTTATTGCAAATGTTGGCCAAATACAATGCAAATACTATTCTATATTTCGTTATTACTGGACAGGAAATTTTCTGAAGGCCCACAGAATGCATAGCATCTTGGGCCAAATTTAACTGTACTTTGCTTAAATTTTGCCCAGTTTTATTTTTATTTAATTTCACATTCTTGGTTTCTCCAAGTGTCTAATACAGTGGTACTAGTTACTTGAATTACAGTACAAAATATATTGAGATAGTATATGGGAGTTCAGAGAAAGTTGAAACAAGGATAAGATTAAATGAAAACAGCAGGTTTCAGGATTTATCTTAATATATTGCTGTCAAGATCAGATCAAGGTATGGAGTCTTTTTTTTTATCAGCTATGAAACGGTTGGCACACATAACATTTGGAACCTCCAGGCAGAAAGTTCTGTATGTTAGGGTCTTTTATGCGTATTGAGTTTTTACACAGGTTGAAGCAAACACTGAGGATATCAGACATTTGTGTCTTGTATTATGTCTGAGTTCTATTGCAGCTATCTAGGAAGAGTTTCAGAGTAGGGATTGTATTTTAATTGATCGCCCTGTATATATAGTATATACTGTCAGTATTAATAAATATTTTGTATATTGCGCAAGTTTAAACTTTTGAAGAGTGAAGGCATGTCAAGCTTGGGTAATCGGTCGTACAGCTGCTGTTTGTTGAGTTATTATTTGTTTTAAGTGATTTACTGTAGTAGATCCCCTGAGGCAAGGATAAGCTAGTTAGCACAAAGTACATAATGCTGTTTGAGGTACATAATAACGTATCTTAGATCGGATGCCAAATGCTCTGGAGACCATTTGTATGTGCTCGAAGTGAATCTTGAAGTTGCTGTTAAGGTATAGGCCAAAGTATTTCGAACCCGTGTACTTTAGGTTCTAAATGAGTGTGACATATTTTAACATTATCCTCGACAAATCATCTACAGTCTCCATTGATAAATAGAGATGCATAGCTTCTCTAGTAACGCTGTACAGACTCGCAAGGTTGGTCTTATGCATATTACACTGAATCCGAAATAACGCAAGAACATGCAACCATTCCCAAGTACATATCTGCTTAACCTGTTGTAAAGCTACCTAAAGGATTTAAGTGTGTCTACTTGGCTGTTTGTTTTTCTCGTCTATGACTATTGCAAAACCAGTTTCTAGCAGCATTTTTTCCTAAATGTTTATTATTGCAGTAAAGAGCAACTATGTGATGGTCGGCTGACGTGTTACTCTGAAGAGATCAATTCATTCATTCACTCTGTTGAAGGTGACATAATGCAATCTATCTCTACATTTTTGTGAAATATATTGGTATTATATTCTTGGGGAGCGCTAAACCCATAAGGGTTTAGCTTGTGAATTGTAGAGCACAAAATATTAATTTTTAAAGGGGGTGGACCAGTAAGCCAGTGGAAGGCCTCGGGCAGATGACTAAAAGCTCCAGCGGCGGGTCATCATATGACTATGACCCGCGTCAAGAAACAATTATCCTGTTTCCTGACGAATCTTGCCTAACCTATAGAACATAAGAACTGTTCATATATAACCCATAGTACTTGTATTGAAATATATAGCGTTATATAATTAGGAAACACTGGATTCAGTGAGATAGCACTTTTACATTCAAATTTGTATTACGTATTATAAAATATTTAGCAAATATAATATTGCGTTGCGTATCGGGCATAGATACATGCCATTGTAGTTAAAATTAATTGCTAAGTTATAAAAAATGGGATAAGATAATGCCTTAAAAATACTATTATAATTTATAATATAGGGATACAAAATTATGTATTATGTAATATTTAAAATTTCAGTATGAACAATGTGTTGGGTAGCTAAGTTATAAAACAAGTAGAAAGTTGTTTTGCAGGCTCGTGTGACGCATAACGTAAATTTAAAATTAAGTTTGTTAATTTTGAGTGTTTGAGAATCGTGTTTGGATGTTGCCAGATAGGAACAAGTTATATGTAAAGCGGGAAAAATGAAGAGTAAAGAAAGTACTTACGAATGATGTGCATTGGGAAAGGACAATGTGAAATATGTTGGAGATATAACTGCTGGCGACGTCTGATAATGAGCTAAACCCTATTCCGCGCCTCTGATTGGCAGTCTCTTGTGACGTCACTGCTCCATGGAGATGAAAATAACTAGCTTGTCTGCCATGTCTATCCCTTCCCCTTCCCTGTTATATTTGGCAATGTTATTCACTCTTTTAAATTTAGACTTCCTGTCGTACCTGCCAGGAGGAATGAATAATCTAAAGTGTGCTATGAAATTATATCAGTTGCCAGGTATTATTTTTTGTGGCTTACGTGTGCGTACGCCGTCTGATATTCTCTTTGCTCTTGTCCTTTTCAGTCTCTCCGCATTTCGTCTGATTTCTTTACTTCTGTTTTGTTTAACGCTACCTCTCATTCACCCCTTGTTTGTTCTATTTCCACCCTCTGTGCCTAACTTCCTTTACTCTCCTCTCTCTTCCCCAGCCTCCCAAACACCCCCCTCCACCAGTCTCCCTCTCTCCCAGACTTCCTCTCCACCAACCTCCGTCTCCCTTTCCTCCGTATTCCTGCCACCCCTCCCCCTCGCTCTCCTGTTCCCCAGTTTTTCTCCCCTGGTATCCCTTTCACCCCAGCCTCCCTCCCTGTCAGTGTCCATGGGTTCCTTCCTCAACACTGAGTCTAGGAATGTGTTGTCAGGGTCGTGGAAGGCTGACTCGAGCAGCTGCTTCAAGATTTGCAATTTTATTGTTGTAACTTTTGACTTTTCTATGTATCTTCCATTTTATTTTGTATTCCTCTGTGTCTTTATTATCTTTTTTTGTACTTTTACTTTTTTTCATGACCTAGTTATTCTTTTCATTGTTATACAAATTCATGGAGAAGAGCTAAATCCGTAAGGGTCACATAACAATTTGGGAATGAAAGCTGATTAGCTTTTGATGAAAAGAAGGAAAGAGGCTCTCTAGTTCTTTGGACCAAGATCACTTCAAGAGCCCATTTCACTTATTGTGTTGCACTGGCAACTGGAGTTTTGGTGGCCACCGGTAGAGAGGGGGTATTCTAGGAAAAATTCTTCTTAGTCAGGTTTTAATCATGTGGTGACCCGTCGAGTGTTGCTTTTGGTCATTGGACAGAGACCTTTTTCTGGCTTACGGGTCCACCACATAAAAGCTAACTTAGAGCACTTGATGTGTATCACACAAGTTGGAATATAGTGCACACCGCTTCTCCAGCACTTGTTACTCTAACTGCTTCATTGTTTTTGTACTGCAGCGGATGGGACCTGCCTCGCATGAGCCAGTGTGTCTGCAGCAGTATGTAGGACCCCTCCCATAAACCACTATGTCTTCTGCAGTGTGAAGGGCCTGCCCCGCTTCCTGCTGCAGAGAGTCTTCCCCTGCTACCTCTCATGCTTTCCCTCAACACACCTGACTTTTGATTATATTTTTTAGTAATAATTTAATTATAATATTTTCCTCACTGAAAGTTTATTCTAATGTTTTTCTGGCTAATTTGGGCGTTGAAGAGATGCCGGAATTTTTAATTTGTCAGTCATGTGCGTTTATATTATAATGACAAATGATTTTCAATAGTTTATTTAAAAATGGAGTTTTTAGTCTGTGGATGTGTGGAAATCCTTTATTGTAGTGAACGTTAAGTACTCCTAAAATCCCGCAAGTCCCATCAGTTTGTTATATATACGTTGTCATCATATTTCTCCTAAGTATTTTTTTTATTTAGCCTTTTCTTGAAGTCGTATCTTTCAGCTCTAGGACCAGCATACTGGTAAGTCTTGATTTGAATGCTTAGCTAGAGGGAGGCTCTCTCAGTAGTAGTAACCAGTAACCAGTGTACCAGTAGATGACTCGCTACCAACCGTCTCTGCCTGAGTCACTGTCTGTATTCATATTGCCGCTGATCACAGCAGTATTTCAAAGACCCCCTCACATATGGGTACTGTGGGCGGTCAGTTATACGAGAGTGAGCAAGGAGGCAGGTCACGGCTGTTTGGCTCTTCCATACTTACCGTTATAATTATACGTACTTCCAGCCTACGTGAGTATTACTTTACCCTATCCACGTGTTCGAACCCCCACATGATAGCTCCACGCTGGTGCTGTTTACTTGTATGTCAGATATGTCACAGCTACGAGAATTCCAGGCTTACATGATGTTACGTTCTCCGTCATACTTTGTTCAAGCCCTGACTGTAGAAAATTTCTGAAAGCAATTCTTATATTTACCAAGCTTGCAGACGTCGTTGATAAGATAGTTCATGTTTACCTAAAGATATTATTATTACAGAGTGCAATGGTGTAAGAATGTTCTGAAAAGTCAATGGGATGTCAGTATTTTCAGCCTATTCGCACACCAAAAGTGATAAGCAAGTATTCTACGTTACTGTTTTTTCCTCGGGCACGTTTTGCCAGAAATATCATGGCGTGTTTTTTTTTTCAGATTTGCTTAATGTGGTTAAATATATGGATTTAACCAGTTTTTGCGACCTAACCTAAATTAATGAAATTTAAATAGTTTCGAGGAAAATAGGAAAGGTGGAATGATTAGTTGTGCTAAATGTCAACTGTTGACGTTTGAAAATAAGAACAGGTTGCAGTCGCATTTCGGGTAGGTCGGGTATGTCCTGCCAAGGTCCTCTTACCTTTGTGTGACTCGTGGCGTTGTGATGTTTCTAGATTTTACGTTTTCTCCGTCCTCTTTCCAGGTTCCACCTATATTTCTTTTCTGGTAATACCACTTGGTCAAAAGCTGAGCTGTCGTCTTAATTCTCAGTCTTTTTTTTTTTTGTCTAACCTATACACATTGATATGAGAAACCTAATGTTAGCGTTCGTCCAAGTGTTCTTGAGAGTTTCCTGCATTCATCATCTCGAATTCTCATCCGCTTTGTATCATCTGTAAACACTGACATAAGGAAAGTATCCTCTTTGGCAACACTTTGGAATTTCCAGTGTGTGGGGGGGGGGGAGGCGTAAGTGTGTGCTCATCGTAGGAGAAACCATAATTAGAAAAACGAGGCTGTTATTTGTATAATAACATTGGTTTGTGACTTTTTAATAGCGACTCTACAGGCGTGTCCCCCATACAGTTTAATCAGTTTCATTCTCTCTCTCGTTCCCTCCCTTCCCCCTCCCCCACTTAAAAGATTAGGCATGAAAGTTCCAGGGAAGCATGAGAAATTTGAGCCACAACTTTCATTTAATTCCCGTATTTTTCGTTGTTACAGTATTGTTTATATCCCAAGGGCCGTGCTTCGCCTGATAATGCATGTCTGTAATGGGCTGCTGATGCTGGGAGAAAGAACGCTCGTAATATTTTATCTTTAAATCTCTTCCTCCACAAATACAATTCGTATCACTAACTAGTTCACGATAACACAATTGACCTACCCGCAAATCTAACTAGTCCACCATAAACTCAAATAGATAACCAGATAATCAAATTTCATTGAATCTTTGCAGCCCAAGTTTTTTAATGTCCACTCCCATTTCCATGTGTAAAAATTACAACAGTCCAATTAATTTCTATTAATCCCAGGTTTTGCCTATTACATAGGCTCCGCTAACTTTTTTTTTTACACTGTTTTACAAAGTTAGCTTAAGGATTCCTAACTTTATTTACATGCTAAAAACTGTTACCTACATAATCTCATTTGAAAGATTTCTTGTTATGAAACATACAGATACGGGAGAGGATGAAGTTGGAGCCATCTGTGGGCCAGCAATTTCATTTATCAGCCGACTTATTTCGTTGATATCATTATGCTTTACGAACATGTTCCAGACACGAGTCATCCTAGGAATAATTGATCTCGGATATTAAGATCTCATAATATCTTAGGGATTACAGTCACGTCTGGTTTGCCATAGATGTCTTACATTCCTCCAAAAACAAAGGTTACTTCCCAAACATTTTAAGAGCCTTTCACGCTCAGATATTTTACTTAGTTCTTTCGCCTTAATAAGTCCATTAGCCTGTATTTAGAGTATTGCTCTCGCGTCAAGGGAAAGTTCTTTTACTGTGAGTCTTTAGGCAATTCACAGAAAAGTTATTCACATCACCCGAAGTCACATATCAGAAATATACTCCTGCCACAAAGTTGCACATGCCTTCAGTTTCGACTCGTTATTTTCCTAAGCCTGTACTTCCATATCTTCAGCCACTGTTTCCATCTCTCTTCAGCTTATATTTCTCTCCGGCTTCTACTTACATATTTTTCATCCTCTATTTCCTTGTGGTTCTTCAGCCTCTACTGCCATACCTTTCTTTAGCCTCTACTTGCATATTTCTTGCTCTTGGGAATTATCGCGCCAAATACCCAGTGTTCATACATAGTCAGTGTCCTCATCACAGTCTCCACTCACGGATGTTGTGTATCTTGCTAATCCTAGACCAGAGCACTATGCTCTCTTATTTGGCCGGTCCAGAGTAATTCTCTGGAGTTATTGTCCTCCCTTCTCTCCATATTTTTAATCTCCAGCAACTTGTACGTGAATCGGTGCAGTTATCTTTTGGGCAATGTTCTCTTTTCTTGTCATTAAACATTATTGAAGGGTAAACTTTAATGTATTCTGAGGTTTACTGATATTGCTCATAGAAAATACAGCTGGTCTACCATGAACTGTGGTAGCGCGCGTCCTTTCAAAGGACATGGACGACCTTGACCAGTTCAGCCAGTCACTCACTAGTCCAGCCAGCCGCTCAGCCAGCAAGCTAGCCAAACATGCAAACACCCAAACGCCAGAGTCAAACGCAGTTGACCTTCACAGCTGCAGCCAGATCCTTCATCACTCCCTCCTCGTCCACCCTCTCTTCTGTCTCGTCCCCTTCCCGAGCAAGGACTGGTATGCTCTGGTGGCTTGCTACTACCTCAAGGTTATTTATCCCAATTTAGCTAGTCTGGTGGATTCATTTTGCGCACTGCTGATCATATCATCACCGGGCCTCGTGGACTCGTTTGGAATTGCGTCTCGCACAGATGTTTGTATTACACGCTGTTTCGCAATTAACTGGCAAGGGAACGTCAAGAGCGCGAAATGAAGTGGGCGGGAAATTTGGCGGGAATGCCAGAGAGGTCAACAACACTAAGTACATTGACTAAACCTGAGGGCGCGCAATGCACCTCTTTGCTTATTATTTTCTATTTATATTCTTCGTTCACAATTTCCTTACTTGTTCTATTTCAGTTACTCACTTTACTTTTTTATTCTCGTCGTTCTTTCATCTCGCGTTGCATTTCTTAATATACTCTCTTTAGTTTTTTCATACATTGCTGTTATATTTTTTTATACATAAATGTTTTCAATATATTATTGTTGCTATATTTTTTCATACCTTAGTGGTATTATATTGCTTACATATATTAGTGTTATCTTATTTTCATACTTGAGTATACTCAAAAAAACCCGCACATAAAAGAGAGGAGCTTACGACGACGTTTCGGTTATTTGTGTATCGTTCCAGTCACGGTATTGTGCCTTTTTTTGTATGTTATTCATACTTGAGTATTATACTTTTTCAGTGTTATATTTTTTCATACTTTAGTGTTATATTATTTTTTCATACATTGCTGTTCCGTTATACTCTGTTTACAATAGTATGTTGCTCTGTTTAGTACAGCTGTCTTGCTGTGTAAATTATGCAATGGGAGGTGGTGAAGCTAGAGACCTCTTTTTGTCTTCTTGAAGGTTGTTATAAAAAGAGGTTGGTAATGCAAGGGCAGGAATATGTAAACACAAAGGGCATATGAGTATATGAGTGGGAGACCAGGAAGACGTGAAAATAAAGAGCATGCAGATGTAAATATAAGGAAAGGAAGACCTGAATAAAGGAAGAATACATTCATACACGAGCTGAAAGATGCGAGTCCATTCTTGCACCGTTTCCTGCTCTTTTCTCGGCCATATCGTTGACAGACTAGGTTATTAAGATTCGCCAGGAAACGGAACAAATATTTCCTGACTCAGGTCTTCGTCTTAAGATGACCCGCTATCTGACCGAGGCTTTCCGCTGGCTGAACTGTCCACCCCTTTAATTACAAGTTAGATTTCGCGTTGACTGGGGTATCGCGGCCGCTTTTTTTTTTTTTAATTTGCTTGTGTCATTAATATACGTTTATGTAACCTATACTTACCTAGCCTAAACAAAATTAGCCAATTTTAACAAAAAAAAGTAAAGAGATTAGTATTTAAAGTGATAATTAAGAAGTCGATACGAGTGCTGTCAAAAGACAAAAAAATGTAGTAAAATGAGGATATGTTATCATTAATAATGATCTAATGTAGGGCCTTTTGAGGTACATCTGAGAAATGCGCCTTAAGGATGAATAATAACTGAGAATCAATTTTGGGAGTCGTACAATATATACTGCAAGCAGCCAGCTATTAGATCATTATTTTTTACTGTGTCATTTTCTTTGTTTTTAGTTAAGATAGGTCACAAACTAATAAAAATGAGTACATGTACTTTAAACAAAACAGTCCCGATACGCCTGGGATGTGATCGAAAATAATCGGGAAACATTTCTTATTTCACAAACTAATGGTAAAGATTTAAGTAATGTTTCCCGATTATTTTAGATCACCTCCAAGGCATATCGCGCCTTTTTTTTAAATACTCATTTTTATTAGCTTGTGACGCATCTTAACTAAAAATAAAATGACATTTATTAGTTTACATTGTGTTAAGAAATTGACGCTGAGTGCCTTGTTGATGTTGATGCGTAGTAAGTTGTATTGCGTTCCATATTATCTAGAGGCCGAGGGGAATATTCTGTTGGTTATTGTCCATTCATAGGAAGGGCCTTGCTAATTAAGGGCTCCTGAATCGAGAAACTGGAGCTAGCCTTCCCTTCCCATCAAATCTCATTGCCTCTCATTCCTCAGGCACTGCATGACCCTTTCGGTTGTAGTTTTTCCTAAAGAATATAATAATCGCCAATTTTTATTCTTATTATTGGAGTGCTTATCATACTATGCTGGGAATAAAGTGTAACAGATTTTGAATTCAATACACCTGAGGCTCCATATTCCATCGGGTGCTGGTAACTAAAACGTAATACCATGAAACTAATTTTATTACATTACGATATATATTTACAAATTACTTACTATTCTGTTTAAAGCTGAGGCAGTGTCGCGCCCAAGGCAGTATTTAGTTATTTGTTTATGTTTGAGGTTAGTTAACTCGGTATTACGGTTGTAATTAAAACTGATGTTGCGGCAGGACACTCGCTGCTTGCTGTATGTGAGCACAATACACTACTTGTGCGCGTGCTTAGGACACCGTACTTGTTGCACATGTGGGTACAGCACTTGCATCTCAGTCTGTATGGGCAGAAACCTTATTACTGGCAGTCTGTGGGGGCAGAAACCTCATAGGTGTATGTGGCCAGAAACCTCATAATGTGTATGTGTGGGAGGGGGGATCACAATATTAGCTATTCGTGGTTTGTAGGCACGACAATAATAGCGGCAAATGTGAGCCCCACACTCGCTAATCGTCATGAATTCCAAGTGCTTGTTTGTTTATTGTGTCTGACAGCAACAAAATCATAATAACATATAAGGACGCGGGGCCAGGATGGGAGACAATTGTTTTCGTCAATGGGCTGTAGCCTCATTCATAGACTGGTCACAGGTCGAGGTTACAACGTCGCGGGGGAAGACAAAATCTGAATGATGCTGATTATTCCTTCAAGCGGGATGTCTTGTTGATGCTAGCAAAGGACTCATAAAAAATATGTACAGAGGTATACTTCCCCTTTCTTGAATACCTTATAGTCCGCTGTTTCTCCAGAGAATAATAGTAATAATAATAATGTTGACCATTAGATTTTTGTAATGAATTTTTTATTTATACTTATAATATTTTTATTACTATTATTCATTATATATTTTATTATCACATTAAATAAAAAACTGCTAAATTATATTAGCAGCGCATCAGCATTATTGATAACTTAAAAATGAAAAAAAAAAAAAACGTGAATCGTTGTCTTCCCGTCAAAATTAAATGTTTTTTGTTAGATGTAATTTTGTTCTTGGGCAATAATTTTGAGAACCGGATGTTCTTGTTCCGAGCGTCAGAGTTTGCATGGGCGCGATGACTTTTTTTTTACGGGTTATACCACCAGTTGCATAGTTGGGAGTATCCACTTTATTGACATTGTTGGCTATTGTTCGAGGATTAGGATAAGTGCCCTTTGTAGTTCAAGGTAAGTGCTTGGCAGTTTATGGTGTGAGGGGTTGATTACTGTTTATGCTGGCGTAAACATTCATATTTAAGTTACATGGTTTGATTATTGTTTGTCTCTGGCGTAACATTCATGTTACTGGTTTGTTCCGTAGTTTTTGTTTAAAAGTGCCCTTGTGTTGCAAAACCCAGTGCTTTTTAACACTGCTTTGTGAAGATAGGGTCTGGTTTAGAAATTAGCCGACAGAATAACAGCACTTGTTGAATATACGTATCAGAGAGAGCCTCTTTATTAGATGACGTTTCACTATATAGACTTGATACGCACTACTGAGAGCGATACGTCGTCTAAAGGAAAAGGTTCGCAATACTCCGTTTTTTCCACTCCGAACTTATTGGCTGTTTTCATGTTCATTCACTGTAAATTCAACGGTGTAAAAAAACAAAACAAAAAAAAGTCTTAACTTTTTAAACATTTGATATACACTATGGTCAGTTTACTTTTGTTTACAATATGATTGTGTACACTTGGCATACAGACACGTCAGTTTTTCTCTTGCAAAATCACCAGTTTTTTTCTCGTACAAAATTACCAGTTTTTTTTAATGGAAACACGTGGACATCTGTTAGCGACTCTTGCTCAAAAAGCAGACGACGACGCGCTCCTGCTCTTGGAGTTTTTACATGCTACACTACTGACTAGGCTGGTCTTGGCACTGTTGTTAAATTGTGTTTCACTATGTTTCTGGGGAGGTGCTAGATTAGAATAGGCAAGATACTTGCCAACACTCTTATAACTATAACTATTAACTCTTTATCAAGTGTGTGTGTATGTGTGCGCTCACCTAATTGTGGTTGCAGGGGTCGATTCATAGCTCCTGGCCCTGCCTCTTCACTGGTCGCTACTAGGTCATTCCCTACTCCGTGAGCTTTATCATACCTCTTCTTAAAGCAATGTATGGATCCTGCCTCCATCACCTCCCTTTCCAGATTGTTCCACTTCCTGACAACTCGGTGATTGAAGAAATACTTTCTAACATCCCTGTGACTCATCTGAGCCTTCAGCTTCCAATTGACCCATTGTTGATGTGTCACATCTCTGAAGCATCCTGTCCCTGTTCACCTTGTCGGTTCCTCTAAGTATTTTATATACTATCATGTCTTCCCTGTCCTCCAGTGTCGTCAGGTCGATTTCCATTAACCTCTCCTCAGAGGACATGCCCCTTAACTCCGGGACTAGTCTCGTTGAAAACCTTTGCACTTTCTCTAATTTCTTGACGTGCTTGGCCAGGTGTGGGTTCCAAACTGGTGTTACATATTCCAGTATGGGCCTGATGTACACGGTGTACAGAGTCCTGAACGACTCCTAACTCAGATGTCGGAATGCTATTCTTAGGTTTGCTAGTCGCCCGGATGCCGCAGCAGTTTAGCTGATGTGCGCCTCAGGAGATGTTAGGCGTTATACTCACCCCAAGAGCCTTATCCTTGAGTGAGGGTTGTGTGTGTGTGTGTGTGTGTGTGTGTGTGTGTGTACTCACCTAATTGTGGTTGCAGGGGTCGAAACTCAGCTCCTGGCCCCGCCTCTTCACTGGTGTGTGTGTGTGTGTGTGTGTGTGTGTGTGTGTGTGTGTGTGTGTGTGTGTGTGTGTACGTACTCGCCTAATTGTGGTTGCAGGGGTCGAGACTGAGCTCCTGGCCCCGCCTCTTCACGGGTCGCTACTAGGTCCTCTCTCCCTGCTCCATGAGCTTTATCATACCTCGTCTTAAAACTATGTATGGTTCCTGCCTCCACTACATCACTTCCCAGGCTATTGTGTGTGTGTGTGTGTGTGTGTGCGCGCATTTGCGCTTGCGCGCGTTCATCTGTTTGCAATCTCTTATTTCTGGTTGCAGAGGTCAATTCTCAGCTCTAGGCCCCACCTCTTACCTTGCCACTTATCAGATTCACTTGTAGCCTCGTGGGCCTTATCGTACCTACTATTAAAACTATGTATGGAGCCTGTCTCCAGTATCTCCTCGAGATCATTCCAATTCCTGACGACTCTGAGACTGAAGTAATACTTTCTGACATCCATGTGGCTCACCTGTGTGTGTGTTGGCAATCTCATATTTGACGGGAGAGTGAAATTCTTGATTCCTTAATAGTTGTTGCACTCTCCTAACCTTATATTCGCATGGGGGGTTAGTAAAGCAAAGACACCAATAACAGCATACTATAAGCCTTTATTTGAAGAATGTTCTGCTCACAGGTGAGTTTTTTTTTTTTTTTTTTTTTTTA
>NC_091374.1:9493700-9573700 GCF_038502225.1 Cherax quadricarinatus | reverse complement strand
AATGAGTAGTCATTTGTTACTTGGAATTTCTGTATTCTTTCAGAGTGGTTGTTTTGCATATTTTGGAATCACCTGTTTTATGTGATCTTATTGCATATATATATATATATATATTATATATATATATATATATATATATATATATATATATATATATATATATATATATATATATATATATATATATATATTAATGTGTAAGAGAGAGATAATGTCAGTATCTGATGTGGCATTTAATTTACTTAATTTTGATTTGGTAAATAACTGAGAATTATACAATTTCAGAAAACCTGGACATATTATAATTTACTGAAAGATGCTTTGACTTGCACAAAACTTTTTTAAGATCAGAGGCTTCCCAAGGAAGGAAATGTTCCCAAAGGGTAAATCCAGGAAAATTTTCTTTTTTCCTTGGGAGATTTCCTGTCTCGAAATTTTTGTTATTGTCGCTATGTAGATATTTAATGTCTCAAACTTCTTACGAAAAAAAATTAAAATCCAGAAAGCTAGGCTTTGGGCAACATTGTTCTGACCAGTATGCTTAGAAATTCATGCTTAACATTCATCATTACTATCATCATTACACATACTGTTGTTGGAGGCATTCAAGTTTGAAAGCAGTGGAGATCGTATTATTTTAAAACGTCCCTTTAGTGCCTAGGTAAGAGAATTTCAGGAAAATAAATACCATGAACCACCGTTTATACAAAGTAAATTCATAAATAACTTGTTATGGTTCTCCTTGAGCCAGTATCAGGTCGCCTAAATTACTGAAAACATCCGAAACAACGATTAGTTTCCTTTCAAATTGTGGGTTCGTTCTGAATCGTTGCAACCACAGTATTGTGACTGCCTTTGGGATATTTACCACGCCAAGTTTCCTCTGGTTGTTTAAGCTCCAAGGCTCACATCTTAACTTTCGACTAGTTGACGTGATCTTGCGTTGTCATTAAATTTAGAATACGTGTATGGATTTAGCCTCTATTTTATCATCCCAGGTTTAAAAAAAAAATATTCTATAGTACGCCGTGAAAATGCCTGGTTTGCGGCTACTTTTCGGGCGGAAATCGGGTATTTAGTTTACATTTTACAATACAACCCTATGTACACCATAAAATAACTATTTTGTAGAAATTATTTTGTGAAATATTGGTGAAAATTGTGTATTTATTTTGGTAGCACTACGTGTAACAGTCAGTGAGCTTGGAACTTTTTAAATTTGTCCTAAGTACTCGCTTCCATGACGCTACTACCCGAATTCTAAAATTAATTTTACATTTTGAATGCTGTAGCACATTATACTTCTCTTCATATTATTAGCAATTACCACACCAAACCTTTGTCTTCTTGTATTTTAACTAGTTCTGGGGAGTTCGTGCAATAACTTGACTCCTCATTTTTGCTTCTGAGGTGTATTACTCTGCAGTTGTCAACATTGAATTGCATTTACCAATTACTAGTCCAATTAAGCGAGTTGACTAACATGGCTTGCAATCTCTGGCATTCATGTGATACGGCTTTGCTCCCTAATTTAGTGTTGTCGGCGAATTGTATTACTGAATTGCATAACCTACAAATATAATGTATGTTTAAAGTAAGATTAGCACAGAATTTGAGTTATTGAGGCAATCGTCAGCATCAACAACATGAGGGATGTCAATTATATTTTCTCATTCAGTGTCTACTGGATTCATGGCGTATTATATTTAACTGCTTAATGTAGTATATACGATGGGAACGTAATTTCTCAGACGTGAGAACCTCGTAATTTAAGTCACTCATCGTCGCTTTGATCTTTATGGCCGCGTTTATCTTGCCTGTAGCGTTTTTTCCTGACATCAGCTGATGGGCGAAAACCAAGTCGCCTGCTGAAAAGAACACTGTATTGTCAGCTTGCCATGCCGGCCCTTCACGGTCCTTTACTACTCGAAAATTATCCCGAAGCTTAGGGACGTCATGTGAAGGAACAGCAGCACTCTTACCTCTGTTAGTCCTCTTTTAGACGAGGTAAAGGCTCATTGTTCAAATGACCATACATGAGCTAAAAGGGACTGATCCAGTGGTAAGACTTTCCCTCATGACAACGAGTAATAAGGCAACTAACTCGTTCCAGTTTGACGTATAATTCGTCACATACACTTGTAACATGCTCTTGGTGAAATCTTTCAGGTGAGCCCAGAGTCAAGGTGGTACGCAGAAGAGACCCTGGTGGCTATTACCGGTTATGAAAGAACTTCATTCAAGATTTTGGATGTGAGGTTTGATTCCTGGTATAATTGCATTTCCCGACGTACCTCTATGCAAAAGTTCTCCAGAGTTCGTACAATAGGGTTTGCACTGATGTGCTGTAATGGTATTGCTTTGAGGTAACGAATAGATGTACACATTATGATAAGAAGGTACCCCTCACCAATTTATTACAAGTCTGAAGAAAGCCTTATTAAATGGGAATAATAGAACTCGTTATATAAGATGACCAGGCTTCCCTAAAATCTGATGAGTGGTACACATCTGAACATGAGTAGTTATATACATCTATTACTATGCGAAGCCAGAAAAAATCTTGGCAATTTTCCCCAGAATTTTCGTATTATGGGATTGTGGTGTGTCACATCCATTACTTTGTTACCCTGACTGTAAGCATCAAAGCATGTTAAATTTTCCACGTCTGTTACTTCTCCCTGCGTAGTGGTGAATCCTTTCTCATAAGTACAATAGAACGGCATGTATAAACGTACGCTGATCGCCTCTGTTTAATGTACGGTGCACGAGCAAATGGAAGTGTACTACCATCTGGCTGCTGGTCTATTACTGTATCAACAACAGGTTCTGGAGGACAACTGCGATTCCACGGAAGATATGATTGCGGGAAAGGCCTCCCATATGATTCTGGAAAAGGTCCCCGTATGAAAGAAGCACGATCGTAGTCGGATTCCTCAAACAAATGAGCTATCTCTAGTTCACATATTGGCTCATCATTCTCAGTGCCTGCGCAGTATGACAGCGTCACAACCGCCATTAGAAAAAGCCCCATTATTGAGTCTTTTTGCCCGTTCCAAACCAAGAGATTCGTCACACAGTACCCAACGTTAACACACACCGTTTCCGACCAGCAATTGCTCATTATGAGCCAAACAATTCATCAGAGAACTTCATATACATATAGCCAGTGGAAAAAAATAATCCGCGTATAAAATATAGCCCCACCGTAGGCTTCTAAAGAGACGTTATCCACAGTTTAAATGGCAGGTGGTACTCTCAATATAAGGTGCAATACACCTCAGAGGCCATGAGAGAGACATAAGCAAATGAGTGAATCTTTCACAGCTGTTCAGGGTATCATTACATAAACTTTTAGGACGACGGCTTTCACAAACTTGTTTCGTTATTCCTGAGAACGTGGTGGATGGCCTCTCCCGACCCTTACCGAGAAATTCGGTATGAAACACAGCCGCCAAATTTTCTTTAAACTAGCTTAGTGTGGCTGCCTTATTTTTGAAGACCTCGAAATATTTGTCCAGGTCAGCATCACTGAACTTAAAGCACCATTACCACCGTGCTCCTGATTAAACCCAGTTGGTGGGACATCATTTCCATCATTGTAATTATACCTCTCTTGTATCTGATCTCTTCCCTTTTCCACTGGCCAGGAGCTTAACTCCTTAGCCAAGAGCAACTTCTGTTATTTGACCAGCTCTAGTGCCAGGGCACCACACCTAGGAAGAATTTGTAATGGCTTCCCTGGTTCCTGATGCTAGTACAAACAACATCCTTATTTTAATAGGGAAGTTTAGTTTACCCTGCTGTTCGCCAGCACGGTGGATTTCGCTGTTTCACTGCGCGGCAGGCAAATCCCTGGGAACACCCTTTTCACGGTGTTAGGAGGGCCTATGAGGAGTCCTAACTACATGGTTGTAAATTTAATTTCGTCTGACATTGAAAACACGGGAGAATGAGGGAGATCCATTGTTACACCTACAGCCATCATCTCGTGCTCACTAATTTGGATAACCATTCCTCACTGCATACAACTTGAAAGTGTTACCTCTCCTGACTAGCAAGTTTCCAGCACATTTGTAACGATAATTCTTCTAAAGAATCAGATGAAAATATCTTACAACGTGCACCTAATGTAATTTAAATATTAGTTCGGACTTATCTACCTCAGTAGAGGTATGTAAACAAACACTAGTTAAAATGCCAAATGAAATAACTAAAAATTTAATTAAAATTAAAACAAATTTTACAGCAATGTAATGAGTCTATGAATTTAATCTGACAATTTCTAGCTTACATTAGCACTGTATAATTATCTCTGTATATTATAATCACTGTTGAAAACTTAAGAATTGTATAGACGATTGGGCAGAGGAATGTGGTATACATGGTGAGACAGGTGGGGCTAACACCAGTGGCGAGTACCCTCGCAACACTCAGGTGTTGCAATAGGGTCACACGTATGTTCAGTATTAGAAATAAATAAAACCCAAAGGCATTCATGTGTAGAAAATGTTGCAATTTATACCAATAAGTAACTTACAAAACCGGGTGGAACACGTCTGACATTGGGGTGGTGGCGCATACAAAAATGAGGCCATTAAAAATAGCACATTGTTCACGTACAATCTGAGAGGGGCTGACCCTTGGGATATGTCAGCCTTGTTAAGACTACGTACTGATTCTGGCAATATAGCCAGAACAGGGGTAGAAGTTTCAAGACGAAATTGCACATTACCTTAAGAAAGTGTCAATTCAGCCAGTTTGTGATGGCAGTGTGGGTCTGCAGATCGCTATCGGCAGTGATGATGATGCTTGATGCTGCTGCTGCTGCCGCCTCGTTGTCAAGTCTGGCCCTCAGTTAAGAAAATTCGCTAGAAATTTTTTATACAAACAGTTGACAGCTGACTTAATATTGAAAAAAAGACCCTCATGAAGAATGTGATTAAAAGCTTTCAGGTAATTAAGCTTTACGAAATCACCTACCTTGCGCTGACGGTACATGTTATAAATATAATTATATGAAATAACTTTATACATGAGCGATTTCTCCAGCAGTCATGTTGGGAATCTAAAATGACTTTGTCTCCCTTGAATTGTTGCACAATATGATCCAAATCATTGTTTCCTCAACTTTACCAGCTACACACGCTGAATACAAATGACACATAGCCGGCAATAGTGAAGACACGTTGCAGAGCAAGCTTTTATTAGGACAACGCATAGTTTCGTGTGGAACTATAATATTATAGTCATAAAGTTGCGTAAAGGGAAACGCTGTTCCAATAACCTACACCTGTTCTTTCTTAACTACACAAGTTATGCTAATTGGTCAATAGTTACCCAGAAATGCTGCTATAATATTACTATTTCTCAGTCCTTTATTTTAACTCGGTATGAGAATATCTGTGCTGAGTATTTTATTCATATTTTTTACTTTAATTTGTTAATTTTGTCTTTGTTTATATTGCTAAGAGCGCAGTGACATACACGGTCAAGGTGCTCTGTAAATGATGATGATGATGATAAATAACAAAAAAAGGTCCAAGTCGGACTGAAACGTCGTCGTAAGCTCCCCTCTTCTATGTGCGGGTTATTTGTGATGATGATGATGCTTGATGCTGCTGTTTCTTCTTTTCCCTTTTATGTTTTAATTTGAGGATTGACGGGTCATGAGACTGAATCTCTGTATTTCATTTATTACGGATTTTCTGCTTATGTATGTATATACATTATATACGTACGTGCATGAATGGATATACATATACATAGAAATGCAACAAATGTCCAAATGTGTGAACGTATGTAAGTTACGTATGTAAATTATGCAGACATGAGTTAGATAAATTTGAGAGAGGTAGACAATTTGAAGGTATAATTAGATAACGAAATGGAAGAACAATTAGGGAGATGCATATATAATAAATAATGGAGCGAAGCAGACTAACGTTTAGTAAAGTAACTTTTTGTAAGGAGTGAGAAACCAGTAGGCATGTCAACACTCAAATTTTCCGGGTTAGTAAGCAATTACGAGGTACAAGGTAGTGTCCTTGGGTAGTAGTGGTGGTAATGGTGCGTAATGATGGTTTGGTGTGGTGCCTGTGGTGTGTAATGGTGGTGATGGGTGGTGACTGTGGTGGCTGCGATGTCTAGCAGTGGTATATAGGAGTAACGGTGCAAAAAAAGAAAAGTTATTTTTTTCAGCTTAAGGGCAGTTAATCAGGTGGACGAGTATAATATTATAATGTTACACGTCGACGCCAGGTCCTGTGATGTGGCGGTCACTGCATATGTAGCTCCTGAAAGCAAAAGTGAAATGTAGGCTACAGCTATTGCCTTTGTGTCTTGTAAACTCTACACATTTATGCCTGAAGGAAGTCGAAGGTTCAGTCTCCGAAACACGGATCGAGCCTCAATCGTTTCACAAGGTTACTTCGACCGTAAACTATAACGAAACGAGATGGTATTGTCACTGGTAACATCGTAAAGCAGCAGGGTCAAACAAGTAGAAATGGTTTGGATCCCTGAATACCTAAATTTATAAAATGTTTCTAAAATAAAATTTAGAAAAGCATATTTTAAAATGTAACAATATTGCATACTAACTACAAGCAGTTGTTTATTATAATTAACAACTGTTAGTAATTCATTCGTCTAGGATGAATATAACAATTCAGATAAAAATGTCACGTGCAGTGGAGATGCTTCAAGGCACTTCAACATTATGACAATACTGCAATATAAAGTATTGCTTCAGGCTACGCTTGCACCTTCCAATTGTTTGTTTTCAAGGTAGCGAAGTTGCGGATGGTGCTGTGAGGGGATATTGCTGCTGTTGCAGCTGTAGCAGCCACTGCTGTTGTTTCCGCGGCAGCTATTTATGTTTATATTAATATTTAAAGTAAAAGGGCACAAGTGCAACTAATGTGACATTTATTGTGGCAACGTTTCGCTCTCCAGGAGCTTTATCAAGCCATTACAATAAATATCACATTAGTTGCACTTGTGTCCTTTTACTTTACATATTGTCGGTAATTCTACCAACTTTATTACTATATTAATATTACAAATACAATAAGGTTGTTGTTAATAACGACTGCTAGCTCGTCTCTTGCAAAGTCGTGAAGTCGTGGGAGGTACAGGTCATTATCCAATATAGCCACATAAACCCGGACGCCTTTATAACAGTAGCTAGGGGTGGTCAGGGTGGTGATGGTGATAGCTACGCGATAATAGTGGGTGTGGTGGTTGTAAAGGTAGTAATAATGGTGATAAGGTAATGGCGGCGGCATCGGAGGTGATGGTAATGAGATTTTTTGTGCTCGCCATTTTATGTTGGCATGGGTTGAGTCTCGTTTTCTACGTCATCCCTACAAAAGTAGTATAGTGTTTCGTAACATCTTTACGAGGCGTCTGGTTATTTAATTTCCTACTGTTTTCATTGTTGTGATTTTGGTTATGCTGAAGACTGGCAATCTAGCTTATTAATCTTAGAGTATCATACATATCGCTATCGTATCTCCTCGTCTTTTGTACGCTTATAAGAGGTAGAGTTTAGTGAAGGTTGCTGTGCTGATGAGAGATGAGTTTGTTAAAGAAAAGTGGTGTCTTGGTGGGGGTAAGGGTCACGTGGGAGAGGGGGTCACGTGGGGGAGAGGGTCACGGAAGGGGGCTGTGCATGGTATCGGGGTCGCGGTTGAGTAAGACGACCCAACACTCGTGTTGCAATACTACTCTGCAGACCCCTCCCCCCCGCCCAACCTCTTCCTCCCGACACCTGCCCGACCTTCCCCATTACCTGCCCCGACCTTCCCCCCCCCCCCCCACTCATCAAACTTCCCTTCTTTCACTTTCCCGACCTTCAGGTCTCCGTCCATCTGCTCGCCCTTCCCCATCCCTCTATCAACCTCCTGCACATCCCTTCCCCTCTATCCACCTGCCTTCTCGTTCCTTCCCCTCTATGCACCTGCCTTCTCGTCCCTTCCTCTATCCACCTGCCTGCTCATTCCTTCCCCTCCCTCCACCTGCTCGTCCTTTCCCCCTCCCTCCACCTGCTCGTCCTCCTCCCTCCCGCCCACCTGCTCGTCCTTCCCCTCCCATCACAACCTACTCGTCCATCACTCCCTTCCCACTCTTCCCCCCTCCCGTCAGGAATCGATACAGAAAGAACGCAGAACAAACGAGTACAGGATGCTAGCGTCGGATCAATTCGCATCACGAAGATGCAGGTCAAAGGGCAGAGACGACTTTAGGGTTACTGAGCAGATGTGCAATGACCCAAGGTTTAGCAAACACATGTGGCATGACTTTTGTGTTTAGTGAACACAACAGATCAAACGTATCCAAGGTGAGGATAATGATTACGTGTATCATGATAACTTTTTTTTAAACGAGAAGGTACTTTATTAATGGTACTCTAATGAAGGGAAGGAGAGGGGGGCTTAAGATTTTGCCACCGAAGTGGCTGGTTTATTGTGCACCCCACATCCATCCTGTGGACGGTAGCGCAAGAACATAGGGATACACAAAAGACCTAGGAACTAGGCCGCAGAAGGGTTTACAGAAGTACATAAAAATTTATATCTACAGTTCACTTATCTTTTACAAGCAAATTTAATAGTACTCGAGTGATGGCTCTTCATTAAAGCACTTGGATTGCATCGAGTATAATATTGATCTGTGTTCTTGTCATCTTCAAAAGTAAGTTAGCTACCCGAAAGACAATACCCAAGAAACACTACTTGTTTGGAAACAGTTGATCAATAAACTACTGTAACAGGCTCAAAGTACTCTGTTCCCGGAACGGCAGCAACAGCCTGGCTAATCAGACAGTCAACGGGGCAAGTCTGGCTTCAGATCAGGCTGCCTGATTAGTACTATTATTGAAACCTGTCATTTAATCGTTTCTCATTTAAATGAGTTTAATGTACATCGACTACATTGAAACCTATCAAAGGTGTGTTACAGGCATATGGAAAATACCTGAACGTTCTTTTCCTAATCTGCACACTAAAATAACTTGCTGGAGCGTAGCTGAAGCGAGAACCTTGGGTAGCTTTAAAAATAGGTTAGACAGGTACGTTGAGTAGTGGATGGGTGTGAAATGAGCCTGCCTAACATGGGTCAGTAGGAATATAACAATGATGTACAATGCTGACAAGTAGTTAAGACACATGTGCAACAATTAGTTATGTTTATTCGCCTACACAGTAGGCTTCTTTAGTCAAATAGATAGATAGTAAACCACTGCTTCTGCTGTCTCTTTTGTATTCGACTGAAGAAGCCTACTGTGTAGGTGAAACGTGTCGGATTGCACATGTCTTCCTTATCATGGGCCAGTAGGCCTACTTCAGTGCTCCAGCATTCCTGTGTTCTTGTGAGGGAGATGCGGGAGGACATGCAGAATTAACCTTAACCACTATTCGCGATTACGGTTTCATCGGCTGTCATCAACCATGGTCCTTGACTTCAGCTTACTACCTGTAGATATATATGAAATGTAGTCGGAAACAAATTAAAGTAAGTCTCTCTCTCTCTCTCTCTCTCTCTCTCTCTCTCTCTCTCTCTCTCTCTCTCTCTCTCTCTCTCTCTCTCTCATAAAGCTTCATTCTTTTTAGAGAGAGAGAGAGAGAGAGAGAGGGGGGGGGGTGAGTGAGTGAGTGAGTCTATGGACAACTATCACAACATTTCAATACAGTATACCTTACTTGACCACATCTGCACATTCCTGTGTCATTTAGTGTTCGAATGCAGACTGTTCTCTTGGATTGTGGCCTCAGTATGTCTGGTCAGAAAGGTTGGCTTCTGTCCTTCCCCTTCGTGAATCATGCCGGAGGTTCTTCATTGTAGGTAGTGATAGGTACCCCTAAGTGTGGAGAAAGACACTTATGCACAGTTCAGGACATTTATTAAAGGAAACGTTTCGCCACGAGTAGCTTCTTCAGTCAAAAATGGTTGCAGCAATGATCGTAAAAACGCGTGTGTTCAACACAGGGACGATGTTGGACACCTCATGAAATTCAGTGTTGCTAGACTAGCGATTAAAGATGACGATTTAAGACGGCGAAAGTGCATAGAAGCTGCCCTAATTGCTGTCAGTAACATTATCCATCAAAAGTCCGGTAGTTACAGTATCTCAAAATTGCTAATCAACAGGATATTACCCATTCTGGAGATTGCTCTAACATGTCAGCAGGTCCTTCACTAACCCAACACGTCTCACTGCATTAGTTCTGCTGCTGCTGCTACTACTACTACTACTACTTTGCTACTAATATACTATCGCTACTACTACTATATTGCTACTATTACTACTACTAGTATATTACTACTATTACTACTACTACTATCACTACTGCTGCTACTACCCACGCGACATTCCACCCGACTCCTGCCACTATATATACTCGTTTTCTTAGTTATCTCTGTATTAGGACTGAAGAAGCCACTCGTGGCGAAACGTTTCCTTTAATAAATGTTCTGAATTGTACATAAGTGTTTTTTTACACTTCTTGTCGGTATCACCATACCGTTACCCCTAAGTGTCTTACAGCTTGAATGTGAGCACTGCTGAGGACATGTATTATGTGCATTTATTAAACGAAGCCTTTGTGTTAACTGTGAAGCTCAATAAAACCCTCGAGGCTCTTTATGACAGCTAGTTTAGTTAGATTTCTGTTCGCTTTTTTTCTCACTCCTAATGTGCTTTGTTTACTCTGGCTCAATATACTTCTGTCCACCCTGTAGTCCACAAGATTCAGGGGTTGTTAGCTTGTCTCCACGCTTGGCACAAGGACGTGCTGTGGCGGGGCCGGGGCCAGGTTATTTTCACAGGAAATGAACGGGCGATATCAAGGCGAAGACTGTTACAACAAACTTGCTCTTTAGCAGACTTCTTTCTGCATTACAATGACGTCGTGGGTTACATGTCCTTGGCAAATGGCAAACCTGGTGGATCGTACGGATGACAAGGAAGTTGCAGGATTTGGCAGGACGTGGGTACTGACCCCTTTTCCTTCAACAGGAATCGTCACTGTGAATTGAATATGTGGACCGAGGATAGGACACGCACATCTCGCCCATAGCCACCTGTTTACAGGTGCCCCTGTCCTCTTTCCCATCTATGTAATGTTATGGTGTGCAATTCATTGCAGAACACATTCTAACTGCTGTCGGCTTAAGCCTTTTTGTTTTTGCCATGGTTCTTATAATTGCCAGGGTGCTTGCATGAATCTCGGGGAGGTTTTAAGGGATCTTTTACTGTTGTAAGTATGTAAAGTAAAAGGACACAAGTACAACTAATGTGACATTTTTATTGTGGCAACGTTTCGCTCTCCAGGAGCTTATATTCTGGGATTGTATCCGATGCTGGTTATTTGAATTTGATGTGATGATATTTATTTGTATCTTACTCATGCCAGTACAGCAGTTTTTTATTGTTTGCAAGTTAATCCACGTTTTTCTTGTGTTGTATTCATTTTTGTTATTACCAGTTAAAGCGTTCTTCAAATTTCAGAACCACCTACCTTCTTGTCTCTTTCCTCCACTCCTACATTTTCATGCCGCCTCTGTACCTTTCTTTCATATCTGACCCTTTCTCCTACACCTGTAAGTTCCGCCCACATCTGTATTTCCCGCCACATCTGCCTTTTTCCGGCATACGTGTACCTTCGTCATCTATACATCTCGATATATTTTTACCTCTACCACCACAGATGCCTCACCACATAATTACAGCTGTTCCACCACGCCACCACAGGTGAGTCACAACATTGCTGGGGTGTGGATAGTTGAGTGCCAGAAATTGCAACACTGGTTGATGTGTGGTAATGGTAGCATTCCCCCGACACACTTCCTTCTCTTCCCGCCACTGACCTCTTCCTCTCATCCTGCCACTGGCCCCTCTCTTATCCAGCCACTGACCTCTTCCTCTCTCCTCGCTACCGACCTTTTCATTCCCGCCACCGACCGACCTCTTCCTCTCTCCCCGTCACCGACCTTCTCCTATCTCTCCCCCACTGACCTCTTCGTCTAATCTTTCACATGTTGACCCAAACATTTTCCAGTCACTCGAGTTAATGACCCAGTCAGTACCTAGGTTCCTAACTTACCGGTACACTCCGACCAGTGCCCAGTTATTGCAGTCATTGCTCTGCCTTGCCACCAACACTAGTTTCATCCCGGTGCATTCCAGTCAGTGCCCAGCTGCTAACATTGCTTTGCCGTGCCACCAACACCAATTTCTTCCCGGTTCGTTATTCACTGCGGTCAGTACCCTGTAACGCCCACCCCCGTGCGGTACCTAACTCTGACTCACTTGGTTAATTACACCTACTGCTGCCCACCACAGCTGATAAACTGGCGACTTTGTGTCGCATTTCCTGTCACCTGATGAGGAATCGGACACACACACAACACCTGGGTATCTTGATTTGAAGAAGTTTCGCCAACCAGTAGCTTCATCAGTTGGCTACACGTCTTCAGATAAAGATATCCACATGTTTTATATGTATCTACTTCCTCATCTTGTTGTGTTTAAGACAGTGTTGTAATACATCAATCACTTACCTGTCTGTCCTTCCAGGCACACCTGCCTCCTGTCACACGCGTCTCCTGTCATACCAGATTTATTTTCCTCAGCGTTTGTCTTTCCCGTCTCACTTTCCTTACATTTATTATCTTCCTTTCATCCACCTATCCATGCCTTCTTATCTCAGTGTCCCCATAAGGCTCTTCTTAGGAATTGGCTCTCGCCTCCCCTTCCTTGGACTGAATCTGATTGTTTCCCATTCCCCAGGCACTCTGTGACCTCTGACCTCTAAGCCTGAATATAATAATAATAATAATAATAATAATAATAATAATAATAATAATATTAATACATGTAATAATAGAGTTCGGGACCCAAGATGTTATACTCTCGCCAACATACGCACACACACACACACACACACACACACACACACACACACACACACACACACACACACACACACACACACACACACACACACACACACACACACACACACACACACACACATTCTT
The DNA here is from genome assembly GCF_038502225.1 of Cherax quadricarinatus. NCBI lineage: Eukaryota > Metazoa > Arthropoda > Malacostraca > Decapoda > Parastacidae > Cherax > Cherax quadricarinatus. Next base: position 9,560,656 of record NC_091374.1, on the reverse strand, counting down.
AAAACAGTAAATACAAAAATTTCAAGCTAAACAATAATATATCAGCTTAATTACCCACGAGAGTAACCACTCTAAAAGCTTGGAATACACAAGAGGTCTCGGTAAACATCTAGGTGATTAAAACGAGTCTAAACAAGGTTGAAATCAAAGCTTAGCCGTGCATTGCAGTTAGCATCATGCCACAAGCAGCACAGTGAGGCACGATCATCTGCAGGCCATGGAGGAAGTGTGTTAAATTATGATGGTATATAATACCGTCAAGTTCATAAATAAGACAGAGTGCAACACTTGGATAGTGTAATTGCTTTGTTTTCCAGTACTCAATATACAGAGAACAGTTTCAAAGCGGTTATTGCTGTGGAAAGAAGGCCACACATCCATATAAAACATGCTGCTCTACTCTAGGGCCGATTGGACCTGGCACCTCACAGAAATAACTAGCACATACGGGCCATAAAGTTGTTGAGGAAAGTGAGTTGTACAACACAATCAGCATTCTCAGCCTCCACATGTTCAGTCAGTAACCAAAACTTCATCGTGTCCCGGCACCAACACAACCCCATCCATGTGCCTTAAGTATATGGCCGCCAACCACTCAATCTTCTAGGCCATAGGGGTACTTCATCAGGCGAACTGTCCACCTGCTCCATGCCCACCCTTATTGGCGTCCCACCTCCTTGCCTACCCACTTGTCTTTCACCCACCCATAGTGGCTTCCCACCTCCAGTGCCCATTCACCCGACTTCCGTTTGCTCTGTGCCCACCACAGCGGCTACGCGCCTTACTGGCCCACCGCCATGGCCACGCGCCTTACTTGCCCACCCACCAGACTGCCACCTGCCCTGTGCCCACCACAGTGTCTGCTTACTTACCTTGATACCCAGTCGGCGCTCGACAAGAGATGATCGCTACTTGCTGCCCTGCTACACGGTGCTGGCAGGAGAGTCCTCGGAGATTGGTTGCTTCCGCCTGCCTGTGGCTATCCTTTCAATCAGGAAGGGTTGGCCCGTAGTTTAGATGTCGACCAGCCATGTTCAACCTGCCAGAGTGACAATGTCGTCTGCCTGTGTAGAATGAGGCTCCCATGGGATAGTATACCAGTTGTTCCGGCTGTCCTGAGCCATCAGGCCTGAAGATTCAAGATGTGGTAGTGTGACTGTGCGACTTCCTGTTACAACCCTTGGTCCTGTCCCATGTTTCAAATGTGATAGTTGGGGGGAAGGTGAGCAGTGAATGTGCGGTGGTAGAGCAACGCGACTTGGTGTCAAAAAGATTTCCAGAAATTTTGGAGCTTTAAAGAATGCAGTCCATTTGATCAGTTTTCCGACGGCAGTATTGCCCAACTCAGTGATTAGGCCAAATATATCAATTAACGAGGAGAGTGAGGCGTAAAAGTTTAAGGGGAATTGGTGATAAGTCGAATTACCTGATCCTTTACTGTCGTCTTTCCTCTGTAACTGTGAAGCCGTTGCAATTCAGGCCTGCCTTTCACTGCTATCTCATTTTCATGTTTTTCGGCCTCTCCTAGCCCGTGTATATTTGTTTTGGCCCTTCTGATTACTTATCTCTTCTCGTCAGTACTTCGCTTTCTATAATTTTTCCACACTTCTGGTTTTTCTTTTGTTACCCTCTGCATTTTTGATTAAACAAAGGGCTCTCATTTTTTCCTTTCAGAGTTTGAAGCTCTCCTCTACCTGCCGGCAGTTTCCATCTAGATATTCCATCTTATTCGTTGAATTTCCTTTTATTTCTCTTTCACTCCCTTCAGGAATTCTCTTACCTGAGGTCTGATTTATTGCACTCTCTACCTGCTATTCTTTTCTCAATGTTTATTTTCACAAGATACTCGAAAGTCATTACTGTATGGTCGCTAGCACCCAGGGGGCTCTCATATTTTATTTCACCAATGTCAGATATACAGTACTTGTGGTTAATACTAGATCCAATCTTTCTGGCTCGTCTCCTCTACTGTTGTGTCCCTGACATATTGACAAGTTAGGGACACAACAAAAACTGCCTTCATCATCTTATTCCTCCACGTTTTCGGTCCCCCATGTGGGTCTGTTCCTTTAGCCTCCTTTTTTTTTGCGTTTGAAATCACCCATGATTGATAAGATTTGCTTTAACCCTAAGATCTCTTCTTGCTGCCTCCGTTATGGCTAATCATTGTTGTGTGCGTGTGTGTGCGCGCGCGCGCGTGCGTGCGCAAGAGTGCGTGATTGCTTGCCACCTTTCCTTATGTCTTTCTGCCTCTTGTATCCTTGCAGGTCTTGGTAGCTAGCCGGAAGTGCTTCCCTAGCATATCTTTGTGTGCTGCTGATAATGCTTTGCAATGTATTGACCGCCTTTAAGGCTCTTTACTGGATCATGTCTCGTCTTGGGTTTCGTCTCATAGAGCGGAGAGGTTTCAGGAGTGACGGGTTGTGAAGCAGCGCCTGACGTTTCCCTTCTTTTTTTCTGTCTTGTTTTTCTGCCTGCCCACTCTCCACTTTTGAATTTTTTTGCTTACTTTGCTTGATTCATTGTTTTATGACTTCCTTTATTTACACAAAGTTATTGTTCTGTGTTCTTGGAACGCTTTCACCTCTCAGCGAGCATTGCTTTATTTACGTTCATACCAGTTCGTTTTCTTTCTCCACCTCTATCTCCCCCCATCCCCCATTTCTCTCTCTCCCTGCTGCTCCTCACTTTCTTCCCTCATTGTATCTTACCCCCTGACAACTGATCTGCCTTCCTCAACCCATTTAGTCAGCTGGCTTCCTTCTCTACTCGGTCAGCTGATTCATCCCCCCTTCTCCCTTGAGGTTCTCGCCAGTCAGCTGATTCACCCCCTCGCTTCTCTCCCAGCACGTGAGTACCTAAACACGTGAGCTTGTGGTCACGTGTGACAAAACGGGCCAATTCCTTCCATCCCTCAGTGTAGCTTCTCATACTGATTTACATTGCTGTTGTTGCTGTTGGTGGTAGTGCTGCTAGCGCTGTTAAGGTGGTAATGCTATTGCTGCTGTTGAAGATGGTAATGCTAACATTGTAGATGAATGGTTCAGAGAACCGACATGTTGCTGAATTAGACACATGTGCAACTCTTGGGTATCTTTATTGAGGAAACGTTTCGCCACACAGTGGCTTCATCAGTCCATACAAAGGAGAAACTTGAAGAACAGGAGGAGAATGAGGTAATCAGTCCCTCAGCCTTGAGTCGATGTGGTCAGTCCATCAATCTTGAATAGAATACGGCATATGAGCGGAGAAGCAGCTTATAAACCGTAGACAGGTGAGGGGCAGCAGTCGTAGGTGGTGTCACATTTGTCCAATGTGGAAGTAGGTCGTGCCCAAGGGTTAGGCAAGTTTCTCCTTTGTATGGACTGATGAAGCCACTGTGTGGCGAAACGTTTCCTCAATAAAGATACCCAAGAGTTGCACATGTGTCTAATTCAACAATGCTAACATTACTGTTGAAGGTGGTAATGCTAACATTACTGTTGAAGGTGGTAATGCTAACATTACTGTTGAAGGTGGTAATGCTAACATTACTGTTGAAGGTGGTAATGCTAACATTACTGTTGAAGGTGGTAATGCTAACATTACTGTTGAAGGTGGTAATGCTAACATTACTGTTGAAGGTGGTAATGCTAACATTACTGTTGAAGATGAATGGTTCAGAGAACCGACATGTTGATAAATTAGACACATGTGCAACTCTGGGTATCTTTATTGAGGAAACGTTTCGCCACACAGTGGCTTCATCAGTCCAATACATTCACCATTCTTCTTTGTACTGGACTGATGAAACCACTGTGTGGCGACACGTTTCCTCAAGTGTTGCACATGTCTAGTTTACCAATAGCTAATTGTTTCCCTGTCGACTCAAGGTTGAGGGACTGATTACCTCATTCTCCTCCTGTTCTTCAAGATTCTCCTTTGTATGGACTGATGAAGCCACTGTGTGGTGAAACGTTTCCTCAATAAAGATACCCAAGAGTTGCACATGTCTAATTTATCAACATTACTGTTGAAGGCGGTAATGCTAACATTACTGTTGGAGGTGGTAATGCTATCACTGCTGTTGAAGGTGAAAATGCTATCGCTGCTGTTGAAGGTGGTAATGATACAAGTGGTGATGGTGGTAGTGGTAATTGTTATTCTAATGTTTAAGGTGGCCATTCCACGCTATTCAGTTTTGGGTATACTTTTTTCAATCACATTTACGAAGTCACACTATATAGAGGAGTTATAACACGAAGGATCCAAGCCTCCCTTGTTGCTTTATTTCTTAGGGATTATTATTATTATCGTTGTTCCTGTAGGGATCATACAGGCCCCTGATGTTTTTCGGGGTTAATGTCCTTTCGGCCCGGTCCCAGACCATTCCACACAAAGTTCAACGTGTTAATTAGAAACTGATTTTGTTAACTTGTCAAGTTTTCCTTGTTGTAATTTGTACGCCATTTTGTCCTCCATATAGGTAATCAAGGTTATCATTACCTCAATGCGCTTTCCCCAATTGGTCAACACGTCTCCTATAAAATGTACCAAGTGTTGCATTTCTCCCTCGGTTTAGGAAGGAAACATAAGCATGTGTTCTTTTAAGAACTAACTGAGCATCAAGTACTGGGACTCCTACACACAGGTAAGGAAAGTTGAGTTTGCAGATGTTTTAGGTAAGGAAGTCTGAGTCCAGTATAGGCTTTGGCCACTTAAGATGAACTTCAGAGGCTGGCGTGCGAATAGTGGTTTTGGTGATGCTGCACCACCACCACAGCTCTCACACACCACTCTTGCTGCTGGGTCAGCAGCCGACACACAGTCCTCTGTATAAGGGCATCTCGCGTTCTTAAGGCTCCACCTGTTTTGCATTTAAACATGATCGAATGAGAATTTTGAAAGACTGGGAAGGGACGGTGGAGGCAGGTGATGTCATCTTCAGTGCTGTTACTTGAAGCCAAAAATGTGAATTTATTGCTAATTTTTGTACTCCGGATTGGCAGAGCTTGGCTAATCCCAGACCTCGCTTTAGTTATCCACCATGCCATGTTATAATTTATAAATTCACTGTTGCAAGTTTGGCAGGGAGTGATTACTTTATTCATTTTAATAATGGGTGTCACAAGGACGCCTTGAGGCGCCTGAGTCATACCCAACCCGTTTAAAACATATAAGGTTACCTCGCTCCTACGTAACATGTACATGTATATATATATAAAACGAGTTTATTTTAAGCCTATGACATGGTTGGTACAGTGCCTCCGTATAAGGTAGCGGGAACCTGCTTACAAACGTTTTGTTCATTCACGTTACCATCTTGTCTAATGTGGAAAATTTTGAATACATTTTTATTGCAAAACCTGGTTGTCATTGTTTGATATCCGAAACTAACTTATCTTCATACAAGTTCGAAGATTCAAATTCTTCCCAACTCTGTTCTTACAGGGAAAACATTTTTGCCAAGATGACTTATGGCTGTGTGTGTGTGTGTGTGTGTGTGTGTGTGTGCGCGTGTGTGTGTGTGCGTGTAAAATTTTCTGTTCATATCTACAGGAACAGCATTGCTCGTAGTGTCTGATTTCAGTAAGGTTTATATCATATATTTTTTTTAACATTTCCAATGGTTGTAGCACTGATATCACCTCTTAATTCATTCCATTGGTCCACCACTGTGAAGAAAATTTTCTTCTAATCCTTCAGCTCTATTGTTTCCTAAGTTTACAACTGTGGTCTCTTGTCTTGCTGTTACAAAGAAGTCTTCCTCATTCTTACGGGTTATTTTATAACCTTGTATATGATTATCCTATCACCTTTTTCAACCATTATCCAGCGTAGGCATTTATAATATTAACAACCTTTCACAGCAATTCATATTTTTCAGCTCTGATGGTTTTCCATTCCTTCTGGTAAGTTATTTATATGAATAAAAAAAAATGTGGGAGCAAGTGCAGATCCTTGTGGCACCACTCTACTGACATTTTCCCATGCGGACATTTACCTCTCGCACAGTCTCTTATACATAATATAATCGGTTGCCTTTTATTCCTTCTATATTTTTCAATAAGCGGAAATCCTATTGAAAGTTTCTTAGTCTTGGACAAATGCTTAATAGCTTAATAAATCTGATATACATGAATTTACAGATCGGAAACCGAATTGTTAACTCTTGTTTTGGCTCTCCAAGTATTTTTATATGTTTTCCTCTAGCGGCTTTTTAAAATATTTTTACAGTACTTGTCAGCGAATGTAGCCTATATAAGCTTAGATGATCTTCCCTGTCTCAGTTTTAAAAATAATGGCACAGTGTGCTACCTTCCATCGGTCTTCCAAATTAGTCTTGTAGTGTAATCTTAAAGGCATAATTCTTCTGCACATTGTTTTTAAAACCCATGGTGATACCCCATCTGGTCTTTCTGCTTCTTGTCAGTCTCCAAAAGTGATTACTTCATATTTAGTGATTTTATTAGCATTCATTTCAGATGTGTGTACACGTGCATGCTCACCTAGTAAAATTCAGATGGTTGTACGCAACTGTTTTCCTAGTTGTACTCGCCTAATTGTTTTCAAAGGAAGAGTCATAGCTCTTGGATCTGCTTCTCAACTTACAGCGACCGGTTTGTGTGTGTGTGAGTTAAAAATTATGGTAAGGTGTCACTTGTGGTTAGTGGACGTGCAGTGTTTGAGTCATTCCAGACCTGTATCTGGTATCTTATGTTACCTTGTAACATACACTTCTCATTGTTAGAAACTGGCCAGGTGGTTCTGACAACACCACTTGTCTACACTCGCGTTCGCCTTTAACTTATTGTTTATGTGTAAAGTGCTGAAAGTTAATGCATTTAATGTAGATTAGGGCAGACTATGTTTTACAGTCAAATTGTTTAAAAAAATTAATTAAAACGCGACAACTGACATGGAAATACCATTCGAACACATAACATTAATGTATTGGAAAGACTAATTTACATAATAGTAAAATGAAACCCTATGTCATAAGTTTTATTTTTTGAGCGACTTTTAAAACTTTTCACTGAACATTTTAACATGTCTTTTATTAAGGATGTATAAAGAGACTTGAAAGTTAAACTATAGTTAGAAAACAAAGACCAAATTCTTTTACAAATTGTAAGTCCGAGTCACACTTTCAAATATCAAAGGAAACATTTACAACCAAGAAAATGTGCACATCGAGGGTACTGAAAATATCGCAGTTTAGCTACAAATAGGGATTTTAAAATTGGTGGCAGTGAGGCGGCTCCCCGTCCTCCATAGCGATGTCATGGTGGCCTGAGTAAAACTTTTTATTTAAGATTATGTAATGGTTTCCCGTCGGATGTTTTTGTCGATCTTGTCGTTAGTGTTACTGTTCTCACACACACACACACACACACACACACACACTCACACACACTCACACACACTCACACACACTCTCACACACACTCTCACACACACTCACACTCACACTCACACTCACACACACACACACACACACACACACACACACACACACACACACACACACACACACACACACACACACACACACACACTCACACACACTCACACACTCACACACTCACACACACACACACACACACACACACACACACACACACACACACACACTCACACACACACTCACACACACACTCACACACACTCACACTCCAGCCCATCCAGCTTCATTTGAATGCTCGAAATTTTATAGCACGCCTCGGTGCTGCCAGACGTTAGCCCCTCTATGTATAATGTAAACAAACCCGGTAAGCGCACACACACACACACACACACACACACACACACACACACACACTACACATATGTATACACGCGCTTGCAGAGAGGGGGGGCACACGTGTATGTGTGCAGGTGACAAATGGAATAGAAATATTGATAAAAAGGGGCGGCAAGAAGCCCTCAACCAGTGTTCCTAACGAGCTTTGCATGCAAAATAATCTAAAGGATGAGAAAAAAGTCCGGCGGAACAACTAGAATGCAGGATCCTGAGAGAACCAACATGGTTTCTGAATGAGACGACTTACAGACCTGAGAGACAAGGGAGACTAATGAAGGTCAGATAGGAAAGAGAAAATTGTATGGATTGTACTGTCTTAGACTGTGTGAAAGACCTTGATACAGTGCCACTCAGAAAACTGCTTGGAAAACTTTCAAAATAATTTTCTGGGTGGAACTGTATAAAGGGTTTTCATACAGACTATGTAATCCATGCATCTTTATCTGGAGAAACAAGCCTGGGTTATAAGTAAAGAATTCGCATGGATGAAGACCGTGTGGTTCCCCAGCCTGTGGGTCTGGGAGAACCGCTGAGTTATTCCAAGCTTCGCAGCAAATATTGCTCCTCCAGCCAGTTTGTTTTTTCTCAATTAATGGAGCTTAAAATTACAACTGAGCATGTTGGGACTCGCTAAATTTTGAGATTTAAAGAAAAGGGGGGGGGGGAATCTTATACTCGGAAAAAGTTGGAAATCTTTGGATTAAGATACATCCCGAGGATAAAAAGTACTCTAGATGAATAAATAAGATAGGCAAGGATAGGTTTTTTTAACAGAGGACTCAGACGACGGTGGCATGAGTGGAAGCACAACTAGCGGAGTCATAGATGTATGAAAGCCAATTGAAAGTTAGGAGGAGTCCAAGAGCTAAGTAGCAGGGGCCCAAGAACTAAGTTCATAGGAAGCCAAAGAGCTAAATTAGTAGAAGGCCCAAAAGCTAAGTTACCTTGTAGTAGGGGGGCCGAAAACCTCAAGGATCGAAAGCTAAAATTAATAGAAGCCCAAGAGCTATGCTACTGGGGCCCAAAAGATAAGCGCCTTCACAAAATTTCGGAAACTATTACAGAGAAATGGGCATTTACACATCATTATAACACTGAGTACATTTGTCAGGGGAAACCCACGAGAATGGGTGATAAACCAGCAAGACTCCTCCATCACTCATCTCCAAAGTCTTGAGATAAGCAGATACGCTGTGTAAAGCTATTGTAACGAAGCTCGTGGGCTGACAATGCAAGAAAAACTTGTTTTTTGACAATGGGACGTCGAGCAAGAGGAAATGGGACTATGAGCATGAGTTCAGAAGTAAAGTTTTCAGTGGTGACAGAGCTCTGGGAGGAATCCCAGAGTCTATTAGTGGTTAGAAAACAGGGCCAGGTGCAGACTCGACCCTAGGAAATACGTATAACTAAGTGAGTACACACTCGCGCGCATACATGAGGCCGTAGACGTGGCAGTGTGTGTAGCAATCCAGGACATTGAGAAATCGCGATGCCCTCGACCGCAAGAACAATACAACCGAACGTCACAGATCCGTCACGTCCTTTGCTGACACCTGCCTTTGACATTCTCTCTCTCTCTCTCTCTCTCTCTCTCTCTCTCTCTCTCTCTCTCTCTCTCAAATTAATGTGTTCCCATATTTCAGAAACCCTAGTAGTCTTTATAGGATTAATAGATACATGTCATGTGCAGATGGCTTATGCGTTTCGAAGCGTCTGCTTGTTTATCAATTAAAACTCTGTCCTGTAACCTGTGACCTTACAATCATGGACAAAATTCTATAGAAGGCTAGGCTGGGTGAGTATTCTCTCTTAACCGCCCTCGGGTAAACGGACATAGCAGTCATTTTAATTTCTGTAGCCAACTGTGTTTTATTTTATTATGGATTCTACGATCATCCTTTGAGTGGCATATCTCAAACAGGAGGCTTGACCTAGGACCGGGTCATGGTTCTAGGTCCCATGCGAGACTGGTCCAACTCTCATCCAACCACTCATATTTTAAGTTACCCAACGTCCCCTTCCCCCTTCCTTTTCCCGCATTGACGCTACTGCACTATTTCCAAACCAGTACGTCTCGATAAACTTTCTGAATTTAAATTTGTCCAATTTGAATCAGTTGCTGCGAGTTCTGACTTCGTTAGATACTTTTAGCACGTTATTTATATCCGCAAATCCCACATCTTTCAAGAGTGCAAATTCAGTGACTTCAGCCTATCTTCATAGGAAAGGTTTCTGACACACGGGATCAGCTTCATTTTTTTTTTATATTTTTCAGCAAATTAATCCATTCTGTAATATGGAAACCAGAACTGAGCAGCGTAATCTAAACGAGGCCTTACCAAAGATGAATAAAATTGTAGTATACCTTAGGACTTTTATTTATATTTCTTGATATTAAACCAAGAATTTTATTAGCTTTATTGCGAACACTGATGCACTGTTGTCTTAGCTTTAAATTTCTTCTAACCAAGAGTTCCTAAATTATTTTCGCATTCATTGTTATTAAGCTCTTTATACTAATGGTATGCACTGCCGGCAGTGCATACCATTAATATTGACAAGACGTTTAGCCTGATCAGCAGGCTCCGTCAGTTAAAATACAAAGGATTATTATTATTATAATCAAGGGGGAAGCGCTAAACCCGGAGGATTATACAGCGCCTGGGGGGGGATGTGGAAGGCATTCAGGCTTAATTCGGGGAACTGGAGCACAGATCCAATTCCCTAAATCAAGAGCCGCTCACCAACATCAAGGAACCTTCCTTGAGGGGTAAAATACAAAGGAGACAGCGGCAGTGGAGATGTAGGTAAGAGGCGATCAATTTCTCAACCTGGCGAAGAGGGACTAACCACCTCAAACTTGATTCTCGTCTTACTCATCTCCTTGATTAAGATCTACATTATTGAGGAGGAAAGTACGTATAAGTACATCTGCCCTCATTGAAGTGAATCGGCCGCTTCTCCGACAACAGTATCAACTTGTAGCTTTCTAGTGTCATTAGAAATTATCTGACAGTCTATCTTAGTGTCATCGGCAAACTTACTTCTCACTGTTTGTTCCCTCATCAACGTAGTTTATGTAGATTGCAAACAACATGGGTCCCAATTCTGACCCCTGTGCACACCACTTGTAACGTGTCCTCCGAATTGTCTTACGGTAGACTGCTGCCTGCCTTGGCACAACCCATTCTTGCACCATGAGTAATGATCGTGAAAATTTAAAAGTTTACAGATTACCTGATCCATTTCGATGCCAGACGTGTCGCGGCCATTATTTTTAAGTTTGCTTGTTTATGGTTAGATGTATTTTTTATTTGATAAAGCTGTTGGTGGGAACCTCGTAAATAAATTAGGGTGGTAAACTGACGATTATTGTAATTATGGGGAAGCGTTAAACTCGTAAGGGGTCATACAACGCCTAGGGAATGGGAGGCATTCAGGTTTTATCTAAGGAAGCGGAGGGTAGCTTCAATTCCCTGCACCGAGATTCCTTCACCGGCATTAGGTAATCTTTCCTGAAGGGAGTAAAACTAAAAAAAAAAAAAAAAAAAGTTGGACAGTAGTGCTCATAGAATGGAACACAGGGTGTCGTTGATATTTGACCCTTGTGTACTACCACTGAGAGTTGCATCATTTATCGACGAGTGTTGTAAAGCAATATACCTCCCCCACCACCCTCACCCCCTCCTTCCTCCTCCCACAATCCATCATCACCGGAAGGTTGCCAAAGAGACTTGTGTATAGCAAGAGAAATATTGTACATGTGCGTCGTTTTCTGTGACTGTCCTTGTGACTGGTGCTACATTTTACGGACGACTCTTGTATTTGTCCCTTAAAGTTACCTTGATGCTCTGAAAAGCTCTTGATCTGAGGAGGGAGAGCTGCCTCAACCTTATTGTGATCATATCTCATAGTTTCCTATTCCCTAGGCGCGTATAATGCATATAGGTTGCACTTCCATTTGAATACAGTAGTAATAATAATGCGGCCACTGCTCACTCGCAGTGAATGGACGTAAGGATACACTAGAACTAACACAGACAAGACAAGCAAATATCTGTACGGACTGACAGTGATACATGAACATGAGAACTTGTGTTCTAATCCCAGAGTTCCGGTTGGCTCAGCGCTGGGGGGTAATCTGGTCACGTGTTTTCAGCCTCAGGTCAAGAAGCCACCTCAGTGATCTGGGGGACTGTGACAATGTAGGGAAACTGTGATTATGTGAAGAACAGCAGTGACGTGTGAGGTGGTGTGAAAGACTGGGGTTGGTGGTGTTGGAGGGTAGCGATAATATTAGTGATGGAGAAGAAAGTAGTAATGGTTGAGGGGGAGGGGAGGGCCGGTATTGGAGGCCGGGGGAAGGGTTAGAGGTGGAAACGGAGAATAGTGATGGATGTGGGTAGAGATGGTGAATAGTAGTGGTAGAGGAGGATAGGGGTGCTGGAGGATTGCTAATGGCACTGGGGAGGATAGTGGTGAGGGGTAGTGGAGGAAGATAGAGGTGATGAAGAAGAATATTAGTGGTGGAGGATAGTGAACGTGGAGAATGTCTGTGATGGGCAGCAAGGTTGATGGCTGTCCCACAAGAATCAGGCTGGAGCCACCCAGGGTTTCCTCACCTCGCCTGTCATGTCACTATAAAAACCAGTCTCTGGGAGACCATTCTGGTGCTTCTGCTATGTCCCCCCCCCCCCCGCTCCCCACCACTCACGTACACTAGTCCCTTAATTCCCCTCTCCCCCACTCAAAATGTTTCATCACCGAAACCAGCCAGGATCACTCCCCAAAGCGTCCTTGTGAAACGTAACTCACCTCGCTCATCTTTTAGCAATATCCGGGCTCACACTTGAACACTGCCTCAGTGCTCTTTCAGGAAACTTTCAGAATTGACACAAGAGGCAGAGTTCAGCGAGAAGGTTGCTGAATAAAAACAAAGTTGCTTAATCTCGAAAGTCATTACCTGTGGAGAAGTTGGGATCTCTTCAGTACAATTAGAGGGCATCTTTTACCAATACGTACATACAAGCAGAGGTCTTCAAGAAAGGTCATTTAACTGGTACCGGGTCAAGGAAACTTTTGATGGTTGCAAGAAAGGTTTCGAGTCGCAAGCAGGAATAATAATAAATGGTCAGGTGGTCACCACAGTATCCTGCCTCAGGCTGAGAGTAGAGCAACTCGCGAAACAGGCAACAGGTAAACAGGTGATAACAACTAGTAGTTTGCTGGCCTTGTATCCCGTGAATCATGCATCATTAATTTATTGGAAAAGGTTTGATGCTCACATGTGAAGATAGCAACTGCGTTAACAAGATTAACAAATATTTTAAGATCAAGATAATTACGTGGGGAAGGAGTAACAAAAAAAGGGTTTAATAAAAACTAAATGTCCTTGTTGGGTTTTGCAATCCGGTTTGGCAAGCGGGAGTCGTTTCTCTTTAAAAACACAATTTCTCTCGCTTAACAAACATCTTAATTCTTTTCCGCCTGAGTTTTAGATTATGAATAATATACACTGATAATTCTGCAGATTATTTTAATAAACTCATTTTTAATAAAATGAAAAAAAAAATTCACTCACTGTATACTTTTTTTTATATAATTTTAAGTATGCCTGTGTTAAGAATTTAAACAAGAGCGTTATTGTATATCTTGTATGTTAATTCTTCCCTGTCTTATACGCATATCCCACACATGATCAATAAGAATACAGTATCATCAGCTACTCAGTAATGATGTGATAAACACTACAGATGATTCACTGTAATACACTTTCATTAATACGATCTATCAAAAAATGTACTACGTAATGAATGACACGCAATACTTCGGTATCTTTATCGTGCCAACGTTTTCGCCAACCAGTGGTTTTGTCAATCAAATGCAAAGAATAATACCAAAGTTAGTGAAAGACATAAAGTAGTAGTTTGATGTGATAAGTCAAACAGCCTCGATGAATCTGTTGGTGATATTCATCAAGATTAAGGGCCTGATCATTTCATACTACTACTATTACTACTATTACAATTACTATTACTACTATTACTACTACTACTTGTCTCCCACCGTTTACAGTATAATACTTTATATTGTATTGATAAACCCACTGGTAAGCATAAACGTCTCCATAATAAAGATACCTAAGTGTTGCACATGTTTTATTTATCCACTTGCCAGTTTTGTGTATATAACACACTACGTAGTAAAAATGATAGCCTACACATACATAATTATGAGCTTATTTCCTGAAGTGTACATTAACTGCATTGCATTTACTTATTTGTATTTATTTTTTTTGTTTTATAAGCGCAGGCTAAAAAGATAAGAAAAATAATGCAAACTTTTCTTAGTGCTACTATTTTCAACGTTTTCATTCACAACTACGTGTCATCATTGTACACATTCAGTGGAGTTCATTTCACATTAAGAACATACTGAATGTTACATATTATTACATTAAAGTTCAATCTGGTTAAGTGAGCGTGCTTGGTTGCACGTATTACTTATTCAAGTATATATATTATTGTTTTGCGAAGCTCCATGTAGCAAAGTGACCTTGGAGTGTTAAGATACATGTATTTTTGTGTTCTGACAGCAATTTTTTTTTATACTGGGAAGTATTAAACCCGTAAGGGTCATCCAGTACATTTTGAAGGACACTGGGTCATTTCCACCTGCCTCTCTAGAAGAACGGTGTTATAATGTGGAGGCTTCTTTTCTACAAGTTAAACTTAAAGGTTGATCTTGCCTGAGAATTTGATGCAAAAAATAGCCAGTGAATAGGCAACCATAAGATGGGGCTTAATCCATTCCTCTTTTCTGTTAAATATGTTGACTAAATGCACATAACTCGTGTATAATATTGTGTAGTTGCCTTACTCATATTACAAAGCGTTAGGTCTCTAACTGTATTTTAACTGAATGGAATTCAATTATTAATTATTGCAGATTAGTTGGTTTGTTAGGTGTAAAAGGCATGTCTACTTTGCGTGGATTATTAAGGCTGTTTATTTACCTGTATGTCAACATTTAAAATGCTGTTATATATAGTAAGTAATTAAAGTAAGCTCAGTTTATATACACAGATTCACCTATAATATTAATAATATTAATATCTTTATTTACATGTACATGGCATACAACCAAACCTGACACCAATGACATGCTACTATATAGAAAGCCGCTTGAATGCAGAGTATTTCGGGCAAATTAGGTCAGTTTTGTCCCAGGATGCGACCCACACCAGTCGACTAACTCCCAGGCACCCATTTTACTGATGGTTGAACATAGACAACCGGTGTAAAGAAACACACCCAATGTTTCTACCCCCTCGAACCCAGATCCTCGCCGTGTGAAGCGAGAGCTTTAGCCACCAGGGCACAGTGGAGAGAGAGAGAGAGAGAGAGAGAGAGAGAGAGAGAGAGAGAGAGAGAGAGAGAGAGAGAGAGAAATAGATAGATGGTCTTCAAGATTGTATATTCGTTTAGGGTCACTAATTTGCAATACGCTACCTTTGCTATTATAGGTTATATGTTAATCTTTCGCTAAATGCTTAAAAGCACAGTTCATGCATATCATAGTTATCTATTTTTTTTTTTAGAAACAATCTGCTTGACATGTTTGATTCTCGGGAGTACGGATGTTTTTCTCCAGGTACAAATAATGTAACTATAAAGCCCCTCGCTAAGACATTGTAGTAAAAAGAAATATTTGATCCCGATGTTCAGACCTTCATATTTTTCTTGACATAAATATGGACATAAAAGCACCATTTGCGTTATGAGGCCACAAAATTGCGTTTTTTTTTTTTTTTTTGCGCATTCAAAAAACCCGCTCGTCCTCTGATTCTTAAGTAAATTTTTTACCTACTCATTATAACTTATTTCAAATGGACACCTGACAGTTTCCTTCACTTTCTCAAGACAGCGCATGGACACAGAGGGTATATAAAGGGAGTAAAGTAAGGTAGAATTAACAGTGGAGTAACAGTAGCCATAATAATCTGTGTATGGTGATTTAAAGTGTTGGTGGAGCTGGAAAGTTTAGAGTAGATTTAAGAATCAACTTTTCTGCTAGGCAACTTATTATGAAATTGTTACACTGAAAAGACTGTGAGATAGGATAATGGTGTCCAAGTAACTTATTTTTTAAATCATTATGTTGTAGTTTTCGACAGGATGATTAAATGGACAAATGAATGTGTTATATGGACACAATTCTTCTGGTTGACAGCCTTTGCCATAGACAACTTCCTGATAGATTGCCTATCAGAAATTAAATAGTGCCCCAGTAATGGCAATAATATCAAAGTTGTCTGCACAAAAATAATCTTAACTCGTTTATCTGGTTCTCAGCAATACGACTGTTTGTATAATAGATGCTAAGGAAGTTTTTCTATTGTATCTTCTTTCTGTTCAGCTTTTGGCGTTCCACCATTTTTATCATTACCCAATGTTTTTTGAATTGGTTTCATTCCAGTCACCTTGCTTTATATTAAATAGAAGTTTACCTTACTCCCTTGATAACTATTAGGTTTAAAAATCCTTAGTACGACAATCTTGATAACGAATTATATTGGTAAATTTTGTTTCTTCACTCTACAAAAATACTCATTCACACACACACTCATACATACATACGTACACACACACACACACACACACACACACACACACACACACACACACACACACACACACACAGAAAGTGCAAAGGTTTGCAACAAGACTAGTCCCAGAGCTAAGAGGTATGTCCTACGAGGAGAGGTTAAGGGAAATCAACCTGACGACACTGGAGGACAGGAGAGATAGGGGGGACATGATAACGACATACAAAATACTGAGGGGAATTGACAAGGTGGACAAAGACAGGATGTTCCAGAGATTGGACACAGTAACAAGGGGACACAGTTGGAAGCTAAAGACACAGATGAATCACAGGGATGTTAGGAAGTATTTCTTCAGCCACAGAGTAGTCAGTAAGTGGAATAGTTTGGGAAGCGATGTAGTGGAGGCAGGATCCATACATAGCTTTAAGCAGAGGTATGATAAAGCTCACGGCTCGGGGAGAGTGACCTAGTAGCGATCAGTGAAGAGGCGGGGCCAGGAGCTCGGACTCGACCCCCGCAACCTCAACTAGGTGAGTACACACACACAGGGCCAGGAGCTGTGAATTGACCCCTGCAACCACAACTAGGCGAGTACACACCTCCCTCCCGCTCTACCTACCAACTTTCCATCCACCCATCATTTTAAAATCGAATCAGTTGAGCAGAGTTCCTCTACTGAACTGGCCAATGATATCGCCCGTATCCCAGGAATATGCACCTTATCCCTAGCATACATATCAGGTTTGCATATAGTTGCATATAGTTTAGATCCTTTCCTTTAACTAGCTATATCAATAGCTGTATAGTAATTGGCCAGCAACTCTTCTCTCCTGCATTTCCCAATATCATTGCCTCCCTGTTAAGTACAACCCATACCAGCTCCGGAGAAACGTACCATGTTTCACCGTTCTGTACATGCTACAGAATGCTCTGTCCATGTATTTGAGTTTCCGACAATATTTATGTCCCGGCTGTTTTTGTTGAGACACTTATGTCTCCCTGTCAACAATCGTACACTCATCCCGAAGAGCGACTCTCATTATTCAACTCTGTTTGAACCTTCCTTATTTTCATCCTTCTTCCATTTCTGGAAACCACTTTCCATTCGTTAGTCATCATGCTGCCCTTCATTCCTGCCAACTGCTTTGCACACATTATTACACTTATCCTTCTTATCTAAAAGTGTATAAAGTTCTCATTCTCCTTCCTAAGAAATACTGCCCCTCAAAGCTTATTAGCAAAGCCCTCTTCTCAAGATTCTTTGAGAAAGCCACACAGCTCTGGACAGGTCCACATAACCATCCATAAATGCAGTTTCCAACCTATTTGCTGTTCCACGAAATGCTTATCAAAACCTTACCTAAATATTTTCAGTAAAGTAATAAGAAAAAATATGTAAAACGCTAACTGCTTTAGTATGATATTATAGGTCTATGTGGTACTTGTCTGGTATTGTAGCTAGTATAGTATGTGTATTTAGACTGTTAGAATCCAGCTTGTTTAATAACTAGCATACTTGTCGGAGGACAGGTTGCATATAAACACGCCAATTATTGTGGCTACGGCCTTTTTTCTGTCATTTTACTAAATTGAATATCAAACCTTGAAACAAAATATTGACAGTGATTAGTTAATCTATGAAGAGCTGATTCGTATACGCTAAGGAGGACTCCCCCGTGAAATACCTGTGATTGATTTCTCGAGTTTTTATACCCCTCGCAACCCAGTCTAGGGCTAGGTTTTTCTGTCGATTGTGTTAAGTCAGGCTGTTGCTGCTGGTCTCGTTGATCTGGCACTTTTACAAGTTGAAAACTTGTAAAATTGTTCTGAAATATTTTTGGTATCAAGTTGAATAGTTTTGGACCACGAATATTGAAACTGTTCTCTTACTGTGCTCCTGGCGCCCCTACGTTCCAGTCTTGTTTTACTCTCCCTCCAGTATGCTCTTATGGTAGTGCATATTTGTCACTAGGCCATCGAGTACAGTATATATTATTAGGTCAAGTATTTTGAATTTTTTGAGGTAAAATATAATTGCAATTTATCTAAACTTTTATTATAATTATTATTAAAGGAAAGTGGTGTATCACCCGCATTGGCTAATGTTTCGATTTGAACACAAGCTATTTCCTACTATAGTATTGCAACACTTGAGGGCTACATCTTTAAGCCATCTTCACGACGCCAACTTAACGATCACCATCTGTTTAGGGAGCGATATAGTTTCCTTGGGTTGCAATAATTTTTTTTCCTCCGTTATTTTGGGTGGTTTAATCATATTTATATGTAATTGAATTTAGTCGCATTTTTTACGTGCTAAGATTTAGGGAACCATTGTACAGTTTCTCATAATATGAATTTCTTAATATATATAGCTAACGTTAAATTTGTAATTGATCCTATATATCCGGGTTTAGCTATGTCACTTGTACATACTCTCTTGAGCAATGGTTGACTTTTTAAGTGGTTGCCGGTAAGTCCTATAAAGTATAACAATATGGCATTTCCTTCTTTGGGTGTAAATATTTCCTCCCGTGAATGCCACTCCTCCGGCTGTTGTATTGTTTAGATGATTGTTACAAGTGGGATGAGGTTGCTTGCTCGGGAAGAAGGCAGTATTAATTTAATAAATAAGCTCAAGATTTTGAGTTAGTACTATTCCAGATAACCTTGAAATACAAAGTTTCTCGAGACGCTATTAATAAATATAACGTTAAAAAGGTGAAACTCAGCATAGCTATAAGACTTCGTATTGGTAACAACATTGTTAAAACCCAAAAATAACTCAAAGCTGTGTGGTTTTTATCCATTGTGGTCCATTTTTGGGTTTATCATAGTGTCCCACAAAAATTAAGTAACTCCCAGGTATTTATTCACTGCTAAGTAACAGGGAAAACAAGTAGCAGAAAACTTGCTAAACTTCTTTCCCTGTGCAAAGATTCAATCCGGGTTCTTTCGATTGTAAGCCAAATACGCTATTACTGCACTACCAGTGTAACATTATTAGGTTAAAGATTATCGACTGTTTGGCTGCAAGTCACGTGATACTAATGAAAAAAATGTTAATATACAAAAAAGTATTCAACACATTGTATATACATTGATGTATACCTCTCAGTACATATACCTTGGATGGTAAAACTCCACTTGGCTCATGGGGAATACAATCATATTTAATACAACATAGGTATCGCTTTGAAAATACGCAGATCAAAAGTGTTATTACTTAAGTATTTTAGTTGGGGTATAAAGATTAGGATTGTTCATTTCTTGGTGCAGTAGAAGCTCGTTAGATTACCAGGCGTATCGTGTTTGAAAAGGGTGAAAATAACAGGGGTGCGTGGGTGTCCTGTAGTAAGATATTAAGGTGTATGTGTGTGCGTGTGTCAAGAGGCGAGTTTAGTGATCCGTTGCATAATTGATGAGCGAGGGTAGGTCGCCACGGAGAATGCCAGAGGTTGGGGAAAGACAGACTCTCCCTCATTACTGTCCTCGCCAGTTTCATCCGCCTCAATCTCCTTTTCTCATTATATATATATGTGTGTGTGTGTGTGTGTGTGTGTGTGTGTGTGTGTGTGTGTGTGTGTGTGTGTATGTATAATCTGGGGAAATGAGCGGGTAGATGTCAAGGCAGTGGCTGCAGTAACAAGCTCCTTTTATAGCAGACTTCTGCGTTAGTAACTTCATGGGCCAGATACAGATACGTCCTTGAAGTGGTGGGCCTGGCAAGTTATGCAAGGTTCAGCAGGATGTGTGTGTTTGGCCCTCCTCCTTCAACAAGAATCGTCACTCTGAGACGACTTTATTGTTTGAGGATATGGCACGTGTCTCTTCCATAGCACCTTTTTTGCAGGTGCTCTCCTACTCCTTTGTTTAGCTTGTAGTGTCTAGCTGACTATGGAGCACATTTTAACTATTTGCCCACCACTTTTTTTTTCATGATTTTTTTTTATAATTACAGGGGTGTCTGTAGGGATCTCGGAGTTCCCCGAGACAGTTTTGACACTAATAATTTATTGGGATTTCAAACTAATGCTAGATATTTTAACTTGGTGTGATAATTGTGTAAATTTTTTGGTCATGCTAGTGGTTTTTATTTGCTAATTTTATCTTGGATATTAGGTGTGTTGACCCCTAATTGACCCCTAATTCGTATACACCACTGTTGCTATCACAAACGCAGGATAGCTAGAACCTTCATTATTATTATTATAATCAAGGGGGAAGCGCTAAACCCGGAGGATTATACAGCGCCTGGGGGGGATGTGGAAGGCATTCAGGCTTAATTCGGGGAACTGGAGCACAGATCCAATTCCCTAAATCAAGAGCCCCTCACCAACATCAAGGAACCTTCCTTGAGGGGCTAGAACCTTCAAAACAAGAGATGCCGAGTCACTGCACGCTTTAATCAGTTCTGTCATGATTGGAATATTGCCCCACACTAACACCTTTAAAAGGCAGTAGTACAGAGAATCTTCACTACTCGTATAAATTTAGTCAAGTACCTAAATTATTGAGAATGCTGAGAATGCTGTTAGTCCCTTGGATTGTACGCCCTGGAACGTACGCGATAAATATGCATCATAATTTACTCCTTGAAAAATCTAAAGGCCGAAATTATTCCCTACTAGAGTACAAGGCTCAGTAGATGGTGCAAAATACCTTCACTGAAAAGCAGGGGTGTAATGAGTACACTAAGAGATAACTTGTTAGTGTAAATGGACCAAGTCTTTCCGATACTCTTCCTTCCTACATGTAAACAAATTACCAGCAAACTCCTGTCTTAAAGAGGGAACTGGATAACTCCTCAAGCCAATGCCGATCAGTTGGGTTTTGGTATATTTGCTAGACTGCGCGCGGCTATTACTAACAACCCGACTGATCAGGCCATCAATAAAGGGGCCTTGTTTGGGACTTGGACGTGGGAGCTGTGACCCCCGGAATCATATTTAGGTAACCAACTCGTATTTAAAAAAAGGATCGCATTCTATAGCACAAAGCAGTGTAAACAAGGTGAAACTGTGTAGTATAGTTCCATAGTGTTAGTGAATGCTTCTTAATATGTAAGATCACTGTAGGCTTGTGCGGCATAACCGCTAGTGCGCAGTGCCACTTTAAACGGTGATTTTAGTGTATACGGTTACTAAGAAGAGTAGAGTTGGCGTTACTTACATGTAAAAGGCCACCTTGTACTGTGACTAAGATGGCCATTTAATACAGGCATTAAGCTATACATAATTTTTATCAAATGCTTGTAGTGATAACAGTGGATGTTAAAAAACAAAGAAAAAAATATTTAAGTGACATTTTCTTTTCTTATAATGGTTGACATTTTCTTTTAAACCCTAGTAGTTATAAAATCAGTTGAAAACAATGAATGCCGTTATCAGTGGCCGTGAGCCATTCTAGCTGGCGTTGGTCATATTGTATTGAGTGTGTTGCAAACAAGGGTGAAATTCTTCACAGCACTACAGGTCATGTGTGGCTGGATGCAACAGATTTGTATGACACTTATATACTGTGTTAAATTAAAAATTATTGCTCAACACTTAAGTGAATACATCTACAGTATGTACGATATAAATGTTTATGCAAATCTTGCTAATTTAATTTTTTAACCTTTATACTCGACAATGTTACAAATGCATGAACGAATACCTGGCAGGAATTTGAATATTTGCTTAAACTGCTAAAATAAGTAAAGTAACAGCATCAACAACTAAACATTTTAGCAGCAGCAACAACAGCAGGGTGTTATTGGGGTTACTGATAGTGGAGGTGTTCCTGCTTTTTGCTGGGTTGATGCCCAGTCTTGCATCACGTGCTTTTTATTCTATCCCCCACTCTTTGCTTCCCTGCCCCCTCTCTTCCCCGCTGCACACCCTCAGGGAATTCCATTACGTTACATACCGTGTTATTGCACTGAAAAACAAAACTATAAAAACTTGTACACGCTTGCTTGTGTTTAACAGTTAAGAATATGAATATAATTATGCATTTACATTCATGCTCGCAAGGAAATGTTAGTTGTATAAAATATTTCTGTTTGTTGCCTCTTATTCTTTAATGTAACTTGGATTATATATAATTTCCTTATTATATTAACCGGTGTGTTTTTTTTTTCCTGTTTCAGGTAAGGCAGTGCAGGGTTTGGGCGTTGCCGTTATCACTAGGAAACGATGAGAAGGTAAAACTTTTTTCCCCCCTCCTAGATCGAAGGTTTTTCTAAGGGTTCTCATTGGTCTTAGAGACTAGTATCTTGCTATCAGGAATACCGTGGTTTGTTTAGTAAGAATTAGTTAGGATAGGTTACAGAGATTAATGAGAATTGGGTAATGGTATATGCAGTGAAATGTGCTAAAGCATTAGGGGTAACTTAAGGTGTAACTAACAAGAATATTCAGATTTGCGGTAATAAAATAATAGTTTAGATAACGATAAGTCGATTGACGATACATAAAGAAAAAAATGTCTGGGGGAAAGGGGAGTTTAACAAATACATATATACATTGCTGATGTTGGTAGAGTTGCTCAAGGTTTTGCGTTAGGCAAGGCTAGCTCAATTTTGGACAGAGGGGTAGGTGGAGCAGGTTAATGCAGACTTCATTAACGAACTAGTTTAATGTAGAATTGCTTGCTATGGTTGAAAAGGCTAATGCTTAATTTTTTTAGGTAAAATTAGTAACATAAGCTAATTACAGGAATAATGTGTTGTGGTCATGCTCAAAGAATGTTTACAAATTTATCCTTCTCATGCCATTGTGTGACCCTGACTTTAGGGTCATAAAGGGAATTTGAAAGTAGGTATGTTGTGGAGGAAGGAACTAGTACATTATAATAGGTGCCAAGTGTCGAAGCCTAAAAACATCTTCGATGCCGCCAGAGCTTGTGCTAGTGTTAAAATTGTGAACATAGTTGAGGTTTTTTAAAAAAATTGTTAAATTAATTTACGAAAGCATCACAGAAAATATAATGTGGATTAGCCGCTAACATGTCTGTTGTTGACATTTAGCGAAGTCTTAATCGTTCATGTATCAACTAGAGATGGTTCTTGTGCGCATTTCTCAAGTCACAGTCTTGACCCATTCACATGACGAAATCTGTGACCCAGATTTATTTAACACAAATACAAATATCGCTCTCGCGTACCAGCTCTTTCCATTCATGAATGGTCGTCTTTCCAGTAGAAAAAAAGTGTTGCTGTCATGTGTCTGTAAGAGAAGAACATTATTTATGGGGCCGGTAATAATCGCCTCTGAGATCACATTAGCAGTGCTTGACTAGCTTTTGGTTAGTAACAATTTATAAATACGGAATATGTAGTACGAGGGTGATTTTTTTTTTTTTTTGCGGATGTTTGGCGCGTGTAGCAGAGCGTTGGGTACAGTGGCTGCAGCCGTGGTTGCTCAACTCTGGCTGTGCTGAGGGAGGTGAAGCAAGGTGAGCAAAAAGTCGCACACACCCCAGAAACTTGCTGCCTACGCGAATCCTTCCTTGTTGGGCACCAGCTGTTACCTCGATAGTATCTGACCGGCGTAATACCTAGGCGATTATGGCTAGGTGGTCATGAAATGATGGTGTAGAGGTAGTTAAGACGACAACAGTACCCTCCCTTCTAGTCCTTGGCGCTCCCTACCTTCTCTAGGCAGAGGGTTAGGTCAAGGGGTGAGCGACGGCGCCACAAGCCCTGCCACTATGGTCAGTCCCATACATGTACACTCGCATATCCTTATATGCCCGTAACCTCTCTCTTCACTCCCACCCTAAGCAATGACAATCTTTCTTTAGCTTTACTTATGCACAAACGTACTCAATAAACAAGAGGACACCATTTTTTATAGTAACGTATTTTTAAAACGATATTTTTATTGTGCCAATCCTATTTCTTAAACGATTTCATGCGAAAGCTGCAACACCTGATTCATTCAAGGTGATTTAGCCATTATGCTGTTGCATCTTAAGGCTGGAAGTTGTTCAGCCGGTGACGGAGTGTATGTAGCGCGGGGAGCTGGAGTTTGAGTGTTAAGGATCGTGTATACAAGTGTGAAAGTTGCAAGTTGCGGTGATGGTGGTGGTGGCGACGGTGGCAGAGGTCGGTGATGAAACACACTTACAGTCGTTGTCGCAATTGTAATTATTGTTGCTGTGGCCTCGCCTTCAATTTGTTAAATTATATCACAGTACTGTTGATAAAATTTTTGTACTGAAGGTGTAAGCTTTGTTTAGATATTATAGTTACGTCTCCTGTGCCTTACCATCACCAGTTAGCTAGATCTGGTGGTGTCGAGTATAACTGTGGGAAGAGTGGCAGCAATGAAGGGAAAGTTGATGAGAAAGTAATGGAGGGGTCACACCGGGCCTGCAGATTGTCAGGTGATGCCATGCCCTCATGATGACCAGTAATGTGATATAATTAATAGTCCTGGCACTAGGTAGGTGCTTGCCAGGACTGACAATCTAGGATGATACCCCAAGTCATATTTGTCATTAGTACGCACGATGATTGAAATAAGATTGATAGCGAGGCTACGACGATGGTGTATGCTTATTTCATTGACTTTGTGGGTCTGACGGTAATGATCATAGGTTCGGTAATATTATGACATTCTTGTGTGGATTGTATTCTTTGAAAGTTGGTAAATACTTATAATTGGAGTGACAGTACACAATGATGACGTCAAGAATATTTGGTAAATAAGGGTCTATGAAAACCGAGTAGTAGTAGTAAATCAGGCAGATTCCAGTAACAGTGAAGTTAAAAGATTTAGTTCCACAGGGCACTGCCCTCGTAATATTGCTTTTATTATCTCATCGTCTTCATAGAAGTAAAAGGGAACACAAAACAATAACTTCGCATCATTCCATGCCACAAAAAGCGTGGGTATCGATAAAACCTCTTAATTGGCAACGGAAAATATGACTCTTAAGGGCTTTAAACATATTTGCAAATAGATAAACAACGAACTAATAGAAGACTCGTATATTTTCACAAGGTAAAAAAGCTTGTAAAGGATCGAGGAGTTAAAATGTTCGTTATCTAATCTTCGGAGATAAAGAAAATATAACCTCCTTCAGGGAAATTATAAGAGAGCAAAACTTTACAACCAGGAAGGTTATCCAAATCACAAAATGGTCTACTCGGGTCCTAAATGGTTCACATGAGGGAAGTTAACTAGAGTGAATGTACGACAAGTGGTGTGTAATAAATTAAATCTGGGATTCAAGAAATCGTAATGACACGATTGCAAACAAACCATACCACGGGTGAGGCTTGAACCCGCGGTCAAAGAGAGTCTGACTGCGGGTTCAAGTCCCGCCCGTGGTGTGGTTTAAAACTGGGACACTGACCATAGAGCATTGTTAGTATCAGGTATCAAAAGATCTTCAATAAGGAGATATAATTTGAACAGTTTCCTTTACGCAGTGTCAGCTCAGTCAGGTTAGAATGTGTAGCCTTGCAGTGCCCCGTAAGCAGCAATTAATTGATGTCACTTGTCCTCATCAGGGAAGCATGGCAGCAAAAATAAAAAGAACTTTATGTACTTGGTCGCTGCGCGACCCGATAAAAGTATACCTACTCTGTATTCCATAAATCCACCCCCCTCTACTTCAATACACGCTAAAAAGAATACTACAGAGTGCGGATAGGTTTCCAGTGCAGTTTAATATAAGTTTTGAGGATCAGAGGCCAATTAGAAGAGACATTCAGAAGTTATCTCATGGAAACCAACATCCCAATTTCTTGATTTAAAAAGGGAAATTGGCACCACAGCTCAAAAACAATAAGAACCTTCCAGTAAGAAACAAGATTTAAAAGTTAAAAACCAGTCAGAAGAGGAATTCTCTACTTATCGTAAGATATCAGTATCCCAAAAATACAACACTTTAAGGAAGAAGCCTCTCAGAAAATGCATTCTCAAGTTACCATTGAAGATTTGAAGCCGATCCAACAAGACATTCACAAATCATCGCATGAACACTAATATTTAAATTTTAATAATTTATTAAACTAACAAATTGGCACCTACATTGCCCAAAATCAATCTAAAAGTTTCTTTAAACAAGAAATAGCCCTATTTAAGCTCTAAAGTCTCACAGAAGAGGCATTCTTCACTTATTGCATTCAAACCAAGTTGTTTAGTAGGACTGTCAAATTAAATCCAAAATTAGTGCGGAGCTTCGCTTGATAGAAACCCACCAGCCTTAAAAGCTAGCAGCAGACCAGAAGACATTCTTTGGTTACTGTACAGAATCCAATAATTCCAATGTTAGTAAACTGTCAATTTTGCATCTACACAGACTGAACCAAATTCATCACCCTTTTCATAAATACACCAGCCACTAAAGATTGAAGCCATTCAGAAGAGGCATACTTAAGTTATCTCAATAATTCCATACTATTTTAGAACGTGAAAGTGGCACCAACACATTCTAATAAGGTGCGGGGGGGGGGACCCTAGGTCTAACATTTTGGCTTGGCTGTGATGTGAGAGGCATGGTTTCTAATAACACACTACAGCTATGATATTAAAAATACCTGTTAATGTATCATCAGTTTACGGACCACGATTCGAGCCCCTCGTCCGCCCTTCTGTTTATTCATCGATAGTTGTTGATTGCAACTTAATTTGAGTTATATATATATATATATATATATATATATATATATATATATATATATATATATATATATATATATATATATATATATATATATATATATAAACAGCTCCGGGGAGAACCTTGAGTTTTCCCTGAGGTACGTTTATTGTCTTCTGTGAGGATGAGGGTCCCCAGTAAAGTTCTAGAGGTGGTACCTCCCTATAATTATAGTATGTATGTATATATATATATATATATATATATATATATATATATATATATATATATATATATATATTATAAACTCAGATTAGAGTTTTATATGTATACATATATGTTTATAATGAGTAAATCCTTGAGCCAAGGGTTTCTACACAAGTGGACTATAATTAGAGATCAGGAGATTGAGTATTACTTCATATCCTGTCTGGTTTATAATGTGAGCGTCTTTTTGAGGGGAAACAAATGCGCGAGATGGTATGCAGTTATTGATTGAACTCTGCTTACTAGGCTTTTTAATTTGGGGCCATATTCAAAATAACTGGATGTTAAGTTAGCGAAATATATTGGACAAAGTTATCGGACATGTATATCTGTGGTACTGACACTCAGGAGATCAGCGAAATGTATAGAGTTTAATGTTTTCCAATACCACGGGACATGGCTAACTTTAACAGCTACACACGGTGCTAATAATCTGAACGTTACCCGTCTGTGTCATTGTACATTATAGGCCTTAACATTATTTGAATATCAGATTGGCGAAGCATCCATGATGGAAGTTACCCTGAGCAAGGTGGTTGTTTCGTCATTGGCGATAAAAAGAAAGTTGCTATTTACCGCCACAACTGGCATGTTTTTGTGTCATGTATTTATAGAACAACTTGATAAAATGACGTTGCATAAAGTCTCAGCTGATGAAGAAAGTCTATCGCAAATATGCACGTTTTCTTCGCAGAACAACACTTATTGTTAGTACTAGCTTCCGTGCATTTTTTTTATATTAGTATCAGAGAGCTACAGTATATATTAAATAGTATGTAGCGCTATCTCTTGCGCTCTGGATTGTACAATCATTAAATGTTAGCGAGGTCATTCCGACTCTCGGATGGCGCGCTTTGAAACCATTAATGTATGAAGCAGAGCAATGTAGAACGAGGTGCGTTTCGATTACTGCTTGATCAAACAGAGGTATCCCATAACCCCAACACACTATACCTCGTACCAGCTGTTAGCACAGGAGCTGTACCTCAAAATCATCAAGAGACAGAGAAGCTGTAGCTCCACTCTTAAAAGACCTCCCAAAAGGTTCGGGAAGTGGAGGTCAACGCTTTCAGGAAGCCTGGGAGCTCATTGCGCTCAAGAAGCATAACGCTTGTAAGTTAACACCTCAAAATTCCAGCTGTAGCTCAAAATTAAGAGGCGTGTGGGCTGTATATCAGTACCATTAAGAGGCACAGGAGCTGAAAGTCAACCAAGTTAAACACTTAAAATAAGAGATACGAGATAAATCAGATGTGGAACTTTCTAATATTTTAATTAAGAGTTTGAAGTGAATTGGGTAATGGAAAATCTCTACATATTCTCCAGATCTAGATTCGTATCTTCAGACTGAAATAATTCCTTTCATTGTGGAAAATACCTCTTGAGTGTAATAAGGACATTAATGGTTTCGGATCATCTTTCCCAAAGTCAGGCCTCAGGCTAGGTCTCCTAAATTGGAAAGAAAAGATCATAGTACTAACGTTTTACAAATACAAAAACCCTTGCAAGGGTCTTAATCAGGTGACGACCCGTCATGTCCACCCATGTCCATACGAGACCTGAAGTGAGTTACTTAGGACACTTCAGACACCAAATGGGCTCTGGTGTCACTATGTACGCTGTAAATTTTCGGGAACTCTATGCATAAAACTTATGTAAAATTAGTCATATACACTATACTCATAAGTTGTTTATTTTTTTATATTGTGACTGATATCTGTTCCTTTTGACTGGATGTTTGTGACAACCTGATAGAGATAAGTTTAAACAGCAATATACTAATTTTATTAATAATATATTACGCTAGTTTTACTGGTGTACTGCTGTCTCCAGTTTGTAAGGAAACAAAATTACTTTTTCTTTTCATAATATGGCTTGTCTCGACGCAATTCTTTTGCATTGTGCATAGACGGACCAAGAGATATAGATATTGCCGGCGAAGCGGCTAGTTTATTATGCATCCCAATTCAGTCTTGTAGACGGCAACGTAAGAGCATATGGATCCACAAAAGACCTAGAAACTAGGCCCCGAAAAGGTTAACCGTACATCTAGATTTGTACATAAAATTTGTCTTATCTGTTGCAACCAAAATTACGATATTTGCATAGTATGTTTGGTAACTTAGTTTCATTAATAAGATACCCTAATATCATAGATTATTGTACCGCACTAGCTCTACATTTATTCCTTATTGAGTGGACACTCAAGTACATAGTGTTCGAGTGACCATAAGGCTGGCTACATACTTTAAATTTAGTTTGAACATTATCTGTGTGTACGGCAAGTTGCTTCGGAAAATATGCATATTATACGTTCATGTTATAGTGAGTTGTGAATTTAATTAGGCTTGTAGCTGCACTATTATGACATTGATTCATTATTTACGTCTCTCCTAATATTATATATAATGCTTGACACACACACCCAAGCTGTATTCTACATTTTCCTTCAGGGTACATTCTTTGGGTAATTTATCAACTGCCATTTAGTTGTAATTCAATGTGTGGTAGAATCCATAGGAATTGTACATGAATTCCTTTTTCTGATTTTTACAATTCTATACCTATCTTCTCCAATAAGCATATTACTAAAGTCATTGTGTAATGACGATATAGCAGTAATAATCAAGGAGTCAAGCTCAGTGTCTTAAGTTAACGTTAGTGCCATCAGGATGGCAAACAATTCAGTTGCAGTGTCGAAGCCCATTTAAATCTTATGCCTAACTCAACATAGTTCTTATAGTTCTTATTTAGGATGGTGGCAACAAGAACAGATCCAGTCCTACCAGTTGACTCCTGCTTTGAGCCATCAGTGTATATAATTTGTGATACATTATTACTAGCTGTTAAGCGAGAAATTTCTTAAGCAGTTCCTTTGCAAGTGATTTAAGGGATACTAGTGATGAGGTTCTTCGGCGGAGCTTGAGGTGTGTGATATTAAATTAATAAAACTTCCATGGAGAGATTAAATGTTCCTTTTGTCTATAGAGATACAGTTCGTGTAGGTTATAAAATGTAATATAATTGCAAGTTTTCACAACCTATGTAGATCTGTTTATTTACTCGTGGACATTTAATAAGATGTATAGTAACACGTCTGGTTTATTTCTTAACATTCTAAAGTATGCCACATTTACGATGGTGCGAGATTTATCTGTAAAAATCTGCATTTTGGTCACAGTGGTGGCCCATGCTAACCTCCCACTGGCCTGCTAGTCTTATGCCTCACTTCCTATGGGTTCAAACCCTACCCGTTCCGTGATTTCTCCTTTCTCGTGTTATGAACCCTGGTAGTGTTAGGACATCTAAGAATAATTTTGAGGGCTCAATTTTGCATCAAGTCCAAGGGCTGAAGATAATTTTTCTTTACATGGACGCAGCATAATCAGTAATGGATTTAATATAGGTAATGGATATTATTCTCATTGTTCTTATATTAGTACCATAGTTGGAGTGTAGCTAGCAACAGACTTGAAAACACTTAGCCTATCTTAGCATTCCTTGCTTAGTTGTGGTATTATATTATTATTATTATTATTATTATTATTATTATTATTATTATTATTATTATTATTATTATTATATGATCCTTGTATTATTACTGCTGTCAGTAATATGCACAAGATGTGCAGATTGACAACTTATGTAAAGAATTTTAAGAAAGTATATACAATACACACGAACAGTTTCAAGAACTAACGTATTGAATGAGTTCTTCGAAGTTAAATGGATACGAATTAAATAATAGTCGGTGTGCGGTGTTAGGAGAATCAGTAATAATGTTAGGAGAATTGCATGATTGTTCTGTGAAGCCATAGAAATGTGTGTTTGACTCTGGTGCAAACAAATGTGTGTCTGTGTTTGGTAACTAGTCGGTGATACGCAAGAAAATGTGACATCCAGTTACTGCATAACATACAATGCAGCGTTCTATATTTTTCCATATTTATTTTTAAACCATAATGTGGCTGGAATGAGTCATGTTTACGATCATAATGTATATACATCTATTATTAATACTGTCTGCTTGAGTTGGTGCAGCTTATTATAGCCATGAATTAAAATTATAGCCATGAATTAAAGCATCCATTATATGGGTTTTCCCTCTAGCAAACCATCCAGAGCACTTCCTGAATATGTGTTCATAGAGAATAGTTATATTTACTAAACTATGACAAGTAAACCTGTGAATATATGATGCATAAAGGTTATGAGTAGTGCGGTTGCGAAATTAATTTCCTGTGATTTGAATACAGTTTAATCTGGTCTGGAATGGATTACGCAATACAGTATGTGTATATATATTTTTTATTTTGTTTTTAGTGAATAGTACATGGCCAGTTTTTATCAGTTGTTTTAATTGGCCGATTTGAGTACACCTAAACCGGTGGTCTGGTGGCTAAAGCTCCCGCTTCACACACGGAGGGCCCGGGTTCGATTCCCGGCGGGTGGAAATTCCGACACGTTTCCTTACACCTATTGTCCTGTTCACCTAGCAGCAAATAGGTACCTGGGTGTTAGTCGACTGGTGTGGGTCGCATCCTGGGGGACAAGATTAAGGACCCCAATGGAAATAAGTTAGACAGTCCTCGATGACGCACTGACTTTCTTGGGTTATCCTGGGTGGCTAACCCTCCGGGGTTAAAAATCCGAACAAAAATCTCCTAAACCTGGTCTGAATTGTGAGTATGCATATTTTGTTGACTATATTATTAACTATATTTTTAGTAGCAGTATATGGGGAGTTTTTATCAAATACAGGTTTTAAATATGGCGGAGGTGTATTGGTTGCAGGATATACACTGCATTGTGTGTCGCAGAGCATGGGCAAGCGTTGTGACCTCGTGGTGGGCTAGTCAACCTTCACCCACATAAAGGACCGCCACAACACCTCCCTAAATGGGGGTGTTGGTGGTAGTAGTGGGGTTGACGCCACCCAGAGGCCGCTTTGCATTGCTTAGGAATGTCACAGCGCTCTCCTTCAAGCCGGTGATAATGATGACTTTTACTGCCATGACTCAGTCCGTTCCAGCGGAAGGTTAGTCGGGACTCAGTGCTGCATTTGCACCCTCCCGCTGCGTCAATTTCAAGTGTCGTTTACGCTACCGGCAACAGGTGTGTTGTGTTGGTGGTAGTGGCAGATGTCACCACTAGCAGTGACAGGTTGATTGTGGTGGGCCAACATTGTGCAGAGACAGCAACCTTCACCAGTGTTCACATCGCCACCCCAGTCCACATCACTTCTTCCATTGTCCTCTCCTCGAACAATCCGTCCTTATGATACAGCGTTCATTTTCTAACATGTTTCATTTCGTCAGTTTTTGAGCCCCAACCTCTCTAGACACTCCGAGTAGTAAATATAAGCTATTTTGGATTGAGTTAGGTTAATTTAACGTCATTTAGCCTAAATTTGCGCATATTTAAAAACAAAAAAATCACGAACTAGGAGGGTAAACACGTGTCATATCCTTGAGCCCTAATTAATTGGAAACAAAACGCTCGTTATGTACAGTGAGAGGACTAAGCCTTCTCACCTCTCCCCGTGCACTCATCAATTTTATCGAAATCATTTATTTACTCATCCCTAACGTCATTCTTCTCCTGACGCCATTTAACCTTCCGTGACGTCAGTGTTTCTCTGACGTCACTAGCAGACTAGATGTGTCATGACATCTCCACTTTTCCCAGCATCACCATCCTCCCCTTGACATCATTGTGGCTGTCGCCGGCCTTTGATGGTGCTCAGTAGTGAAGCGCTGCGGTGCTGCTGCACCGCTGACAAAATGTATTAACACCTGATTATTTAACTAACTGTTGCAATTTCAACCATGTAATACTTTAGCAATCAGTTTAGTACTAGTTTAAGCCGCTTTTAATGCTCCGCATAATTAACAGTTTTTCTAAGATTATACACAAAAACTCAAGTTTACTTATCACTATTATTATTATGTGAAAACGCTTTAAGTTTAAGGGTCAAAGTACAGGCGGAATGCGAGGTCCTCAGGTTTGATCCAAGGGAGGGGAAGGTAGTTGCGATTAATTGTATCAAGAGATCCGCACTAGCATAAGGGTATAATAATTATTATTAGTATAATTATTATTAAAAACATTAATATTCAATATTGCCAATGTACTGGCTTAAATACATTAGTCTCCATTTGCTTGAACTTCGAAATTATATGAAGGTTCTGCTTGTGGCCTCAAAATTGGGAAGTAACGAGGCTTTAATTATAGATATTTTAACTAAACCTTAAATTTTTGTCCAATTTCACGTGTTGGTATGGTTATCGCGTTGCATACAGAGGGATTATTCTGAGAAGATTCTCCATGGGGTCACGATTCAGGTCTGGGAAAAAAAAAAAAAAAAACAGAGGTCGGATATTAACAGTTAGTCCTCCGGGCAGTGTGGATGTACTTCCTGGAGTGTGTGTGTGTGTATGTGTGTATGTGTGTGTGTGTGTGTGTGTGTGTGTGTGTGTGTGTGTGTGTGTGTGTGTGTGTGTGTGTGTGTGTGTGTGTGTGTGCGCGCGCGCGCGCGCCCTAGCCTTTGTGGTTACATGGGTCGAGTCACAGCTCCTGGCCCTGTATGTGTGTGTAAAGTTACTTTACTGTCAAATACGTTGTGTAGATTAATTCAGTATATAATAGCAGTTAAGTTCGAGGCACAGAACACATTCTGAGTGGACGTTCATTTAGTGAAACCTGGGTTGGCAACCATTATGACTGCAGTGTTGACATTTCTCTTACGACATGCTGTTTAAAACTTCCACAGTTCTGCACACGTGAGATCGACATTATTAGTATCAGAAAACTGTTGTAAAATTATTACACACCCTTGAGGAACTGGAAAACTTGCATCACGTGAGTTTGGTCAGGGTTACGTGGTTGGAGGGTGTCTTCAGTAAGGCTCTCCACCCAATACACAACACCGTCGGTGTTGCTTCCATGTTGATGTATGTAATCTTAGAATTAATGAAGTCCCCTCTTTTTTCTTTTTGTCTCTTGTATACAATTTTTGTTGCCCCGGTCTGTGATGAAGATATCTTCATAGAAACTCCATTTCTTCTGTTTATGGAACAGACCATCCTAAAGATGGTAGTTCCCAAATAATAGTAACTCCAGCTCTGCTGAACCCTAAATGGTATACCTAAAGATATCCTCATTGCCGTACCGAAGTCTCCTAGCTCAGGCTGACAACAATAATTTTTTTTCTACAAGTACACGTACAAGGTGTACAGGCACTATGAAATCCACTCCCATGATTGATAAATTATGACAGGGAAACTTAGCATTGAAAAATTATGACAAGGAAACTTAGCATTTATTTCCACATTGCGGATGTATCCGATTTTGCTTAAGAAAACGTGCTCTTGCCGATATTGCTGTGGGTTGTCTGAGACAGCTGGAATAACTTTCCTCACCACACATCAGTTCTTGCGAGACATCAATCTTTTTTGGTGAAATTATTCATTGTAATAAAGTTTAGGTTGACTAATTCTGTAAACTGAGAAGAGGGGTAAAGTAGATTCATGGGTTATGGTAACAGGCCAGGAATTTATCATGACAGCGTTAGCCTGGTGTATAATGCTCCAGTGTAGTAGAAAAGACTAGTATTGATCAGTCCCAGGCCAGCTGCCACCCACCTCCACCCCCACCCCTCCCTTCCAAACCAAGCGCCCGCCATCATCCTACACCAATCGGCCGCCCACTTACCGCCCTCTTCCACTCGAAGGTCGCGCTATGTGGGAGTTTCTCACATCCACAGGGAAGATAGTTACCTGGGGAGAGGGCGGGGGTACAGTGGTGGGAATTGGCAACCCCGTTGTGATTGTGGCCGGGGGGGGGGGATTAGGAAAGACCTTGCAGGTTGGCTAATGTGGAGTCTTTATGCGTGTTATTAAGTCCTTTGTCGTCCAGGTAGCTAGGTGAAGAACGCTGAAAAGGTGGGGAGGGCTGTTTTGTCCCGTCCACATCGTACGTCATCATCACTATCGCCAAACTTGTCTTGTAAAAGTAGTGATGTCAAATATATTTTATAGTGGGATTCATATTTTTAGGGAGTGTACCAAAACTTTAGCGGAAGGCCTTGGTCCCACGAGCAAAGGCTTCACTAACGGATCATTTGATTAAACCTAATAAAGGAGAAATTTTAGCAGACAAAAAATTATTCGCATACTTGTTCTGTAACCGAATAAGAGGAATCCTTATTTCTAACTAAATATGCTTTAGCTACTTAGTTGATTTAAAGTAAACAGTACGTACATCTCTGGTGTAAATATTATGAATGTAAAGAGATACTGGTTTATATACGGAACGACTCTGGCTATTCGTGAAGTCGCCCAAGGGTTTGCACATTAACATTGAGCAAAGTATAGTAGCAACTCGGATGACCACAACGAGCACGACATTCCTCACCAGTGTACATAAGCCACACCCTCCCACTTTGTTTCTCTCGCCACAGCTAAACACAGCAGCACTGTTCTTACATTGAGGTGAGTAAAGGCGAGGGTGGAAACTTTGCAAAACAGCCACAGTAATTACCATTGCACGTTATGGATGTCAGGGCCAAGCAGCCAAGGTAGCTGTCACGTTGCCTCATTCAGTCACACGGATGTGAACGTTTGCGGGTGGAAGGTTTGTACAGTAGTCTGCTGCAGGTTATAACCTGTCTCACACATTGTACCTTACCTCATAAAACAAGTAATAATAATAATTATTACTATTATTATTATTAGTAGTAGTAGTAGTAGTACTATTACTATCACATAATATGCTAAACTCGCACTCACCTAGCCGTACTTGCTATTGTATTTAACAAGGGTCGTTTCATAGCTCCGCCTCTTTAACTATTATTGATCAATTTTACTGATTGTCTAAGACAATGTATAGTGTTTGCCTCCACCTCTTCATCTAGAGCATTCCATTTATTTCGCCAAGACCGAGAATGACTCCTAACATCCCTAGAGCTTATTTATCTTCAACTTTAATTGCTGTAGTTCGTGGCTCACACGGTAGCCCCTTCGGCTCACAAATGAAGGCCCCAGTTTCGAACCAGTGACAAGTGAGAACGTTGGGCATGTTGTCTTACACCAGCTTACCTTGAAGTAGGTACCTGGGTGTCAGCTGATGTTGTGGGTCGCATTCTGGGGAGAAACAGGATCCCATTTGAAATAAGCCACACTAACTTTGTGTTGTCCTAGGTTACTAACTCGTGAGTTAATAACCTGAATAAAATCTCAAGTCCTTGCATCTCAAATAACCTGTTTCTATTCTGCAGAATCCCCAGAGTATTGGTATGTAGTGATCATGTCCTACCTGGTCTTCTCTTCTAGGGTTCTTAATTTGAATTTCTTAAGTCTTTCGTTCTATTCCATTTCCCTTCAGTTCCGGCACCAGTCTCATTTGAAACCTATATATCGTCTCTAATTTTCGTTGTGTAATATTCTAAATGAATCTTTGTTCGGGTTACTGAAAACATTTCTTAGGTTAGCTAGTTTTGCATGCTGCTGTTATACGATTTATAAGCACGTCTGGCGAAATACACTGTTACATTCCTGTGGAGAACGCAAAACCCATAGGGGCCTTAGAATGCCTGGGAAATGGGAGTTAAACAAGGGAGGATAAATCCAATTCCTTGGATCAAGACACTTCACTCGAGTTGGGTAATGGTTCAAGTGTGTAAGTGCCGAACTCGTGTAAGGACATCCTAGACATTCCATCCATTTCCAGCATTTACTGTGAGAGAGGTGCTGTTTCATGATAAAACACCTTCATGAACTGAATCAGATAAAAAATATAATTGCCTGAACAAATGTAACCAGGCCTACCTAATTCAGTATGTTTTAACATCAAACTAATTTCGTTTAATTTGATGCATTGTAATTTCCTACTTAATGCTCTTACACGTTCTTTCATTAAGTTATTTGCTGCTTTAAAGGGCGTTACTTTAATATGTATTGCATATTGTAAACATTTCTCAAGAATAACATTGATAAAGTAATTTTATATTAGATTTAGTTAATATTTTCTAAAACTTTGGGGCGGGCTGGGGAGATGGCTGGCAGGTGCCACGCTATGAGAAACACTGCAGGTAGGGTTCGGCTTAGAAAATGGCTGGCAAGAGCTGGGCAATAATATTTATTTATTTATATAAGTACATGTACAAGGTATACAGGTCTAGCTGACGTCAATGACATAATACTTAATAGCAAGTCATTTATTATGCAGAACATTTCGGGCAAATTAAGTCAGTTTTTCTCCCCAGGATGCAACCCACACTAGTCGACTAACACCCATGTACCAATTTTACTGATAGGTGAACATGGACAGCAGGTGTGTTAAGAAAACATGTCCACTCATATCGGAGATAGACCCCCGGACCTCTGTGTGATCTGAGTGCGCTAGCAATCGAGCTACGGGACACCTTAAAAAATAGAAGGTTGAGGCCAGCTGAGGAGACAGTTGTTAGGTAAGACACATATGCAACAGTTAGGTATCTTTATTTCGTTCAGCAGAAGATACTTGATTGGCCGATTGGAATATTGCTGTGCACAAACAGCTATATTTAATGCTAGTAAAATCACAGCCCTAGGGAATATACAGAGAACTTATATTGCCTGCATATATTGAGACACCTAAATTATTGGGAATACTTATGCATCATAACTTACACCTAGAAAACATTAAAGGAACTACTACAAAATCTGCCCGGTGAAAATGCTCTTAAATGTGGGAGCCACAGTAGACGCTGTGGTCGCAGTGGTTAGTGTTCGGTACTCCTCGGAAAAGCAACTGGGTCGAGCACTGGAAAAAGGCTCTGTTACCTAGTAGTAAACAGAAACCTTTGAGTTAGTCGACTGTTCAGTCGCATCCTGGGGAAGAACCTAAGAAAAGGGGGGGGAAGAGGGGGATTCAAATGGAAACCGCACTTCTGAGATTGGGCTGCAGATTCGATAATTCTTGTAACATTGGTGGTATATCCTAACGTCTCTCATAAGATTACATAGAAAAATGGCCAATAGCGAGTAAACCTTACTTCTTGTGTGGTTTATAAAACACACTGGGAGGTAAACCGAAATTACTGAAGAGTATACGCAGTCGCAGAAAAATATGGCTCTAATTCACCTTCCGCGTGGCATTTTTTGTTGTCCAGTCACGAGAATCTTATATTTCCTTCTCTAGCTGGACATTTACAGGTGTCTGGCCTCATCATTTATATTACAGCGTTGAAATATCCGATAATATTACTAACGGACACTACAAATTTAGAGAAACATTGGCGGACCAGGTGGTTGTCTTGCGTTCCTGCCTGCTCCATTTCCCCAGTTTCTATTTAAATTTAGTGACATTTCTAGGTGTATCATACATTTTTCCTTATCAGAATATTATTTCCTTCAATATTACAATAAATCCACTATATTTAATAAACTTGTTACATTGTAAAAGGAAATTATACGGAATATGTTAGTTTCCTGTGACTTATCTTTCAAAAGTCACATTAACATTACACATCTACAGTCTTATATAAACATTATTATGCCTACCACTTACTACATTTAAATCATATGAAAAATTATCAGAAATTTTCCACCTACTTTGTACTATATTTTAATGGAACTCACAGATCTTGGAATTTTGGAAATACTATTTAATATGGATATTAAGCAATTACAATTTTAATATGTAAAATTACTAAAAGAGAAAAAGATTTATTGGTATCCAAATGCATTTGTTTAATTTTTACACAATTTGTCTATGAAAGTTAAGACACATGTGCAACATCTGGATATCTTTATTGTAGTAGACGTTTCGCCATCCAGTGGCTTTATCAATACAGATTCTAGGACATAATAGGAAGACAGTAGAACTATATACAAAAGATGAGGTAATCAGTCCCTCGGCCTTGGAGTTAGTGTTCACAGCATCGTGGTGGAGGAGAGTCTGGAGCAAAGGCAAGAAGACTGGCGCTTTTTATAGGCGTCAGTGAATGGGACGGGCAGCAGACGAGGTCAGTCACTGGTAGGCGGGATTCCCCAGTGGAAGTAGGTCCTTCCCAAAGAGATGGGTTAGTTGCAGCAGCCGTGAAGAAGGTCTTGTAGATGTCCTCTGAACCAAGATTCCATGATGTTGCAGTGTCTGACAAGTTGTGCAAAGAAAGGTATAAAATACCGACAATATGAAAGTTAAGACACATGTGCAACATCTGGATATCTTTATTGTAGTAGACGTTTCGCCATCCAGTGGCTTTATCAATACAGATTCTAGGACATAATAGGAAGACAGTAGAACTATAAACAAAAGATGAGGTAATCAGTCCCTCGGCCTTGGAGTTAGTGTTCACAGCATCGTGGTGGAGGAGAGTCTGGAGCAAAGGCAAGAAGACTGGCGCTTTTTATAGGCGTCAGTGAATGGGACGGGCAGCAGACGAGGTCAGTCACTGGTAGGCGGGATTCCCCAGTGGAAGTAGGTCCTTCCCAAAGAGATGGGTTAGTTGCAGCAGCCGTGAAGAAGGTCTTGTAGATGTCCTCTGAACCAAGATTCCATGATGTTGCAGTGTCTGACAAGTTGTGCAAAGAAAGGTATAAAATACCGACAATATGAAAGTTAAGACACATGTGCAACATCTGGATATCTTTATTGTAGTAGACGTTTCGCCATCCAGTGGCTTTATCAATACAGATTCTAGGACATAATAGGAAGACAGTAGAACTATACAAAAGATGAGGTAATCAGTCCCTCGGCCTTGGAGTTAGTGTTCACAGCATCGTGGTGGAGGAGAGTCTGGAGCAAAGGCAAGAAGACTGGCGCTTTTTATAGGCGTCAGTGAATGGGACGGGCAGCAGACGAGGTCAGTCACTGGTAGGCGGGATTCCCCAGTGGAAGTAGGTCCTTCCCAAAGAGATGGGTTAGTTGCAGCAGCCGTGAAGAAGGTCTTGTAGATGTCCTCTGAACCAAGATTCCATGATGTTGCAGTGTCTGACAAGTTGTGCAAAGAAAGGTATAAAATACCGACAATATGAAAGTTAAGACACATGTGCAACATCTGGATATCTTTATTGTAGTAGACGTTTCGCCATCCAGTGGCTTTATCAATACAGATTCTAGGACATAATAGGAAGACAGTAGAACTATATACAAAAGATGAGGTAATCAGTCCCTCGGCCTTGGAGTTAGTGTTCACAGCATCGTGGTGGAGGAGAGTCTGGAGCAAAGGCAAGAAGACTGGCGCTTTTTATAGGCGTCAGTGAATGGGACGGGCAGCAGACGAGGTCAGTCACTGGTAGGCGGGATTCCCCAGTGGAAGTAGGTCCTTCCCAAAGAGATGGGTTAGTTGCAGCAGCCGTGAAGAAGGTCTTGTAGATGTCCTCTGAACCAAGATTCCATGATGTTGCAGTGTCTGACAAGTTGTGCAAAGAAAGGTATAAAATACCGACAATATGAAAGTTAAGACACATGTGCAACATCTGGATATCTTTATTGTAGTAGACGTTTCGCCATCCAGTGGCTTTATCAATACAGATTCTAGGACATAATAGGAAGACAGTAGAACTATAAACAAAAGATGAGGTAATCAGTCCCTCGGCCTTGGAGTTAGTGTTCACAGCATCGTGGTGGAGGAGAGTCTGGAGCAAAGGCAAGAAGACTGGCGCTTTTTATAGGCGTCAGTGAATGGGACGGGCAGCAGACGAGGTCAGTCACTGGTAGGCGGGATTCCCCAGTGGAAGTAGGTCCTTCCCAAAGAGATGGGTTAGTTGCAGCAGCCGTGAAGAAGGTCTTGTCAGACACTGCAACATCATGGAATCTTGGTTCAGAGGACATCTACAAGACCTTCTTCACGGCTGCTGCAACTAACCCATCTCTTTGGGAAGGACCTACTTCCACTGGGGAATCCCGCCTACCAGTGACTGACCTCGTCTGCTGCCCGTCCCATTCACTGACGCCTATAAAAAGCGCCAGTCTTCTTGCCTTTGCTCCAGACTCTCCTCCACCACGATGCTGTGAACACTAACTCCAAGGCCGAGGGACTGATTACCTCATCTTTTGTATATAGTTCTACTGTCTTCCTATTATGTCCTAGAATCTGTATTGATAAAGCCACTGGATGGCGAAACGTCTACTACAATAAAGATATCCAGATGTTGCACATGTGTCTTAACTTTCATATTGTCGGTATTTTATACCTTTCTTTGCACAACTTGTCAGACACTGCAACATCATGGAATCTTGGTTCAGAGGACATCTACAAGACCTTCTTCACGGCTGCTGCAACTAACCCATCTCTTTGGGAAGGACCTACTTCCACTGGGGAATCCCGCCTACCAGTGACTGACCTCGTCTGCTGCCCGTCCCATTCACTGACGCCTATAAAAAGCGCCAGTCTTCTTGCCTTTGCTCCAGACTCTCCTCCACCACGATGCTGTGAACACTAACTCCAAGGCCGAGGGACTGATTACCTCGTCTATAGTTCTACTGTCTTCCTATTATGTCCTAGAATCTGTATTGATAAAGCCACTGGATGGCGAAACGTCTACTACAATAAAGATATCCAGATGTTGCACATGTGTCTTAACTTTCATATTGTCGGTATTTTATACCTTTCTTTGCACAACTTGTCAGACACTGCAACATCATGGAATCTTGGTTCAGAGGACATCTACAAGACCTTCTTCACGGCTGCTGCAACTAACCCATCTCTTTGGGAAGGACCTACTTCCACTGGGGAATCCCGCCTACCAGTGACTGACCTCGTCTGCTGCCCGTCCCATTCACTGACGCCTATAAAAAGCGCCAGTCTTCTTGCCTTTGCTCCAGACTCTCCTCCACCACGATGCTGTGAACACTAACTCCAAGGCCGAGGGACTGATTACCTCATCTTTTGTATATAGTTCTACTGTCTTCCTATTATGTCCTAGAATCTGTATTGATAAAGCCACTGGATGGCGAAACGTCTACTACAATAAAGATATCCAGATGTTGCACATGTGTCTTAACTTTCATATTGTCGGTATTTTATACCTTTCTTTGCACAATTTGTCTAGAAACATTCTTGAGTTATTATTATTAACGTGAACGCTAAACCCGAAAGGGGCATACAGCGCTGTAGGGGAGGAGGTGCAAGAGTAGGAATGTGGGAAGGATGGAAGTGATGAATGGTTTGAAAAACCGACAAGTTGAAGATTGAGACACTTATGCAGCATCTGGGAATCTTTATTCAGGAAACGTTTCGCCACACAGTGGCTTCATCAGTCCAATACAAAGAGGAAGGCGTAAGGAGAGGAGGAGTATGAGGTAATCAATCCCTCAGCCTGGAGTCGATGTGTTCAGTCCATCAATCTTGTAGAATGTACAGCATAGGGCCGTAGACGTGGCTTATATACTGTAGTGAGGTGAGGTGAAGCAGGCGGAGGCGGGGTCATAGTGGTACCATCCACTAGTCGAAGTAGGTCTTCGTCCAAAGGTTGAACAAGTGTTGAAGAATTCTTTGTAAAAAGATCCCATGATGCTGCAGTGTCTGACAGTTGTGATGAATGGTTTGAAAAACCATGGAAGTGAGGGGGGAGGGGAAAATGCAAGTTATTATCGAGGTAGCCTTTTCTAATTGACTTTTTATTCTTCAGGCATCAAATGTTGTAACCAAATACTGATAGGCTTTGGTTCTGTATGTATCCAAATCACTGTACTCTTCAGATAATAATGTGTATTATTTCGTTTACAGACAGCAGCTAGAACTGGAGAGTTTGGAGGACAGCGTATTAGTCGGCGATGAGGACTGGCTCCAGGACAAGCATGGGTGCCCTGCCTATGTCGCACCAGAGATTCTTACCTCGTCATCCTATTCTGGCCGTGCAGCTGACATGTGGGGCTTGGGTGTAATGCTCTATACCATGCTGGTCGGCAGGTACGGTTCCTTCATTTGTCTTAGCTTTTTTTTCACTTTACTTATAGCATGTTATAATGCCAATAGAAATTATAATATAGTTTATTATTTATAACTATACTACACACAGGCAAACCTTACTGAATGTTCAGGATACGTTTAAAGATTTGAGAATGTTCAATGTATTATTGAACTCACTGGGAAATAAATAATTATGCAAGGAAAATATTCAGTGCTAAATATACTTACAAATACATTAATTGTACGTTATAATAATCATGGGGAGCGCTAAACCCGTAGGATTATACAGCGC
Organism: Cherax quadricarinatus; assembly: GCF_038502225.1. Taxonomy (NCBI): domain Eukaryota; kingdom Metazoa; phylum Arthropoda; class Malacostraca; order Decapoda; family Parastacidae; genus Cherax; species Cherax quadricarinatus. The sequence goes on along the minus strand of NC_091374.1, from coordinate 9,517,209 downwards.
ATGTGGGGGGATGGAAGGTATTCAGGCTCAATTTAGGGAGCCGGAACACAGATCCAATTCCCTAGATCAAGAGCCCCTCACCAGCGTCAAGGAACCTCTGAGGGGACATAATTGTACATAAGTCATTTATTAACACCAGACTTCCTTGCACACAACACTTGCTATATATTATTGATCAGCATGCTACATGTCGATGCTTTATGGGGAAATTGGATGAAATTTTGGTTAGAGAGCTTTCGGGTGGGTCACGGCAGGTGATGAATTTCAACCTGTCAGATTCTTTAAAATAATAAAAAAAAAATGTTTTATGTACATTGCGCAGTGTGTTCAAATAAATTGACTTAACGTGTTGTCAGGCAACAAAGATAGGTTTAGTATATTCAGCCATTTTTCGTAACTCGCATTTTGTAGCTCTTTTTTCAGTCTTCACATTTTAAGTGAACACTTAAGATAGCTGCTGTATATTTCAGTTTTGGCCTACGTTGTGAACAACCAATTTTAACTTTTTCTTATCTATATATCTGAAGGTTATTATTGTATAGGTTGCTAATGTAGCATAAAAGTCTCACGATTTCATTTTTGTTCTGGTGGCAGTCTTGAGTCAGTGAGGATATTTCAATATTTTATCATAATTTATATTCCTTGTGGCTTGTTATTGGTTCCTCCTATTCTCATTACAAACACAAGGTTTACATTTATGCGCACATAAGCAGACGAACATGTGTGTGTGTGGTTTAGTAAGATGCAGCATGAGTATGCATGGTGTGATATAGTGGTGAAGGTTTGATACTGTTTAGCCGTACAGGGGGCATGGTGACTGACATCTGTTGGACACACTGGAGCATGCACTTGAGGCGGGTCTGATGTTTGCCATTAACTATGTGATAGGGATGTCAACTAAGTCTTGACAGGCACTTCACGTGTTGGTAGTCAGATTAGATAGTAGCGCCCCTATTATGGTAGACCGAGTTGAAGTTACCAAAGGAGTTGTCAGTTGAGAGCAACATTGTAATGTGGATGAACATTGTAGCTGTGGAATCTTTTTGTACAAAATGGGTTCAGGTGGTACTCAGATCACATGTTCTTCCAATAAATTGCTTTGGATGTTGTGAGATTTCACAGACGATGCTAACGGGAACTGGATAATCTTGTAATGTTGAAATTCTTATTATACATATAGCGGCCTAAGTCTAAAATACTGGTACAACACGTTTCATTAAATTTTTAGTACAATTTCTCACTTCGTTGTAGTTTCCTTTATCATTGTAAGTTACATGGTAGAATTTTTCCAGATTGTTAGATTTTCAGTTTTGCTCTAACGATGTTGGGGTATCCTTCATGAGTGCAGTGTTTGTAATGGTTTTTATCAAGTAACCTCACTTGAATTTGTTCTTTACTCATCCTTGGGTAGTTGGTAATGTTTGAGTAAAAGGTAATACGATAATGGCCATCATCTTCCCAAGTGTGGAATGGTCTTCTGATGCTGATAATATCCTAGGTGGTTGTTGTTGGAGGTTGCAGGTGGAAGATGTGGCTGGTGGTGTTGAAAAAAGTTTGAGTTAATAGATTGGGCTATGAATTATGACTGGGCATTGACAGATAAAGCCTTTTACCGGCTCTTGTTTTCCTAACTACTGTTAATAATTGGGCAGAGGCGTTATTAGAGATAACTAGAGGCACTTCGTTGGTAATATCTTCCCAGGAAGAGGAACATGAATCAAATCAATGGGAAGTATGGCTTCAGTTTGTAGGTTTGTAGGTTCTGGTTAATTTTTTAATTCCTCCAGTTAATTAGCAACATACTATGTCCATTAGAAATTGATCACATTTTCAAAATGGGTTTAGAAATAGATAGTTTAATGTTCATTTTTTTCTCTAGTACTGTATAAGTATGTACAGTATATTGACACTCGAACATCCTTAAATTCACAAATTTGACCGTTGAGTATTCTCTTAATCAGAGGAGTTTGAGCTTGGTCTTTTACATAATATTCGGTGAATATGTGCACCAGTCTGATTCTCTTGATCCAAGGAAATGAGATTCTGTTTGTGAGTTACTACTATATGACAATCTAACTTTCTGGCATAATCTATTCTGTTAAGAAACATTTTGCTAGGAATATAGCCTCCTATGATAATACATTTGGTGCATACTCCTATTCATTATGTCTGTATACGTAAAAATAATTGATACTCTGCCTCTATCAAAGTGAGGTACATTAAAACTTTAGACTTGCTAGAAGGTAGTGAAATACACCTAGGTGTAAAATAGAAATTACACCACAGAGACAGAGCATTAATTCATGGTATATTGTTGCTTCCTGCATATTCAGAAATTTGATTCAATATCAGATTCACAGGAGGACCTTGTATCTCAATTAGTTAAGATGTCCCTTATTAATGACTCTTAATGGATTAAAAAGCAAAGTTATTATGAAAATGAGTTGAATATTACAGTAACATTAGTACTGTACTTATAAAAGCCTTTAAAAATGTGAAAACATTGGAAAATGTCAAGTTTTTCATGGGTATGACTTATAATCATTTAATACAGTTGGTAAATTTGTGAACATTAGCCCAGAAACAAATTTTATGAGCCTTTAGTGTTTGATGTGAACTTGGGCTGTGACAATTAGCAGTAATCAATGGGAAAATGCATTACCTCTGGTTGAACATTACACACAGTAATGCTTATTTTATTCCTTTACAGGTACCCATTCCATGACTCTGATACCTCATCACTATTTGCAAAGATCAGATGTGGAGAATTCAAAGTGCCAGAGTGGGTGAGTTCCCGAGCCCGTCACTTAATCACAGCCCTTCTTCAACGTGATCCTGCCCGTCGCCTGGCTGTCCAGGATGTCCTCTCTCATCCATGGCTAACTCGTCCACCCCGTGACCACCCTCTGAGGGATCCCACTGACCACACCGTCCCCACTATGTTTGTGCAGCCATCAAGCCATCTCTCGCAGTCCCCGAAGACCACAGCCACAACCTCCACTCACTCGCCAAGTTTGTTTGGTCTGTAGAGTGCCACCAGCTTCAGTTGGTCACTGTTGTGGTTTCCCCATGTTGTCCATATGGGTTGCATTTCAGACTATCAGAGGGTGTTAGTGCAACCCAAAAGTTATGATAGTGTACCATTATCAGAGATCTTTCACATCTTCAGGGGTTCTAAGTGTACCAGTAAAGTGCAGTCTAATTCTGCACATTTTCAGGAAATAAACCTAGAATATGGCCTACCACGTAGACCTTTTAATGAAAGCCTCTGTATGGGTGTTGCTTTGTATCTTTAGAGTTGTGACAAACCCCAACAAAGTAAAATTGCAAGGGGATGTCATTTCTTAAAATTTTGATACCACATGGTGGTCAGCTAGATAGGGCCCTGTAACAGTGACCTGATCCATACACAACACAGGTGGTGGTGGTGGTGCTTTCAAAGCCTTTAATACATTAATAATAGATATACTGTAAGTAGTTAATATGTGGAAATCCAATCCAGTAAGGTTTCAGTGTATGTCCAGTGTAAATTTTGTAAATGCTTTCCATATCAAATCACTTCAGTATATAACTGATAGGGATGTGTGTAATATAGTAATTAAACAATTTCACAATCATTATTAAAAAATTTAGTAAATGCCCTTTGAGCCCAAATCTGTTTTTTTTTTTTTTCTTTCATGTGGATTCCAACTAAGCAACAATGGCAGGGCAAAAAGTATCTTTGGGATGTGCTCTGTTATGGTCAGGAGCATGGTTGAAAATCTGTGATAATTTGCATCTTCTAGGTTTGTAAATGTTAGTAAATATGCGTTAGTTTCCAGTTTGTTTAAGTTCCATATCAAATGGTCTTCCTGGTGGTGTTGGTGAAAACTTGGATGCCAGGAAGACACACGACAGGGAGAAGCTTAGTAAATTTGCAGGCCTGAAGATGCGTACATCTTGTGAAGGATATTCGTTTTGGGATCCAATTAGCATTATGGTGTTATAGGATCAATGGCAAGACAAAAACGTTCTTTACCTCTTTCATGTATGTAATTTTTTTAAATATTGTCTGAGTGGTAAGTAAAGTACAAGATAAACAAATAGGGACTTTTTTTTTATTTCATGTGTGTGTGTGTGAAAAGTGTAAATGTAAGTGTAATTAGTATATGCTTTTATGTGAAGGTAGCTGCTAAATACTAAATTATATTTTTGGTATTTTTTCCCTCCCACAGCATGTGTGGTTAACATCATGGTTTTTTAATAATTGTTAGGACTGTTGACAGTCATTATTTTTCTTTTAAATGCATTCAGATTGTAACACAATTGCCACTGTGTCATCTACCAAAATTAGCCTGAAAATTTTTGTAATGTTTGAAGACAAACATGAACATTCACATATGTATTAGTCTTCTTATAGACAGTGATTTATTTTTATTTATTATATTTGAGGAAATTCCCCTCAAGGAGGTTTCTTGATGCTGATGAGGGGATTGTGATCCAAGGAATTGGGTGTCCTGGCCTTCCTTAATCAGACCAGATTGCTTCCCATTCCCTAGCCATTTATGATCCCCATGGGTTTAGCACTTCCTCCTAAATATGACATGGCAAAGCACTAAACCAATGGGTCATAGATATCTGGAGAATGAGAAATGGGAGATAATCAGGTTTGATCTAAGGGAGTGAAAGGCAGGTTCATTTACCTGGATAAAGAGGCCTTCACCAGCATCAAGTCACCTCCCTTGAAGGAAAATAGTGATAATCAGCTTTATTGAAGAAAAAAGTAACTCAAAATAGGTAAGTTTACTGCATGCAAGATGATTTCATACTTTATCATAGTATGAAAGAAATACTGTACTGTAAGAAAAAATCAAATAATTGATATCTTACAGCAACCTGCTAAAAATGCAATGGAGCTTTACACATTGTAAAATAAGTACTATAAAGAACTCTTAGACAGGCGACTTATTATAATCAAGTGCTAAACCAACAAGGGTCATACAGCACTGTTAGATAGGTGAAGCCTTAACATTATTATACAAGGCACATGTGCTCATATAGAATGTATTTTATGCTTTTATGTGACAAAAAGTATGCAGAGAACTTTAATGCTCATATACTGTTAAACTCTTTAATTCCAAGTACTTCATTAGAGCACTTGGGCTACAGTACTGCATGCAGAATGCAGGAGAGATCTCATTCTACAGATAAGAAATTCTGTGCCTAATTCAGGTCTCTTTAAATGCCAACATAAGCTTACTATGAAAGTGTGCAAGATATACAGTACATACAGCCAGACCTCTGTTCACTATTTCCGAATTATGACTCTTTTGGGCTTAGCTTAGTTTTGATGATATTTCCTTGGCTAAGTTTTCATTCATAGGAGGGGCCACCCATGAAATATTTAAATATTTGGTCATTCATGGGTTGGTGATTTTTTTTTTTTTTTTAGACAGTCTTGTGTATTAAACCTTTAGGATTTAAGATAATTTGGATTTTTCTTTAAAATTAATGTACTGTAACGTATTAACATTTTGTGGATGTGTAGTGGGCTTATACCTATTTCATCATTATTGGTTAAGAAGTTACTTTACTACAGCATATGCCTTGAGAAGAATGTTTTTATATAGAAATATTTAGATGGAAATATAGTACTTGAAAATAAATAATATATGAAGAGTATGGAGGGATTAAGGAAGGAGGCCTAGGGTAGAGGGTGAAGGAGAAAGTGAGTTAAGATGAAAATTAAAGGATAAAAGGATGCACAGAGAATTTAATAATTGCTTTCAGTGGTATGGAGAGAGGTGGATGCAGTTGTGTCCATTATGTATAAAAAGCTGCTGCTGCTGGAAAATATACCAGTCACACCACACACACTAAGTCTTACCCTCTATCTGCCTGGCTGTATACTCAGACACCATGTGCATAGACACCTCAGCAAGACATCCAACCACAAGTGGATGCATCCACCACTTGGGGTGGATGTCTAACCATGTGCACAGATGATACCCACCTACTCACCCTCCCATTCAGATGCCTATCATACAAATGACCACCCACCTGACCAGACAGGCATCCCACTCACCTGGATGCTCAGGCACCCACCTGCCAAGATGCTTAACACTTGCCCAGCTGTATAGTCCTTGTGGCTTAGCGCTTCTTTTTGATTATAATAATAATAATTAACACTTGCCCAGACACCTTCCCACCCACCTAGACCTGAACACATACCTTCCCACCCAGATCCTGACACCCATCTGCCTTGTCCAACTAGACACTTGTCTGCCAAGATGCCCACACCCAGACATTCACCTCCTTGCCTGCCTGTACAGATACTAATCCACCCTCCATAACCCACAGACACCTATCACCCATTGGACTGCCCATCTACAAAAATCAGAATCCAACTGACTGACTAGCTGCACAGACATCCACCTGCTCACCCACCAAATCAGACACATGTACACCCAGAAGCTTGCCCTTAAAAATCCACCCTGCTGAGCATTCTCCCACTCATTACACCACCTTACACACCCAGGCAGGCACCCTTTTTGTGTCCCCTTCCCCTCACTCTCTACACCTGGACAACTTTTCCTGCCTCCATTCTATAATTTTTTAAACACCTAGGCACTGGTACCTTTCCTGATCCCCCACCCCCCTTCCTCACCATAAACCCAAGCATGGTGCCTGCTTTTCTTACAGCACTGTTTACTGTTGTTTATACAACCAAGGAGAAATTTAATCAATATTGTACTACTATTGGGATAGTTTACACATTTACTGCAGTGCATTCCATCACTTTTATACCCTGCTTTCACATCTAGCCCAGCAGTGCTGTATGACCCATGTGGGTTTAGTGCTTAGTTTTGATTGTAATAATATATCCTGCTTTAGTGCTCGTGAGTATTTTCATGGATTCTTCTATACTCAGGGGTTCCTAAGAACATTATCTCTGTGAATGCTGCACATGTACTGTATTTACTCTTGTACAGGGTGTCCACAAAGTCCTCTTCCAATTTAAAACATTTACTCCATGATAAAAGATGTGGGAATGCAGCTTGTGTGTTTTTTTTATATTATACACAGAGACTATAGCTGTTTATAGGATGCTTTTATTATTGTTACAATCAAAACTAAGCACTAAACCCACAAGGGTCATACAGTATGGGATGTTATAGATAAAGAACACATTTAAATTTCCTGCTGAAATCTCATATAAAGTATTGATAATGTATATTATAGAGAGAGAACTCAGTACTTGTCTGCAGGTAATGCTAGGTCTGTCAGGCTGTGATAACCTTGTTGATTCAAACAGTCATCAAGGAAGCCTAGACACAGGAATGGCTCAAGGAGTATAAAAATTGTCAGCCACATGTAATTTACTTTAAATCACTTCAGAATGCATTTTAAACTATAATATCATTGCTGATAATTTATGTATTATTAAATTGATTTTAAAGAATAGATCATAGTATAAACCAAAATGCATTAATTTCATCATTCACATGAAAGCAGCTATGACACAATACTAACTATCCATACCCACCTTCATTTTTAATGCGTGTAATTGCATGAATGTAAACCAGATGAGTATGGTATAAGTTGATGTGCATGATAATTTGCCATATGAAGTAATAAAATCAAATATTTCACATTACATAAAATATCAGCAAGATACTCTGAAACAGTTCTTGCCTGACTAAAATGTTTAATATACATATAAATTTTACCACATTGTGCAATTTAATTGTAACTGGCTAGGTTATGAATACCTGGGTAATTGGAGTCCTGCTTTAACCCTTTCACCGCATCATGGATCACTTTCTTGGTTCTCAACTAGTGCCATTTTTCCATGGACAAATTAAACTGCTCATTTGAGCTTTTGCAATACTTTTTTTTTTTTTTTTTTTTTTTTTTTTTTTTTTTTTTTTTTTTTTTTTTTTTTTTATTTTTTGTTACTCTTTATGCAAGTATTTTGACCTAGACATATTACATGGCCAAAAGCATTCCAGACACAGTTTTAGCATTTTAAAAATTACAGAATTACAAATCATTTCATTGATCCTAGTGCATTTTTTTTTATGAATGATAGTCTAATTTCTATAGTATAAAGAAACATTTTCAGTTCATTCTTTTCAAATACTGTACTGTATATGTATTTATTTTGGAAAACACACAAGACAATTTACTCGTGAAACTTTTATCAAGCTTATCCTTGTCTGTATTAGTATATTAAAGTAAGCACATAAATAGAATGTCTGTTGGTGTCATTATTCTTCTAAGGTGAACCAATTAGCAGTATCTTCAATATTCTATATATAGGGTATTTTATATGAAATACATATCATTCTCTATATTTTATAGTACCCATATCTTGCATTATTTATCGTATAACAAATAGGACTTGGAAAGCCTTCACTGGATAACAAGTGACAGCACCTGTCAGACTGAAATTTCATCTGTTAGTCTTTTGAAATGTTGAAACACAACAGGGGATATTTGAAAAGTTGTTTGGCAGCCAGAGTAAAATTGTGACTTATGCAATAAGTACACCATCGTTTGGTTCGAAATTACAGTCTCAGCGGTGAAAGGGTTTCAAGGTCTTTTAATGCTGTGTCAAATCTTCCCCACCTCTTCTGTTCTTTGTATACAAGAGATGAAAGACTGATAAGCTGGAATGCTTATAATACAGAACTTGAAGTTTTAAGGAAGTATTGACATTGATGTTATCAGGGGATTGCACTTCACTTAGTGTTGGGAATTCTCTTCTTGGTATTTTATTTAGATGTTTGTAAATATATATTGCTTGCTGTATAGTTGCATTGTTTGCTATTTGGTTGGCTTAATGAATTTCATTCCCAGTACTAGTCTTTAACACAGTATATTTCACAGTTGTTTTAGATTAGATTTGTTGAAAGATTTCAAAATGTTGCGCTCTCCTGACCCGTGTGTGTGTGTGTGTGTATATATAAGTTCGTTTTAGTTATTTATTTCTCTAGACCATGGAATGGAGTCTTGCATCCAGACCAAAGGGTATGGCACCTGTGGGCTGGTGTGATGTGCATACTTAATAGTTTGGAGGATGGGTATGTGAAACCAAGTTAAAAAAAAAAAACTGAGTTGGTATTTTTTCTTCATATGATGTATCTGGTAATAAGAAAAACCCCTGTTAATTTTTCTGTTAAAAGTGAGAGTAAATTGTGTTAAAGATCATTCACTTTAAGTTTCCAGTCGATATACAGGTTACCAATAGTCTCAGCAACAGAATAAATTGCTGACAAGCCTTACAATTGTCAGTTGTGTGATAAGGTTACTTGGAGGGCCATTTTTTTAAACATGCCAGCAACCCAAAAAAAAGAAACACTTCACCATCATTCAGCATATTCATATACGTACATAACATATTCATTCTAAATATTGTTCCCTTACCACTTTCAAATTTAAATACTGTATCAATAATTCAAAATGTTTTCATATCTTAAGCTGTTAATTACAATTATTACCATCAAAACTTAACACTGAACCCACAAGGGTCATATTGTGAAACAGGGTCGGATGTGCTAAAATGTTAATACCAGTCTTTAAAAAAAAACTGTATACATGGTACGACAAATGCTTCAAAATAACTTGCAAAACTATACAGTACTCATTGCTTAGGTAGCTGTTGACCATGTTAACCCTTTCAGGGTCTGTCCCGTAGATCTACGGCTTTACGGTGAGTGTCCAAACCGTAGATCTACGCCATGAGCTCAGCTCACTCTGATAAACTGTGAGTGGTACATTTGGGCCTAGATATGAGAGAATACATCTATGTGGTATGTGTGCACCACATAAAACAGATCCTGCAGCACACTTGTGTATAATGAGAGAAAAAAAATGAAATCATGATTTTTCGATTAAAACAGCAACTTTGCAGTGTTTTTTCGTATGTTTTTTATAGTTGTATTTGCGATTTCTTGGTCTCATTTGATAGAATGGAAGACATATTACAGAAATAGAGATGATTTTGATTGGTTTTAGCACTGGAAATGGCTTGAAACTGAGCTCAAAGTAGCGGAAATGTTAAATTTTTGCCGATATTCAAGAGTAAACAAACGACCTCACACATCTAATACACGTCAGCTGGTGGGTCTAATATACATTCACAAATATGGTGATGATATTTATACAATTATTACAGTATTGCATAACAGTAAATCTTCTATTTTTTGGTGTGAATAAAAATTCATTATGTGAATAAAAAATCAAAATGGAATTTATTTGTAAAGCCTCAAAACATAACTAATGAACAGAGGAAATGTTAGTTTAGTGCCAGGAATGCCTACATTGTTTATTCTGGACCCTATTTTGAAATTGGAATATTTTGAACTTTGTGTTAAATTGGCCAAATTAACAATTTCCGATCACTTTATTTTGTAGTTGAAACAGTTGACTTGGCGATTTCTTGTGCTCAATCGATAGAATAGAAGTAATACTAGTGAAATAGCTAAGAATTTGGTTGATTGGAATAATGTAATTGGCCTAAAATGGGAGTCAAAGTCGGCAAAATCGCAGATTCGTAAATATCGCTGACACATCAAAATTCGCGAGAGCATAATTTCGTCAATTTTCCACCAAATTTCTTACTTTTTGTTTTATTACCTTCACAAAAAGATTCTCTATGATTTCATAAGAAAAAATAACAAATTTTTTTTTTTGAAAATTCTTGGACACTGGTGCGTGACTCCAGATTTGGGCCTTGGACCCTGAAAGGGTTAACCTTGCACCACTAAGTGTTCCAAAGAAATTAAACTCGTACTAGACCTAAGATTATGATTGCCCCCAAAATGGTGCCCTGAATCACTTTTTAACATCCTTAAGCAACAAAGGGTGTTAATATTATCTGATGGATAAATATTAACTAAACTGTTTTTTTTAATTCAACATGTACTGTGATTAATTGGATGCCATATAGCTAATAGTGAGCCATTGGATGCCAAACAACTAATCGAATTACATGTATCAGTTGAATGAACCAGTGACTAAATTTTGGCATTTAGTTAAAAAAATATTCAGGTTCTGTAAAAAATATTCAACATTTATCTAGTACAGTACTGTGGTACAAAGATGCAAATGCAACAATTAGAATGTTTAATTAGACATTTCACCCTGTATAGAAAAAAAAAAAAGTCCCCGGTGGGCAAAATTTCTAAATGTTGGATGTGTGTCTTTATACCACAGTTTGTCAGTACTGCCATGCCTTTACTTGTAGTACTGTATAATACTCAAAACCCAATATTCTATAAGATCGGACAGAAATTAGCCTAATAAAAGTGAGCAACACAATATACATCTTACTTCAAATGTTGATGGGGTTATCTGTTTTGTCACTGTGGTTGAAGTCAGAGGAAGAGAGTTGGATTCAAATATCCATTATACTTGTAACAAGTATAATGTGCTAATGTAGTTTTGCCAATAATACTTGCTGTTTAGTTCACAGATACTTCTCAGTGTAAGTGACTTTCAAAGATACTATAAGTAGTTCTAATGATTTTTCCACTATCAAACCGATATCTTATCTTCTGCCTGTTAGTAAATCCTGTGACTTAACCATACTATGATGCTCATGTACATATGTTTTGTATATAATGTAATGTGAATATTCAGTGTTATAATAAAAGAACTTGTGAAGTTTTGTTTGATAAACCTTATTCTTTAATTAATGTGTACTGTAATGTACAGTACGTATTTCATCACACTATATTACTCGGTCTTTTTCTTCATTAGTCTTTTACCCATCCTTCGCCATTTATATCTTACAAAAACTTCAACTCTATACACTGATTAAGAGTGCAAAAGTCATTTATACTCCATAAATATATATATATATATTCTTTTTTCAACACATCGGCTGTCTCCCACCGAGGCAGGATGACCCAAAAAAGAAGCTCTTTCACTATCATTCACACACAATCATTGTCTTTGCAGAGGTGCCCCTTAAAGAAAGTTCCTTGTTGTTGGTGAGGGGCTCTTGATCTAGGGGATTGGATCTGTGGTCCGGTTCCCTGAATTAAGCCTGAATACCTTCCACATTCCCCCCCACAGGTGCTGCATAATCCTACGGGTTTAGCGCTCCATGATTATAATTTTCAGGGGTGCCCAGATATGACAGTGTAGATGTTACCCCAAACAGCCAATATCCTAAACCCCTCCTTTAAAGTGTAGGCATTGTACTTCTCACCTCCAGGACTCAAGTTCTGGCTAACCAGTTTCCCTAAATCCCTTCACAAAATATTACCCTGCTCACACTCCAACAGCTTCTCAGGTCCCAAAAACCATTCATCCCCATTCACTCTTATCTAACATGCTCACACATGCCTGCTGCATGTCCAGGCCCCTTGTACACAAAACCTCTTTTTATACCCTCTCTCCTTCCTTTCCTAGGACAACAACTACCTCTCCTCCACCCCATTACAGACTTGTACACCCTCCAAGTCATTCTATTTTGCTCCATCCTCTGTAAATGACTAAACCACCTCAATAACCCCTCTTCAGCTCTTAATACTTTTTGTAACTCCACACCTCCTAATTTCCACTCCACGAATTCTCGGCATAATATTTACACCACACATTACTCTTAGACACGACATCTCCACTGCCTCCAGTCTCCTCCTCGCTGCAGCATTTACAACCTATGCTTAACACCCATATAAAAGTGTTGGTACCACTATACTCTCATATATTCTCTTCTTTGCCTCCATAAATGTTTTTTTGTCTAAATACACACCTCAATGCATCACTCGTCTTTTTTCCTTCAATTCTATGGTTAACCTCATCCTTCATAAGCCCATCTGCTGACAAATCTACTCCCAAATATCTGAACACATTCACTTCTTCCATACTCCCTCCCTCCAACGTGATATCCAATTTTTCTTTACCTAACTCGTTTTTTACCCTCATCACTTTACTCTTATCTATGTTCACTTTCAACTTTCTTTACACACCCTCCCAAACTCATCCACTAACCTTTGCAACTTATCTTTTAGAATCTTCCAAAAGTGCAGTATCATCAACAAAAAGTAACTGACAACTCCCATTTTGTATTTCATTCCCCACAATTTAATCCCACCCATCCCCCAACAACTCCATCTATAAATACATATATGTTAAACAACCATGGTGACATTAGTCACCCCTGTCTAAGGCCTACTTTTACTGGAAAGTAATCTTCCTCTCTCCTACACACCCTAACCTGAGCCTCACTATCCTCAAAAACTCTTTACAGCATTTAGCAACGTACTGTCTATTCCATACACTTGCAACATCTACCACATTGCTCCCATATCCACCCTATCATATGCATTTTCTAAATCTATAAATGCAGTGAAAACATCCCTACCTTTATCCAAATATTGTTCATATTATTTACATTGAAGCATATATGCTTCAATGTAAACACTTGATCTACACATCCTCTACCCATTCTAAAGCAAGGTGACAGGTCCTTGGCTTTGAACTATAGACCAATAAGCCTTACCTCCATAGTGGGAAAATTTACGGAATCAATAATTGCCGAAGCAATTCGTAGCCATCTTGACAGGCACAGATCGATTAATGAATCTCAACACGGTTTTACAAAGGGGTGTTCCTGTCTTACGAATTTACTAACTTTTTTCACCAAGGTGTTTGAGGAGGTAGATCATGGTAATGAATATGATATTGTGTATATGGACTTCAGTAAGGCTTTCGATAGAGTTCCACACCAGAGGCTATTGAAGAAACTTAAGGCACATGGAATAGGAGGAGAAATTTTTTCCTGGGTAGAGGCATGGCTGACAAATAGCAGAGAGTGCATAAATGGGAAGAAATCAGAATGGGGGCACGTCACAAGCGGTGTTAGTGTTGGGGCCGTTGTTCACAATTTACATAAACGACATAGATGAGCGAATAAATAACGACATAAGCAAATTTGCTGATGACACCAAAATAGGCTGTCCAATTCATTCTAATGAGGACACTAGAGCACTCCAGGATGATTTGAATAGACTGATGCAATGGTCGGAGAAGTGGCAGATGCAGTTTAATATTGACAAATGCAAAGTTCTAAATGTTGGACAGTTAAATAACCATGCCACATATAAACTAAATAATGTAGATCTTAGTACTACTGATTGTGAAAAGGATTTAGGAGTTCTGGTTAGCAGTAATCTAAAACCAAGACAACAGTGCATTAGTGTTCGCAATGAAGCCAACAGAATTCTTGGCTTCATATTTAGAAGTATAAATAATAGAAGTTGGGTTGTTCTTCAGCTCTATATATCCTTGGTTAGGCCTTATTTAGACTATGCTGCTCAGTTCTGGTCACTGTATTACAGAATGGACATAAATGCTCTGGAAAACGTACAGAGAAGGATGACAAAGATGATCCCATGTATCAGAAATCTTCCCTATGAGGATAGACTGAGGGCCCTGAATCTGCACTCTCTCGAAAGGCGTAGAATTAGGGGGGATATGATCGAGGTGTATAAATGGAAAACAGGAATAAATAAAGGGGATGTAAATAGCGTGCTGAAAATTTCCAGCCAAGACAGGACTCGCAGCAATGGTTTCAAGTTGGAAAAATTCAGATTTAGGAAGGATATAGGAAAGCACTGGTTTGGTAATAGAGTTGTGGATGAGTGGAACAAACTCCCAAGTACAGTTATTCAGGCTAAAACGTTGTGTAGTTTTAAAAATAGGTTAGATAAATACATGAGTGGGTGTGGGTGGGTGTGAGTTGGACCTGACTAGCTTGTGCTACTGGGTCTGATGCAGTGCTCCATCCTTGAGTGGAGATGACCAGACTGGGTGGGTCATTGGTCTAATCCGGGGGCGGCGGGACATGGACCTGCTCAGCATGAGTCAGTAGGCCTGTTGCAGTGTTCCTTCTGTCTTACGTTCTGTTCTTAAAGCCTCCTTGTTCATCTGTAATCCTGCTCTGTCTTGCTTCTTAATTCTTTCAATAATAAACCTACCATACAATTTACCTGGTACATATACATATGTACATACATACATATATATGTATACAGCCTCTCCTCACTGAGGAGCATACTATAATGGTAGTGGGTTTGTGTCAACCATCTTTGATACTGTTTTACTGTCACCTTTGCACCATTTATAACATTACTGGTATATTTTTAAATGTTTATACAGTAGTATACTGTAATAAACAAAATCAGCTCTAATATACAAATTATTTAGGTAGGCATACTGGTCAGAGCGCCTGTCATAAATCTGAGTCGTTGGTAAACGAGTACGTTGCTGAGGAGAGGCTGTATTTATTTATTTATTTTCTGTTACAAAGCTTGGCAATACATGAATGACCCTTAGAAGTTTAGCCTTACCACTTGCAAGCATTTATATAAAAGAAATGTGACATTAAATTTATTCAAGCACTGATTTCTTTAATAATTTACATATACAGTGGACCCCCGGATTACGTAATTACTCCATTCCAGAGAGAGTGACTTATCCCGAATGTGACTTATTCCGAATTAATTTTCCCCATAAGAAATAATGGAAATCCAATTAATCCATTTCAGACACCCAAAATTATTAAAAAAAATGTTTTCTACATGAAATAATACATTTACCTACACAGAAAACAATGATACATGAAGAATAAAACAAAAATAACACCACACATACCTTTATTGAAGACAGTGATGTATGGAAGAAGGGAGGAGGGGAGAGGATGGAGGAGTTTACAATTGTTTGGAAGGGAAATCCCACTCCATAAAGACTTCAGGTACCAAGTCTTTATCCTGGGTTACTACCCTCCTTTGTTTTTTAATGCCACTGGGACCAACTTGAGAATCACTGGACCCCTGTCTCTCAAAAAAGTGTTCCAGAGAGGTCTGTTTCTGGCGTATGTTAGGAACTGTGTAGGGAGACAGGGCAAGATAGTCCTTCAATATGACACTAATATCAGCTCTATGGCTTATTTATCTAGCATAATTCATCTAATATGAGATAAACAATATTAATAACATAGAAACATGATATATACTCTAGAATGAATAAAATATGGAATTAAGAATGTCAAGAGTGGTGGTGTATTGTTTGTTGTTGGGTGTATAAGGGCTGCTGAAAGATAAGCATTACATAGTGGTGGTGAAGGCGGCAGCAGAGGTGGTGGTGTTAGTCAGTAGCCCGATATACCTCAAACAACAATGGAAGGGTCAATTTCATGCTGTCCTATTTCCATCAATTAACCCTTTGACTGTCGCGGCCGTATATATACGTCTTACGTCCTGGTGTCGCAAAATTTAAAAAAAAAAAAAACAAATTTTTTCTTATGAAATGACAGAGAATCTTTTCCCGATTGTAATGACACCAAAAAAAACGAAATTTGATGGAAAACTGACGGAATTATGCTCTCGCGAAGTTAGCGACCTCGGCGCCGTTTACAAATCGGCGATTTCGCCCGCTTTGAGCCCTATTTTTGGCTAATTCCATTGTTACAGTCGCCCAAACTCATAGCTATTTCTTTAGAACTCCATTTTTTCTATCGATTAAGTACAAGAAACTGCCCATTTACCGATTTCAACTACCTAATAATGTGGTCAGAAATTTGCAATTTGGCCAATTTCACGAAAACTAAAAAATATGACAATTTCAAAATAAGGTCCAGAATGAACAATGCAGACATTCCTGGCTCTAAAATAACATTTTCTTTGCTCATCAGTCGTGTTTCCAGGCCCCTCTGATATTACTCTTGCTTTCTATTTTGAATTTTTATTCAAACAAAAAATTGAAGACTTACTATTATGCAGACTACTGCAATACTGTAATAATTGTATAAATAACATCAACCCATTCATGACTGCATATTAGAATGGCTAGTTGGACATTTACTGGAAAATGGCATCATTTGCTTACTTTTGAACATTGGCAAAAATCAAACATTTCCCCTACTTTGAGCTCCATTTCTAGGTTCTTTTTATAGTAAAATCAATCAAAATCATATCTATTTCTATAATATGTCTTCCATTCTATCAAATGAGACCAAGAAAATGAGAATACAACCATAAATACTATACGAAAATAGACCACAAAGTCGGCATTTTAATTAAAAAAAACGGTCGGAGTTTTTTTTTCTCATTATGCACTGCGTGCTCCAGGATTTTTTTTATATGGTGCACACTGACCACACAGACCCATTCTCTCACATGTAGGCCTACCAGCTTTCTCCTGCTTGATTTGAAGCCGCTAGAATTTATGAGTATATATACGTCAAACATGGTACCTCGTAAGACGTATATATACGGCCGCGACAGTCAAAGGGTTAATTGCTTAACTTGCTACGCTGTTAATGCTACACTTTATTGCTGGCTGGCGCTTTAGCCTTTATCGACTCCTGCTGCTTTAGTATTGCACATATTGCAGAATCACTGAAAAAGGCACATTCTCCCCTCTCTCTCAGTCCTTTATCAAAGGGCTGGCTGGCACTAGAAGCTTTCTTTGGGCTTATGGTGGATTATTTAGCAGTTACAAGCACTAAAAAGAATGGAATAATACAAAATGTATCGTATGAACACGTGAGATCGTCCTCACTGGCTGGTAAACAATGTCACACTGGCTGTATGTGGAGTGTCGGGGCTGCGCAGGCCCCAACACACCACATACAGGTCTTTTGCTTTCGTAGGGAGCGATTTCTGTGTGCAGATTAGGGACCAGTCCCTCTAGGGTTTTTCAGGTGTAGATTATGATGTCTCTCTCGCTTGCATTCCAGTGAGTACAAGTTAAGTGCTTCCAAGCGTTCCCAGTAGTTAAGGTATTTGACGGAACTTATATGTGCAGTAAAGGCTCTCTACATTCTCTAGATCTGCGATTTCACCTGCCTTGAATGGAGGCATTAATGTACAGCAGTATTCCAGCCTAGAGAGAACAAGTGATTTAAAAAGGATCATCATTGGCTTGGCATCTCTTGTTTTGAATGTTCTCATTATCCATCCTATCATTTTCCTCGCAGATGTGATAAGTGGCATTGTTGTGATTCTTGAAGGTGAGATCCTCAGACATTACCACTCCCAGGTCCTTCACATTACTTTTCCACTCTATTGTGTGATTAGAATTTGTAGTATACTCACTTCTAGCTATTATTTCCTCCAGTTTTCCATAATGTAGTAGTTGGAATTTGTCTTCATTGAACCTGATATTGTTTTCAGTTGCCCACTGGAAAACTTGGTTTATATCTACTTGGAGGTTAAATGTGTCCTCAATAGATGACAGTGTCATGCAGATCCTAGTATCACCTGCAAAGAATAACACAGTGCTATGGTTTACTTCTCTGTCTAATATAAGGATGAGGAACAGGATGGGGGCAAGTACTGTGCCTTGTGGAACAGAGCTCTTCACTATGGCAGCTTCCGATTTAACTCTGTTTACTACTACTCTGTGTTCGATTGGTTGGAAAGTTGAAGATCCATCTGCCCACTTTGTCAGTTATCCCTTTAGCATGCATTTTGTGCAGAGAGTGAACCCACATAAAATGAGGGAACCCTGTAATATGGTGTGTTAAAAAAAGAGTAATAAATTATATTGAGCTATTCAACTTATAGTAACTTACTTACCTTTGATGACAATGATAAATACCTTAGTACCTGCTGAGCTGATTACTACACTTTCAAATCTTAGTCCTATTTCCTTATATAATGAACTACAGTCAGTTTAATACCAAATACAGGGTATCTGAAAACAGTAACTGCATTCTTAATCATCACATCTTAACCCTTTGACTTTCGCAACCCCAAATCCTGAAGTGTCTCCTGGTGTCGCAAAATATTTGGAAAAAAAAAAAAAAAAAAAAAACTTATGAAATGATAGAGAATCTTTTCCTGATGATAATGGCACCAAACGTACTAAATTTGATGGAAAACTTATGGAATTATGCTCTCGTGAAGTTAGCAACCTCAGCGACATTTACGCATAGGCGATTTCGCCCACTTTGAGCCCTATTTTCGACCAATTCCATTGTTCCAGTTGACCAAACTCAGCTGCTTCTTTAGAACTCCATTTGTTCTATCGATCGAGTACAAGAAACCGCCCATTTACCGATTTCAACTACCCAATAAAGTGGTCAGAAATTGGCAATTTGGCCAATTTCATGCAAATTAAAAAATATATAAATTTCAAAATAGGGCCTAGAATGTACAATGCAGACATTCCTGGCACTAAAATAACATTTTCTCTGTTCATCAGTCATGTCTCCAGGCCCCTGTTATAATATTCTTGTTTTCTATTTTGAATTTTTCACACAAAAAAGAGATTTACTGTTATGCAGACTACTGCAATATTGTAATACAGTAATTGTATAAATAACATCAACCCATTCATGACTGCATATTAGAATGGCTAGTTGGACATTTATTGGACACTGACATCATTTGTTTACTATTGAACGTCGGCAAAAATTGAACATTTATGCCACTTTGAGCTCCATTTCAATATCCTTTTCATAGTAAAGCCAATCAAAATCACTTCTATTTCTATAATATGTTTTCCATTCTATCAAATGAGACCAAGAAAAGAATACAACCATAAATACTATACGAAAATACACCTCAAAGTCGGCATTTTAATCCAAAAACACGGTCAGAGTTTTTTTCTCATTATGCACTGCGTGCTGCAGGATTTTTTTACACTGCGCACACTGACCACACAAACCCATTCTCTCACATGTGGGCCTACCAGCTTTCTCCTGCTTGATTTGAGACCACTAGAATTTTTCAGTATATGTATGTCAAACACAATGGCTCATACGACGTACATATATGACCAAAACAGTCAAAGGGTTAAAACTCTACCTGCTTACTTAATTTCACCACCTTTTTTTCTTACGAGCAGACTTCCTTGTCACCTCAAGTTACATTTTAAAGATATGCTCAATGTTAGAACACTACCATACTCACGCTTGCTGGTGTGAGCAGTCATCCATTCATTTATGACTAGGGAGAACTAAAACACTGCAGACCCAGCAAAACAGCAAACATCAGAGCTGCAAGGTGCAGATATGGTGGCCCCAACAATACACCCCAAAAGTTCCCTTGTTTTGGCTACACCATCCACATTCCTTAAAATATTAAATTGAAATGAATATGTAAAATATTATGATTTGTATAGTAAAAATACAAAATGCAATCTGATTTTCTGTCAGCTACTTCTATTAGATAACTAACTTATTTGTATATTATTGCCATTCTTAATTCAAGTACCACTGCAACAATGATGCTTACTGTGTGAGGATCTAAGGGTAGTGCATCTTTGCTACTTTCCATGTAGTCCATATAATGTATTGGTCAAAATAATTTAACACTACCTACTTAGTGATGAGGGAACCAAGCATGGGCCAACATGATTATTATACAGTACTAAAAAATGATAAACATGTGTGGGGCCATTCATTACCAAATGAGCCCACATTCACAATATTTGTCCAGCATACCTCAGTCTGGATACCCCACCACACAGCAACATACGGCATCTTCTTGTCCCCTCTCTTCATGAGCTGATGACTTGTTTGGAAGTCCTACATCAGTGGCAGTTATTATTGCTACTTACTGCCTACTGACATTGCCAGATGGGTCACAGAAAGCAACCACAGCTGTATCTTCCCTAAACACAAGAATGTTCTCTCAGGTGGCACAGAAATGAGATGTATACAGGCTTCCGAGGACAGGACACACATGGGAACAACTGTTAGCCTTCTCAGCTGTGGCCATCCTGGAATGAAAAGACCTAGCCAGTGTGACCCTTGGCATCCATGGAGGCTGTAATCTCATGACCAAAAAATAGTGGCTCACTAAAGATAATATGGAATGTAGAAAAAAGCACCAAATAGGGGACTATATTTGATATTTCACCTACTCATGGGCATTTTACAATCAAGACAATGCAGTAGCGAAAACCACTTCCTAAAAAAAAAAAAAGGATTGAATGATACACTGTATTTGTCAAAACAATTAATTTATTCTTGGAAGTACAATTCTATCAAATGTGTGACTCGAGATGATTAGATGAAAGAAACTAAAACATTCTCTGACCAATTAATAGAATGAAGTTTCATGGATAAACTGAAAAAATAAGCCATCTTATGATTCATTTGGTACCGAGGAGCTATATATATATATATTTTTTTTACTTAAAATGAACTGTGATATTAATATGCATTTATTACTGTTTTGGGAAACTGGAGAGACTTTACTGATTTAATAATTAAAGCACCAATTTTTTTTTAGCATAATACAAAAGACAGAGGAGGACGTGAAAAGTCTAAAAGATATACAGTATGTAGAGTGTCTTTCAAAAACCAAGGAGTAATGCTAAAACAAACATGTAGCAATCATACAAATACAGTAAATTTTTTAAATTAAATACTGAACCATCACTACATTTCACATGATCTCCTTCATGGTTCAACACCACCTGATGCACAAAAGGTGGATAAATAATCTTCCATTTATTCAAAAAGAAGTAACATGAGAAATTTGCTTGGCATTACACCCCAGTGTTTTGCTTAGAAATTTAACAAAAAACAGTGAGGAACAAATCTCCAAAAGGAAAAAAAAAATGCAGAGGAAAAATGATGAGTTTGATATTTAACAGTTGCAAATTTTGCATAACAATAATCATAGAAATGGAATGAATGAATAAAATAATGCCTTGATTTGACATGATGAAAATGGAAACATGTAAATACTCATCTCCTTGCATGGCACTGATCATGTCTCATACATTACGCAAACTTTCATACAAATGCTACTAATGAAAAATAGAAAAAAAAAATACTGTATATATATAGATTGTGTGGTTTGTGTATGCATATATATTACAAGTGTGTTAAGAACTGCCAAATAAAAAATGTTTTGGAAAGGGAGAATTTCTTAAACACGTGGACATTCATTTTACAACTAATGAATGAACTAAATTATTTGGAATATCACAAACCCAAAATACACGCTCATTTAAATAAAAACTAATTCTTCAAAGCTACTGCCATCATACCCTTTCCTGTTAATGTCTTGACAAATCCTTTGTTTGAAGTTTTCTTTAAATAGGTGATTTTAAACCACATGAGCTTACATACACAATGTAATCAGCATTGATGTATATTAAATCAATGAAGCCTTTCATAATTTATATACTTTAAAAATAAAGCCAAAAATCTTGTATAATTAACTGAAAGAGTAACATGTAGCAGATACGGCATTACAGAATTGATTTAATGTTGGATGTTACTTTTATTAAGGCATTCTCTTTATATGCCTGACATATTCCTAGCAGCATATTAAACAAAACCCACTTCCTACCATATTTAAGGGAATCACATTCAGTAATATCATACACAATTCTCAGGCTATAAACTCATATATACACTAGATTCCCTATAAGATATAACTATTATTACAAATCACATGAAATGAAGTACGTAAATCATGGGTATCACAATTATATACATGAGAGTATAATACTCTTAAGTATCTGTGCTTGCTTCCACTCACAAACAAACAAGACCCTAAACACACACACACACTCATTCATTTACACATATGCACACTTGTGGCTTTGCTCTGGTTCTGGCATACACAAGAACTGAGGCAAGAACATGTTCCAGGTACAGGAGAAGGGGGGTGAGAGCCACCCAGGCCATGTGGAGCAGCCTCATAGCAACGCGCCAACCTAGAAACTGCAAAGACAAGAATGGCAGATGCATATGGTCAGTGAATAATCCCTCCAGGCAACTGTGGGAGAAAAAATGATTACTTGAGCATTCAATCACAAATATATCTATAAAAGTTATTTTTATGACAAAATCTATACAAATTTACGAACAGTATCGAAACGGTACACAATTTGAGAAAAAACCACGTAAAAAAACATTCATTTTACAATAATCTTAGCCTAAATTAATAGTTACAGTACAGAGCATAGTTCATAGGCTTAATTTGCAGATTACATCAGGTACTTTCTTTGTACTACTAATTTTACATACAACTTTTTATTATTTTTTTACAGAGATTCGCCACTCCAAGTACTTGTAATAGTTTAATACTTTTAGGACTCTGTTCACCTAAAGATGGTTTAACAATATGGGTTTATTAATTCATCAACAGGTTGCAGACCCTTGGTTAACAAATTGTTATTAGAGTATTAAAAATAAGCACTAAACTTGTATGGGTGATATAGCACTGCAGTGCAGTGATGTGTAAAGTTAGGGGTTGGCAGAGTTGGGAATTAGTACATGTGCAAAATAACTGTTCAAAATTAGTGCAACAGATCAGCTCAAGTTAAAATGCCAAAGAGTAAGTCTGTGTCTAATGTACGACTTTCAATGAGGTCAGTTAAATCAGCATGTAAGGGCATGTAAGATATAGATAAGTGAATGTAGCATGCTCTCTTGATAGATAGGATGGGTCAGTAGCTGAGCCCAGAAGTGCATATTCTCATTCTCATTCCCACTCTCATTCTGTGTGCGTGTGTATGTATGTATTTGTGTACGTGTGTATGT
>NC_091374.1:9486200-9491200 GCF_038502225.1 Cherax quadricarinatus | reverse complement strand
CCACTTTCTTGGTTTGCCTGCCCCCTCTCATCTCGCTGTTGACAGAGTAGAGAACAGAGCAAAGGGGTCTCTCTCGCCTGGACCCATCTTGGGTAGATCTGTCATTTCAGCAGAGCCTTCACATAGGAGGGATGTGGGGGGCCTTACTGTTGTACAAAGGGCCCAATTTGTCAAAAACCCCACTTGGATCCCGAGGACAAGCCGAAACAAGCTTTTATGCCACAAGGCGGGGAGAAAGCAGCAACTCACTCTGGGTGTACCCCCTTTTCCAGAACATCACTCCATCTGAGATCATACATACCCAGGATGACTCGAGTATGGAACACATTCGTACACATAGTGTCAACGAGATAACGTCAGTTGATCAAATGAAAATGCTGGCCACAGATTAACTCAACTTCATCCTGTTCCCTCTTGATGTCTCATAACAATAAAATGCTTTCAAAAAGAGCTGATGAGGTAACAGCTCTTAGCTTGTCAATAAAGTTAGGAATCCTTAACCTGTAAATAGCTGTCAATAAAACTAGGGATCCTTAACCTTGTCAAACCTGTGTAAAAAAAAAAAAAAAAAAAAAAAAAAAAAAAAAAAGAGGAAAGAGAGGAAAAGAGAGAGGCAAAGGGAGAGAGAGAGAGAGGAAAGAGGAGAGGGAGAGAGGAGAGGCAAGAGAGGAAAAGAGAGGGGAGAGAGAGAGAGAGAGAGAGAGAGAGAGAGAGAGGCAGAGAAGAGGAGAGAAAAGAAGAGAGAGAAAAGGGAATGAGAGAGAGAGAGAGAGAGAGAGAGAGCAAAGGGGGAGAGAGAGAGGGGGAAAAGGAGAGGCAAGGAGAGAGGGAGCAAGAGAGGAAAAGAGAGAGGCAAGAGAGAGAGGCAAGAGGAGAGGAGGCAAGAGAGAGAGAAGGGGAGGCAAGGGAGAGAGCAAAGAGAGAGGCAGAGAGAGACAAAGAGAGAGAGGCAAGAGAGAGCAAGAGGGAGGGAAGGGGAAAGAGAGAGAGGAGAGGAAGGGGCAAAAAGAGAGGGCAAGAGGAGGAGGCAAGAGAGAGGCAAAAGGGGGAGAGGAGGAGAGCAAAAAGAGAGAGGAGAGGAGGCAAAGAGAGGGAGAGCCAAGAGAGAGAGAGAGCAAAGAGAGAGGTAAAGGGGAGAGAGAGAGGCAAGAGAGGCAAAGAGGAGAGGCAAGGGGAGAGAGCAAGGAGGGGGCAAGAGAGGGGGCAAGAGAGCAAAGAGAGAGAGGCAAAGAGAGAGGCAAGGGAGAGAGCAAAGAGAGAGAGAAAGAGAGAGAGAGAGAGAGAGAGAGAGAGAGAGAGAGAGAGAGAAGGAGAGAGAGGAGAAGGAGCGAGAGGGGGAGAAGGGGAAAAGACGAGAGAAGGCGAGAGAGAGAGAGAGAGAGAGAGAGAGAGAGAGAGAGGAAGCGGCGAAAAGGGGAGAAGGGGAGAGGAGAAGGGGAGAGAGGAGAGAGGAAAGAAGAGAGTAGGTAGATGAAATTTAGATTCTATGCATAACACTAGTGCCTCTGTACTAGCATGGCAATGTACAGACCTCAGTGGCAACATCGACCCCATCAACTTCCTAATGGAAATTTGGACTCCTTCTGCTACAACACAACTGTCAACATGTCATAATTGTTGGTGACCTTAACAACATTTTACAGAGGGGCTTTGTTTACCTTCTTGCAGTATTTGACATGAGATACTTTGTTGATTTCTCTACTCCCTCTCTGGCTCCTCCCTTGACCCCGTAGTGAGTGATCTAGCAGAAAGGGGTTGTCACTTGTCAACCCCTCAGCTACGTTGGATCATCTGACCACAAGGCTGTTTTACGACACTTAAGATCCCAAAGAAAGAGGTGAGAGTCCACAGCACAACCTGGCTAGGGGAAAGAGGAAATTGGCCAGCCCTTTGCTGTGACTTCCCACCACAGTTTGGGAATGCTTTTCCGGGGGATGTTGACAAAAGTGAAAGTTTCCCGGGAAAACCCCTTAATCTAAAAAAAGAACACATTCCTCCCCGGAAATTTTGGGCAACCATGGATCTGGCTTTTTTGGCTTTCATTGAGAGGGCTGCATAACAAAGGCATGGTGAAGGATGTGACATCCTCCCACCAAAAAAAAAAAATATACTCAGATCACAACATAAGGTTCAGAATATTCCCCGGGCCCCAGCCCAAAAAACAAATTATCAAAAGATTTCACAAATTCAATTCAAAACAAGAACAAAAAGTGGACCGAAATCAAGTCTTAAATGATATAAGCGGGGAAGATGCTAACCCTTTAACATGCCTAGAACAGATTAACTGGGTGGCACTCGTGACTCAAGGCATTCCTTTAAAAGAAAAAGGGGGAATTAAAATAGGGGGTTTTCCCTTTACAGGCGGAAAGAATAACAGAGGGCAAAGGGAAATTATTAAATCGTTAGTCACTGGTCAGAGAAATAAAAACCCAACAAGAAAAAGGAATCTTATAGGAGCGGGAATTGGGGAAGAACAAAAAGCCAAAATGAAATCGAAAGAAACCCAAAAAGTTTTCTTTTTTTACCCCAAATCAAAGTAGAACAACATAGTTTTTCTTAAACAAGATGGGCCCTAAAATAAATAAGAAATGGTAGCTATAATAATATGACTCATTTTTAGAAAGCCCCCAGACTGGGGGGGATTATAAAAATGAATTTTTAAAGGCCACAGAATTTGGTTAACACAACCCATTTATATTATCCTGATCCTGACTTAACAGGTGATAAAAGAATGCCCATGCACTTGCCCCGGGGCAGACTCTGGAACTCCGTGTTAATCAAAAACTGCAAAAGCCCTATCCGCTTTTACCATCCATGAAAAGGGGGGCTGGAAGGGGGTTTTCCCCCGTTATAAAAAAAAAGACAAGCCCACCCAAAGGGGGGAGTAAAGCAAAAGAAAGAAAATACAGACTGATAACTAACATCCCCTATCATAAAAAACTTAAAAAGGGGCCTAAGAAGCAAGATCCCACCCCTCCAGATCCCCTCAATTAAAAACCCAGACAACATGGGGGTTGGAAAAAATCTCCCGTCTGTCTCAGCTTGGGTCACAAGGTCCTGATGCATAGAAGACAAAAGAATGCAGATGTAATATTAAACTTTGCAAAAACCTTTTACAATGTGACCATATAATACGCACAAAATCTGCAAAAGGGAAAAACAGGGAAAATTGGTGGATGGATCTATAATTTTCCCCAAAACAGAACACAAAGAGTAGTAGTCAACAGGTAAAATCGGGGGCTACGGGGAAACTCTGTTCCACAAAGGGACAGTACCGCTCCCCCTCTTTTTCTCATTCTCATATCTGAATAGACAAGGATGTCCCCACACATCGGGCTTCCCTTTTCAGATGACACCCCAATCTGCATGACGGTTTCATTGCAGACACTACAAGGCTCCGGCAGACATCAACCTCTTTCAGTGGGCTGCAGAAAACAATATGAAGTTCAACGATGAGAAATTTCAATTACTCGATATGGTAAACATGAGGAAATTAAAACTTCATCAGAGTACAAAATAAATTCCTTCCGCAAAATAGAGAAAAACCAACGTCAAAGACCTGGGATGATCATGTTGGAGGATCTCACCTTCAAGGACCATAACATTGTATCAATCGATCTGCTAGAAAAATGACAGGATGGATAATGAGAACCTTCAAAACTAGGGATGCCAAGCCCATGATGACACTCTTCAGGTCACTTGTTCTATCTAGGCTGGAATATTGCTGCACACTAACAGCACCTTTCAAGGCAGGTGAAATTGCTGACCTAGAAAATGTACAGAGAACCTTCATGCACGACAATGGAGATAAAACATCTCAATTACTGGAGCGCGAAGTTCCTGAACCTGTACTCCCTGGGCAGCTGGTGGGAGATACATCATTATATACACCTGGAAAATCCTAGAGGGACTAGTACCGAACTTGCACCAAAATCACTCAACGAAAGCAAAAGATTTGATGGATGATGCAACATTCCCAATGAAAAGCAAGGTGTCACTAGCACGTTAGAGACAATACAATAAGTGTCAGGGCCCGAGACTGTTCAACTGCCTCCCAGCATACATAAGGGGATTACCAATAGACCCTGGCTGTCTTCAAGCAGGCACTGACAAGCACTGAGTCGGTACCTCACCAGCCGGGCTGTGGCTCGTACGTTGGATTGTGTGCAGCCAGCAGTAACAGCCTGGTTGATCAGGCTCTGATCCACCAGGAGGCCTGGTTACAGACCGGGCCGCGGGGGCGTTGACCCCTGGAACTCTCTCCAGGTAAGCCTATAACAGGAACTTGCACAGGCAAGCCTGTAGGCATATGGGTGATGTTCAAAAGTGGGCTATTGCTAAATAGGAGATGGACACAAAAAGAAAGCTAGCATCAGGTAGAGTAGGCTCCAAAACCTGGTGGTCCCTGGTCAAGGACAGACAAGGTCATCTGCCTGATGAACTCATTCCACCTCTAAATCGACAGGATGGGACAGCCTTTACTAGTAGACAAGAGAAAGCGGACCTCTTTGCCGAACACATTGCTACCAAAATGCAAGTTCCTGATCCAGCAAGGGACCCTCCTTGGCTAGCTGCAA
Source organism: Cherax quadricarinatus (assembly GCF_038502225.1). Classification (NCBI taxonomy): domain Eukaryota; kingdom Metazoa; phylum Arthropoda; class Malacostraca; order Decapoda; family Parastacidae; genus Cherax; species Cherax quadricarinatus. Next base: position 9,486,623 of record NC_091374.1, on the reverse strand, counting down.
GAACCGTGTCAAAACTGTCAGTGGTGACAAGCAGGAAGAGGTGCATTTCCTTCTTAAATTGCTTGACCAAGAAAAGGCTGTGGGCCCAGACAAGCTGAGCCCAAGACCAGCTAGCAGCACCTCTAACTCGCATCTTTCAGTACTGCCTAGTACAGTGTAAATGGCCTTTTCTGTGAAAAGAGGCAATTGTAGTCCCTGTTCACAAAACGAAGAGCAGTGCAGAAATCAGCAACTACAGACCAGTGTCACTTCTGAGACAATAATCTCAAGACAAATGACAGAGTTTTTTGACTACCACTCACTACTTTGTGACCATAATATGGCTTCAAGAAAGGTTACTCTGCTGCTGATCTGTTGTTATACCTCTCCACTAAGTGGCACCAGTCTCTGGATAAATCCAAAGTCAGCTGTGTGGTAGCACTG
>NC_091374.1:9408700-9481200 GCF_038502225.1 Cherax quadricarinatus | reverse complement strand
AGACCGCAGACACAATATAGTTTAGATGGCCAAAGACTGCAAACCTCACTCAAGGAAAAAGATCTGGGGGTGAGTATAACACCGAGCATATCTCCTGAGGCGCACATCAATCAGATAACTGCTGCAGCATACGGGCGCCTGGCAAACCTACGGATAGCGTTCCGATACCTCAGTAAGGATTCGTTTAAGACTCTGTATACCATCTACGTCAGGCCCATACTGGAGTATGCAGCACCAGTTTGGAATCCACACCTAGTCAAGCACGTCAAGAAATTAGAGAAAGTGCAAAGGTTTGCAACAAGACTAGTCCCAGAGCTACGGGGATTGTCCTATGAAGAAAGGTTGAGGGAAATCGGCCTGACGACACTGGAGGCCAGGAGGGTCAGGGGAGACATGATAACGACATATAAAATACTGCGCGGAATAGACGAGGTGGACAAAGACGGGATGTTCCAGAGATGGGACACAGACACAAGAGGTCACAATTGGAAGTTGAAGACTCAGATGAATCAAAGGGATGTTAGGAAGTATTTCTTCAGTCATAGAGTAGTCAGGCCATGGAATAGCCTAGAAAGTGATGTGGTGGAGGCAGGAACCATACATAGTTTTAAGGCGAGGTATGATAGAGCTCATGGGGCAGGGAGAGAGAGGACCTAGTAGCAATCAGCGAAGAGGCGGGGCCAGGAGCTGTGACTCGACCCCTGCAACCACAAATAGGTGAGTACACACACACAAACACACACGTGCTCATACACAACAGGCCTAGTGTCTAATCGACATGTGCCTAGGACAAAATGGTAACTAACTTACACACACACACACATACACACACACACACACACACACACACACACACACACACACACACACACACACACACACACACACACACACACACACACACACGTGCTCATATACAACAGGCCTAGTGTCTAATCGACATGTGCCTAGGACAAAATGGTAACTAACACACACACACGTGCTCATATACAACAGGCCTAGTGTCTAATCGACATGTGCCTAGGACAAAATGGTAACTAACACACACACACACACACACACACACACGTGCTCATATACAACAGGCCTAGTGTCTAATCGACATGTGCCTAGGACAAAATGGTAACTAACATACACACACACACACACACACACACACACACATACACACACAGACACACACACACACGTGCTCATATACAACAGGCCTAGTGTCTAATCGACATGTGCCTAGGACAAAATGGTAACTAACATACACCCACACACACATACACACACACACACACACACACACACACACACACATACACACACACACACACACATGTGCTCATACACAACAGGCCTAGTGTCTAATCGACATGTGCCTAGGACAAAATGGTAACTAACACACACACACACACACACACACACACACACACACACACACACACACACACACACATATATATATATATATATATATATATATATATATATATATATATATATATATATATATATATATATATATATATATATATTTGTATTCTGAGCACCTCTGCAAAAACAGTGATAATGTGCGAGTGTGGTGAAAGTGTTGAATGATGATGAAAGTATCTTTCTTTTTGGGGATTTTCTTTCTTTTTTGGGTCACCCTGCCTCGGTGGGAGACGGCCGACTTGTTGAAAAAAAAAAAAAAAAAAAAAAAAAAAAAATAATATATATATATATATATATATATATATATATATATATATATATATATATATATATATATATATATATATATATATATATATATATATATATATATATATATATATATGCACACACACAAATGTATAGAAATAAATGTAATCCTTGGTGATGAATGGAGTAATGTTCATTAAGAGTCACTGAGAAATATACTTAAGTTTCTGTAGTGTAGCTTAAACAAGAGCAGGGCAAAGAAGGACATTGCCAGTTACCACAGAAAAAAAAAAAGGGTTGCAAGTAATCAGTTGTCTCTTAAGAGGGTTCTGAGGGCAAAACTACATCACTGCATCCAGAATGGCAGGAAAAGACATGGAAGTGCATGAATTTCTGTGACTTGTATGAATGTAGGAGTCAAAGTTTGAAGCAGTCTATCTGAGAAGTTAAAACATGAAGGAATGAAGGGGGAAAAGTAACAAGGTGGTATCTCTTTAAGGTCTTTCAGGTTGTGGCACAGGTGCTAGAGTATTAGCTGAAGAGGATTGTGTAGGATGGGAGGTAGTAGAGGTGACAGACAGTTAAGAGGTAGGGATGTTGATGTGAGAATATGGTAAGGGTTAGATAATGGCAATGGAGTAACTGTGGCAGAGGTCATTGGGTGCTGAGGTTGCTGGGCAACTCCGGAGTAGGAGCTGTTTAGTACTTCCTCTATTGCTACAGTTGGGTCACAGCCTGATTATATGATAAACCCTTTTTCCTTCAACCATCTTGCTTTCCTGAAGGAAACTGAGACACCGACAAAAATACAATGGATGTGTTTTGCTGCAGGTAAAGCATGAAGAGGGGCAACGTAACTTTAGTCATCATGACTTGTTTCTCCAGATTATTATAATCAAAAAGAAGTGCTAAACCCACTAGGGTCATACAGCATTGCAGGGCAGGGGTGTGTGGCTGGAGCAGAAAATAGCCAGGGGTAGAAAGGATTGTTATCCTTTCTACCCCTGTGAGGAATACTAAAGGAAGTATTATCAAAGTTTGTGTAATAAATCAGTTGCTGTCAAAAAGTCAAAGAGGGAGTCCTAGTCAAAGGTGGGGCCAACAGCAATGAGAGAAGATAAATGAAGGGTGTTAGAGTAGTGATGATATTGGAGGAAAATTCTGCGTGCTCGTTGAAAGACGGGAGTCCAATAGAATATGGCAAACTAAAATCGGAACCCGACAATTCTCACAGAGTGGAACAGGGCGCCTCTCCATGAGATACCCATGAGTAAGATGGGTGTGCCCAATGCGAAGACAGGAGAGTGTAGTCTCCCAACCTTGGCATCGATGACAAGAAGGCCAGAATCCTAAACTTGGTTTGATAGAATATAATTTATTGTGAGTTATATCGAGCCAACCTGTTGCCAACAGTTGCAAAGGCGGTTAGAAATTACAGAAAAATAGTCTGAGAATGGAATACCTCTATACGAAAGTGGGAGGTCATGTACTGCTGACTGCACAGCAGAGTCTGCCTGCTGAACATCAACATGACCAGGGACCCAACAGGAAACAATTTCTTTGTTTATGCTAGAAATGCGGCACAACTAAAGTTGTAAACGAAGAACTAGGGGATGAGGCGAACCAAATTTTTTAATAGCTTACAAAGCACTAAAAGAGTCGGGGAGAGACTTCTCTGCTAGAAGAAAAGTCTAAGGGCAGTAACTCTCTGGCAGAATTGGAGGAAAGAAATGAGGGGCATAGATGGAGCCCTGTAGAGATATGGACAAGATGATTTCCAATCTCTGTGGCAACTTCAGAAGGGCTTGCAATGCTGACACCAGCAACCCGAAGAATGGGAGCTGGATCTGGAGAGTACTTGCCAATCAGTTTCCATACTTTTTTCCAAAGTGCATTTGTAGAGAAAGCCAAAGTAACAGTAGAAACATAATCCCACCAACAAGTGTGTTTAGCTTCACGGATGACATGTCGGACAACTGCTCTCTCCCAGTTAAAATCATGGAGTTGCTCTGTGGTCCTATTGTAATGATATCAACCCCATGCAGTACGTTTCAAATGTTCTGCACGAGCACAAGCAGGAGATCACCAAGGCACGCATTTCTCAGAGTGCCTGCTCGAGGTTTGAGGGACCGAGTGTGAAGCTGTGGTTAAAACTGAGGTCAAAAAACAGTGCTAGCCACGGCATTATGTCGCCCCTCCTCCACACACATGCCAAAACACAAACACATACCATGAAAGATTATAATATATATATTTGCATACTTACTGAGGTTTTAATACTTGGTGCTGCACCCTTTATGCTTAATCACGTCCCTCAGCAGTGTAGGAAGACTCTCACACAAATTCTTGAAGGTTTGGAGAGGTATATTATTCCATGCCTCATGTAGAGCAGCCTCCAGCCAAAGGATGGAACTGATATCCTTGCCTAGTAAACTTCATTCCACTATTGACCAGAGGTTCTCAATAGGGTTTAGGTCTGGGGAATTGCCTGGCCAGTCATTAACGAACCTCACTTTAGTCCTTAAACCACTGGGGGTATGACATGGTGCACCGTCCTACATAAAATCCGTAGCCCCAACACTTGTCAAACGCCTCAGGTAAATTGTCACAATAACTCCAGGTAATTATACTGGTTCGTATACTGGTTTTTGGGAAGCCCAATGAGTTTATCAACACTCTGAGCACTGAAACACCCACAAAACATGAGTGAGTCTGGGTGTTTGGTGGTCCCACAGGTGTTGCATGTCTAGCGGGTCACTACCTCTGGGCTGGTTCACGTCCCCCACGGTTACAGGTGACAGTGAAGGTTGTTTCATTACTCCAAAGTACTTCTGACCACTGTTGAGGATTCCAGTGAAGATATTTCTTTGCATAATCTAGCCTATGTTTCTTCTGTGGTTTGGAGAGGATTGGTTTCTTAACCTGACGGTGACTACTGTAGCCCAGTTCTAACACATGTTAACAGCTCTTACAGACACCTCTGAGAGAAGATGTGGGTTCTTTTCTTTCAATTCTCTAGCAGTTATCTTGGATGTATTCTCTAACTGCTTCTTTAACACAGCTAAAGTATGAACAGATGTCTTCTTTGAGGGGCCAGGCCAAGGTTTGGCAGATGGTAACTCGACACTGCCACCCGCCTTGAAATGCTGCACCCAGTTCCTCACCGAACGCTCACACACACCAACATTCTCCACTATTTCTTTCATCTGGTGCCCAGCTTTGTGAAGCCCTATGATTTGAGCTATAGTTTCAGGTGTTAAAGACTTCTTTTTACCCATAATCAAACATGTATAGTCCCAAAACCCAAGGACACACCAGACAAAAGGTGGGGCAGATGAGACACAAAAGAGAAACACTTCTTCTCACAATGGCAGCCACGTGAGCACTGAGTCACTGTGGAGTGTGGCGGCAGGCCGTGACGTCATGCTAACAGCTGATACCTGGCATAATGCACTGACGAAAAAAGACCCCCCTGTATGGTAGGCCTTTGATTTTCATCACGGCATTATGCCAGGGCACTCACCCGGCATAATGCCGTGGCTAACACTGTAGGTGTAATAGCTCATCAGTAGAGGACAAAGAAGGTTACTCACTAAAAACAGTTTGATGCAAGTTCAGGTTCCAATTTGCCAGTTCAAACTGCCAACATGGGCTTTGAGGGTGAGAATATGAATGGGAATTAAGGAGGACAGAAAAATGATCACTGTCATGTAAATCTGGGAGCACAGACCAGGTAAAATCAAGTGTAGTTGCTGTGTTTCTTTGTATGTGATCAAGTTATGTGTGCAGTGTCAGTATCATCATTTGTTAGTCACTGTCTCTAGGCAGATGAATTTAAGCCATTTGTCCTTTGGTGCATGGACAATCCACAAACCTTTGTGTCATATGAAAAGCCAGTTCCATAGTCAACATAAGGCAGGGATCAGAGGTACCAGAAAGGATAGAGTGAATGCCAGTACTGGGTTCAGGTGACAAACTGTTGCCAGAAAGCAGTACTGGGTTCTGAGAAGAGTCCATGGCTGTCTGGGGGTAAGTAGAGAGTTTCACAGTCATTATGGATCCATGGGAATAAGGTAATGTTTTGTTCATCATATAGTAAAAAAATGGGGGACAGCTCCAAGAATAAGTGAAAAGCCACATATCCACAATGAACAACGGAAACATCTGTTGTGACAGATAGTGCTGTTGCTCCCTGGAAGCCACCTTATACCTACCTACCTGATGTACAACACCAGGATGATACTTTCAGAATTGACTGAGCATGGCCTACCAACATCACTTGTTTAGACAGGAGTACAGACTGTGTAATTGTCTTTAAGCTAACAATGGTGGTGGGCAAACTGGCAAAAACACCAGGAGTCATACACCTTTAGCTGCCACTCCTGGATCTGCAGGCAACTTCCAGAAGCACCTGTCAGATGGCCACCTAATGTCTCATAAGAGGATCATATGATATGCTCTAAAATCTAATTTCCACTCAAAGGAGTGACCCCCACCACTGCAGCACAAACAGATGCTACGTTAGAACAGGGTGATGAAGATACCTTTTCCTTGTCTACGAGCCAACTTTCACGAAAGGGAAGATATCACTAATAGGGTCAAAAAGAGGGGAAAGGATGGGGGTATCTAGATTCAACCCAAGAAAGGCAAGAAGTAAAATTCCTTAATCAAGAGCCCCTTCACTACAGCAAGGGACCCCTGAAGGGGGGTCAAACAGATAATGATACATTCTAATTCATTACAGCATTTATGTTACACTGACATTGCTTCAGTCTTGGAGAGCATCAGATATATAATACTTATTCACTCTACTGAAGTGCATGGTAATGTTTTTCATGAAATATAAATATCAAAGCTTGCAAGCTCTAGTGTATATAACCATTATTTTTATCACAAAGCAATTACTAAATGCTTTCAACATAGTAAATTAATATGAATGCATTCTGAAATCACTTAGAACAGTTGAGTTGGAATATATATCTAAGGAAATTTTTTAACAATTCAGATAACCGCATCATTCAGCATCTTCACTATGGAATAAACATTTGAAGTTTAAGTTTGTATTACAATTTCTTCTTTCAAGGTGTTGGCTTGGAACTTCGAAGTACAATTTAATACAGTGCTCATATCACGATTCACTGGTGTAAGGGACTTGGTCATAACAATCGACCAACATATCACTGACCTTTCACGAAATACACCTGATGTATAAGAAATATGTATAGTATATGTATATAGTATAGTATATTATGATGTCTGTCCTGACATTGCATTTACAACTTTAATCTCCTGTTCACTAAGTTTCTGTATAAAAATATTGCTCTAAACTTAGTAAAATTCAATATTATCAGCACAATACACGTATCTATACAATTTTGGTTTCCTTAATATGTAACACATTGATGCCCTGTAACGCAAACAAAGCAATGCCACTCTTCTGGTACATCAAACTAATTTCTGCATTACTGTATATATAAATGTGTGTGTATATATATGTTGTGCCAAATAGGTAAAACTTGTGATTTTGGCTTAAACAGCAATGATCTTCTTGCTGAATAAGGCAAGCAAAAATTTGTGTATGCAATAATTTCACAAAAATCATTTTAAACCTAACAAAAATATATATTCCATTGTTTTTTGTTTATTATTAAATTATTGTAAACTTATCTAAAATAAATTTAGTTCAATTAGGCTAAATTAAATTATGCTTGTTATAATAAGGTTAGGTAAGTTTTCTAAGGTTCTTTTGGTACAAAATTATTAATTTTTATATTAACATAAATGAAAAAATATATCTTTAAATGTATAAGAGAAAATTTTAGAAAGAACTTAATTTTAAATAAGTTCTTGCTAACTGACCAATTTTACCTATTCGACAAGACTTGTATACATTATACATTTAAGCCAAAACTGCAATTTTTACCTATTCGGCACGACATATACATGTATATATACATACATACACACACCCAATAAAACTGACAGTTTTTCTGAGCTACTACTATACCTGAGAAGCATTTCTTATATCACTGCAACTGGAAACTGATGACAGAAGAGTGAACAAACTCCCAATCCCAATCATTCACATTTTGTACCTAGCAACACTAACAAACTATAATTTACTACTCATAGGCCTTTATCTCATATCTGTGATAACATATGCACAAAAAAAAAGTGTTTGAGGCCAAAGTTTTCTTCAAAATGAGATAAATCAAAATACACATTACATCAGATCTCAAGCGCAAATGGACAGGATAAATTTTGAAATCTCAAAGAAATAGGCAGCTTGAGCAAATATAAATTTGGACTACAGTACAGTATATGAAAACTATAAGCAATATGGCTTGCAGATTTGGAATACATTTCTGTTGTTGTTGGGAAGAAAATAAAAAAGATCTTCAGTCATTTAGCTAAAGATAAGATAAAAAGATCTCACAGATCTAAAACAGGAAGGAGAAAAAAAAAACCAACCTCAAAGTTGTACTATTATCATATTATACAGTACTGTACATCGTGCTTTTTACTCAGACAAGTTGAACTATTCTTAACGCAGATCTTTGCGCAAATCTTTTCTTATCCATTGATAGATAGAATTTTTAAGTTAACATGGTATATAACTTTTTTAATTTTGCACCAAAGTTTGTTGCCTACCTTAACATTACTAAAATTAATGTACCTATAATATGTACTGTATAATTAAGCGCAATCTTAGTTCAGCTTAAATTTAGTTAGTATTATTTAACTTCAATGAAACATTGCATATTAATTTCATGATATTCAGACTTATATTATGCCTGTTTATGTCATTAAGTTTATGCTTAGCCTGTTTAGCAAAGCAATTAAACCAAGACCACAAGCTCTGCTTAAAGAGCACAATATACAGTGAATATATGCATACTATACATGAAAACAGAGAAGAGTAATAATCACTAGTCAATGGGACTAACACACATACAGACAAACTAAAACACAAGACAAGAAGACAACTTTATATTTAAGCCTACAAGCAAGGCCACCTTCAGCAGACTAGAAAAAAAAAAGTACTGTAACCCCCATAATTCATAGGGGTTACATTCCCAGAGCTGACCTGAAGCCTGACATCATGGGAAATAAGAAAATAATTCGCTTGTCAGAGTAATTCCATTTTTTTTTTGTGACACTTCTTTAAATATTGCTCCTAACTCCTTAATACTGACACTCATAAGAAAGGATGAGCACATTTTGAATGAAATGCTATAGTTAGTTTTTAATTTTGAGGTTGTGCAAAAAGACAATGGACACCAAGAAAAACTGAATAACTGAAGCTATCTGCAAAATGGTACTTGGTAAAATTATATCAAATCACTTGGATTACTATGCATGCAAATTCTGGGATTCCACTGCACAAGGCAGCAGATTGTACACTTTAGTTTAGTGAAGAGAACCTTAGCTATAGCCAAAAATTTATATATAGTACTATACTCATCTAATCATTTAGTGGGTTTATTTATGTCAATGACCAGTGTTCATTACACCTATAAGCATGTATGTACATACATACATAAGTTTAGTTTAATTTTATATAAAAAAACATTTTCATACTGTCATACCACTTTAAAAAATGAAAAAATAAAGTTCATATAATACATTTTATATATGTCATATACTTTTAGGTTCATATACTGTACAACATCTTGCCTATAAGTAAATTACTAAAATTACAGTATTGTTATTTTAAAATTATCTGTAGAACAGATCATCAGTGTATTCTGTCAAAATTTTTAGCCTTATATGAATTAATGTCAAAAAAACCAACATTAATTATGAGGCCATGTACATCGACTAAACTCTACAGTAACTATTATTATTATATTTACAAAAAAAAAAAAAAAAAAAAAAAAAAAAAAATTAACCCGTATGGATCGTACAGCTAATGTATGTATGACAGTTACAGGTACCCTAACGAGGTGTACACACTTGCACATGTAATTAGCACCAGATATTCCTGAGGTTTTTACAATACTGAAAAAAATAAATATATAAAACATCAAGTATGACCTGTTATTTTGTCTAAAATGGGAAACCGACATTCTCACAATAAACTAAGATTCCTGTTTAAGGCAAGTCAAAAGTTTAAAATCAAATGCAAAATATGCATAACACTTCTTTTATCTTACACATTTTTTTGCACTGAACATGTAAAACCTTTGGTATATAAAATAATTTAACACTAAGTCTAAGCTACAGTACAAGGCTTCTAGGTCTTCCTACTATAATCCTAGGATATAAATTTTAACATGTGTGTAGATTAAAAATTGTAGGCTTGAAACCTGTAGTAATATCATTGATAAAATGTAATGAAGTGCTTTAACATACTCTATATTATCAATTTCACAAACACGTTTATCTATATTCAACGATTTCTCGTATCTTAATCCCTCTGGGACCTACCATGGAGATGGTTATGATGGAACAGATTTCCCCTGGGTCAATTGAAATAAGCAACCCTAGCCCACTCCTCCTAAATTGTACAAAATTTCTATCATCCTTTCAACCACCGACATTCCACATACTAACTGAAGACTCAGAGAACTATAAAGTTAATGAATCACAAACAACTGAAATACAATACTGTATACTGTAAGTACGTACTCTATATTAGTTATTATTCTGCATGCTAACTCAATAGATTCTAAAGGAACTACAGTACAGTCATTATCTTAATTATTCCAAATTTAATAAAATGGTGCTGGAAAAATGTTAAGTGATTTTTTTTTATCTTAAGAACAGAGCTGAGCTTTGGGTTGATACATACGTTTGATCATATTACAGTGGTCCCTCGCTTTTCGTAGTCCTCGGCAATCATAAATTTCGCCAATCATAGGGGTATTTTCGTATAAACATGGACTCGTTTTTCATAGGTTGACTCGCGAATAGTAGTTCGTCTGGGACGCGTACGCACGGTGTGAGCCAGGGCGGCGTCCCTACCCAGCCAGTCTGGCATTGTTTACCAGTGAGTGAAGGTCCCCTCAAGTGCTCCTACGAAATATTTCATAATATTCCACTCATTTTAGTGCTTGCAATTACTAAATAAGCTACCATGGCTCCAAAGAAAGCTCCTAGTGCCAAGCCTGTGGTAAAGAAGGTGAGAAATATGTACAGTGACAAAGTCTTGGGCCATTTTCGGTAAGTGTTAAAGAGACGCCAGAAACAGAGTTCTCTCCACAGTTACTTTGCGAGACAGGACTAGAGTGACTCTCAAAGTGGTCCTAGTGGCATTAAGAAACAGAGAAGAGAAGCAACCCCAGAGAAGCAATTGGTACCTGAGGTGTTGCTGGAAGGGGATTCCCCTTCCAAACTGTAAACAATCCAATCTCTCTCCTCCTCCAGTCTCCCATACACTAAGAAGAATCTCCAATAAAGGTAAGTGTTATGCTGTTAATGTTTCATTCATCATTTCCCATTGTATTGTTTATGTACTATATGTATATTTCATGTAAAATTTTTTTTTGTTTTAATACTTCTGGGTGCCAGGAACGGATTAATTGTATTTACATTATTTCTTATGGGGAAAATTGATTCGCAAATCGTAAATTTCGTTTATAGTAACGGCTCCAGGAACGGATTAATTACGAAAAACGAGGGACCACTGTACTTAGGAATAGTAAAAATAAAATTTTCAGCTTAAGATGCATAATACACGCTTTACTTATTGACAGCACAGCTTATGAATTCCAAAGAATCTGTACTGATATTTTTTGGACCAAGAAAATGCCTTATAGGTAACAAAGTTACACTCTACTAATTACAATAAACAGAAAATAACAAAAATGTATTTAATTTGTTAGAGATCATTGTTTATGTTAGCCTTTAAATATTATACCAAGATATAAGTAAAATAAAAACAACTTAATACTGAAGTAACTACCTATTTCATCTATTTTTGGAATGTACGCTAGGCATTTAAATTGTATTGGTGAGCACAGTTAATATGAGATTTGTAAAACTGTAATGATATTACAGGACAAACGTGCACCCCAACACAGCTGATACCAACACTGGTGTACAGAAGATGTTCGTGTAACTTAGGAAAGTATGGTACAAGGTGTCATTTACACAAAATTGTATAACTATGTTATCAAATACTGTACATGGATTCTCTGCTTTTTGTACCTGCCCTCCAGGCATCAAATAAACAAATCTTCTGATAAACACATTTTCATAAAAATGATCAGCTTTTGGATAATTTAGCTGGCAAAAGTCAAGATTATACAGAACTGCATAGCAAAACTAAGGTACAATATAAGAGTTTGAATAATCCACGTTTATTAGCAAGAGCAATGATAGCCACAGATATTCAATGAATTGAAACAGCTTTGCACAGAATTTTAAACCCATTATGGCACCTTCTTTCTTTTTTTCAACACACCGGCTGTATCCCACCGAGGTGGGGTAGCCCAAAAAGAAAAACGAAAGTTTCTCCTTTTACATTTAGTAATATATACAGGAGAAGGGGTTACTAGCCCCTTGCTTCCGGCATTTTAGTTGCCTCTTATGACACGTATGGCTTACGGAGGAAGAATTCTGTTCCAGAATTGCATTAAGTCACCTTTCAATCTTAGCATTGCAAAGTTAATTTTTTTTTAGCATTGTAACGTTAATTTTTTTTTTTAGCATTGCTACATAGAGTTGGACACCCTACAGTTCATTAATATCCTTCCTTAACCCTTTGAGGGTCGACAGGCCCTCTTCGAGACTCGTTCTCAGGGTCGGCAAAAAAAAAAAAAAAAAAAAAACTTATGAAAAGATAGAGAATCTTTTCCCGATCATAATGACACCAAAAGTATGAAATTTGATGGAAAACTTACGGAATTATGCTCTCGCAAAGTTAGCGGTCTTGGCGATGTTTATGTATCGGCGATTTTGCCCACTTTGAGCCCTATTTTTGGCCAATTCCACTGTACTAGTCGACAAAAAACATGAATATTTCGCTAGAACTCCATTTTTTCTATTGAATGAGTGCAAGAAACCACCCATTTACCAATTTCAACTATCCAGAACAGTGGTCAGAATTTAGCAATTTTGCCAATTTCACACAAATTTCAAAAGATGCCAATTTCCGAATAGGGTCCAGAATAAACAAGAAAGACATTCCTGGCAGTAAAATGACATTTCCTCTGTTCATCAGTCACGTCTCAAGGCCCCTCTTACATTCTTTTGCTTTCCACTTTGAATTTTTTATTCTCACAAAAAATAGAAGATTTACTGTTATGCAGACTACTGAATTAGTGTAAAAAATGGTATAAATAATATTGGTGCACTTGCAAAAGAATGTTAGACTCACCAGTTGACGTGTACTGGACGCTTGGCATGATTTGTTTACTTTTGAACTTTGGTAAAAATCGAACATTTCTGCTACTTTGAGCTCAATTTCAAGGTACTTTTCATTGTAAAACCAGTCAAAATCATCTCAATTTCTGTAATATTCTTCCATTCCATAAAATGAGACCAAGAAAACTAGAATACAACAATAAATACCATATGAAAATACAGTGCAAAGTCGCTGTTTTATTCCCCCCCCCCAAAAAAAAAAAAAACGGTCAAAGTTTATTTTTCTCTCATTATGCACTGTGTGCTGCAGGATTTTTTTTATACTGTGCACACTGACCACATAGACCCATTCTTTCACATGTAGGCCTACCAGCTTTCTCCCACTAGATTTGAGGGCGCTAGAATTTAGGCGTACTAGTACGTCAAAAACCCTGGGTCATCAGCCGTACTAGTATGGCCAAAACCCTCAAAGGATTAAATACAGTGAAAAGAACTGAATGAAGAGTTCTAGACCAAGATGTGCCAATGATTTACACATTAACCCTTTCAGGGTTTCTGATGTACTAGTACAGCTTACGCACCAGGGTTTTTGACGTACTAGTATGCCTAAATTCTAGCGCCCTCAAATCTAGTGAGAGAAAGCTGGTAGGCCTACATATGAAAGAATGGGTCTATGTGGTCAGTGTGCGCAGTATAAAAAAATCCTGCAGCACAGTGCGTAATGAGAAAAAAAAAATTGACTGTTTTTGGTTTAAAACAGCGACTTTGCACTGTATTTTCATATGGTATTTATGATGATATTCTAGTTTTCCTGGTCTTAGTTTATAGAATGGAAGACATATTACAGAAATTGAGATGATTTTGATTGGTTTTACAATGAAAAGTACCTTGAAACTGAGCTCAAAGTAGCAGAAATCTTCGATTTTTGTCAAAGTTCAAAAGTAAACAAATCATGCTACGCGTCCAATACATATCAACTGGTGAGTCTAATATTCTTTCCTAAGTGCGCTGATATTATTTATGCCATTTCTACACTAATGCAGTACTCTGCATAACAGTAAATCTTCTATTTTTTGTGAGAATGAAAATTGAAAGTGGAAAGCAAAAGAATGTAAGAGGGGAGTGGTGACATGACTAATGAACAGAGGAAATGTTATTTAAGTGCCAGGAATGTCTTTCTTGCTTATTCTGGACCCTATTTGGAAATTGGCATCTTTTGAAATTTGTGTGAAATTGGCAAAATTGCTAAATTCTGACCATTTTATTGGATAGTTGAAATTGGTAAATGGGTGGCTTATGGAAACTCATTTGATAGAAAAAATGGAGTCTAGCGAAATAATTATGATTTTTGTCGACTAGTGCACTGGAATTGGCTGAAAATAGGGCTCAAAGTGGGCAAAATCGCCGATGCGTAAACATTGTTGAGACCACTAACTTCGCGAGAGCATAATTCCAAAAGTTTTCCATCAAATTTCATACTTTTGGTGTCATTATGATCGGGAAAAGATTCTCTATCTTTTCATGAGAAAAAATAATTTTTTTTTTTAAAATTTGTCGACCCTGAGAACAAGTCTGAGAGAGGACCTGTCGACCCTGAAAGGGTTAAATACAGTATGACCTTTTCAGATCGAAAACCTGTAAAATCTCCCAACAAAACCTAAGGTTACTTTTGTTTTTTTGCTGACATTGTACAGTGTCTATTTGCTTCAAATTGCTTGTCAATAATACTTCCAGAACTTTTTCTTTATTTCTTTCATTACATCTAGTTCTGTATTCATAAAATAACACACTTTTTATTTAAGTTTTAATTGCATATTACTGTACTTCACATGTACCAGCATTGAAATTTATTTGCCATTCATTAGCCACTATTAACACCTAGTTTATCTTCATGAAAATTTCACTCCCTATTGAGACTACAGTGGAACCTCGGTTGTTGAATTCAATTCATTCCAGATGTTGATTCGATAACCAAAATAGACAACAACCAAAGCAATTTTTCCCATTAAGAATAATGTAAACAGAATTAATCCATTCCAGACCCCAAATGACAACATAATTTTTTTTTTTTTTCAACAAGTCGGCCGTCTCCCACCGAGGCAGGGTGACCCAAAAAAGAAAGAAAATCCCCAAAAAGAAAATACTTTCATCATCATTCAACACTTTCACCACACTCACACATTATCACTGCTTTTGCAGAGGTGCTCAGAATACAACAGTTTAGAAGCATATATGTATAAAGATACACAACATACCCCTCCAAACTGCCAATATCCCAAACCCCTCCTTTAAAGTGCAGGCATTGTACTTCCCATTTCCAGGACTCAAGTCCGACTATATGAAAATAACCGGTTTCCCTGAATCCCTTCACTAAATATTACCCTGCTCACACTCCAACAGATCGTCAGGTCCCAAGTATCATTCGTCTCCATTCACTCCTATCTAACATGCTCGTGCACGCTTGCTGGAAGTCCAAGCCCCTCGCCCACAAAACCTCCTTTACCCCCTCTTTCCAACCCTTATTATTAATAATATTGTACTAACTACTACATAAAACAATGTATAAAATTATACAGCACAGGGAAACTGTAAAAATAAATACTGAACGAAAATTTTAACTGAAATACTGTACAGCAAATGAAAATTTAACTGCTTCTTACCTGTCAGAAGAGAGCCATTGGTAAAATTCTAGCGGCTTCAAATCTTGCAGGAGAAAGTCGATAGTCCTACACGTGAGAGAATGGGTCTGCATGGTCAGTCAGCGCAGTATAAAAAAAAATCCTGCAGCACGCAGTGTATGAGAAAAAAAAATGCAAATGTTTGTGGTGTATAGTAGACAGTCATTTGACACGGTAGTTACGTTCCTGAAAATGCCGTGCTAGGTAAAATTGTGTTAGATGAACTTAAGAACTTATGGGAAAAATAGGGTTACATTCCTGAGAGCCCCAAAAAAGCCAAACAACTTTTTTTAGGCCTCCACCTCTTACAAAAATGGAAGTGAATATGTAAATGTAGTTCACTGTTGTGATGTATTATGTTGTTTTTACTGTTTAAGGCTACAAATGTAACAGAAATAATAGTACATCTTACCTTAAATTGTGGGTGCTGGTGTTTGTGGATGATTGTGAAGAAAATGGAGTGTTATGCTGTGGCCCTACTGGGCTGAGGTGGATGGTACAGGTTCTGGTACTGAAGTCGATGGTTGTACTGGAGTGTCTAACCTTAAGTTATTCAGTTAGTTAAGTCATTCAGTCAGTCAAGTCATTCAGTGAGTGAAATCATTCAGTCAGTGAAGTCAGTAAGTCAAGTCACTGAGTCAGTAAGTCAAGTCATTCAGTAAGTCAGTCAAGTCATTCAGCAATTTAGTCAAGTAATTCAGCAAGTTAGTCAAGTCATTCAGTAAGTCAGTCAAGTCAGTCAGTCAAGTCAGTCAGTCAAGTCATTCAGTCAAGTCAGTCAGTCAAGTCATTCAGTCAAGTCAATCAGTCAGTAAATCAGACAAGTCATTTAGTCAGGTCATTCAGTCAGTCAAGTCAGTAAGTCAGTCAGTCACAAACTTATGTTAACCTCTTTTTATGTGTACAAAGTAACACTTCATTACTCCACAGGTTATCTCTTGTTTAATATCTTTGTCCTCTTTGTTAATTCTAAGACTTAAATGAAGAAAAACTGGACGCATATGAAGTACGAATGCTGGCATGGTGGGGTGGTGTCGGGGGGTGGCAGGGGATGACGGGAGGTCTTCCCCGCTGATGCACAACAAGGCGGCCACTTGAGAAAAAGGGAATTTTTTTTTTCCTTCCTGCAAACTGAACTGTGTTAAATTAATTTAACGTGTTACATAAAATTGTGCCGCAATTCTTCAATCGTGCTATACCCGAATTGTGCCAAATAAACTCGTACTAAATGATGGTCTACTGTATTTTCCTATGGTACAGTATTTATGGTTGTATTCTTGTTTTCTTGGTCTCATTTGATAGAATGGAAGATATATTACAGAAATAGAGATGATTTTGAATGATTTATAGACTAAAAGTAGCTTGAAATTGAGCTCAAGGTAGCAGAAAGGTTCGAGTTTTAATGTTCAAGAGTAAACAAATCACGTCACAGGTCCAATACACGTCAACTGGCGAGTCTAATATGCATTCATGAATGTGCTGATATTATTTAAAGAATTATTACAATTATGCAGTAAATCTTCTATATTTTCGTGCGAATAAAAATTCAAAATGAAAAGCAAGCATAATATAAGAGGGGCCTAATGAACAGAGAAAATGATATTTTAGTGCCAGGAATGTCTGCAATGTTCATTCTGGACCCTGTTCTGAAATTGACCTTTCTTGAATTTTGTGTGAAATTGGCCAAATTAGTCATTTCAGATAACTTGATTGGGTAGTTGAAATAGGTAAATGAGTAGTCTCTTGTACTCAATCAATAGAATGAAAGGAGTTCAGGCGAAATAGCTATGAGTTTGGTCAACTGGAACAATGGAACTGGCCCAAAATAGGGTTCAAAGTGGTCGAAATCACTGATGCGTAAATATCGCAGAGACTGCTTATTTTGCGATAGTGTAATTCCGTAAGTTTTCCGTCAAATCTCATACTTTTAGCTTCATTACCTTCAAAAAAAGATTGTCTATCATTTCATGAGATTTTTTTTTTTTAATTCTTCAACCCTGGGAGCGTTGTCCATCGACAATCAGAGCACATACGAAAACCATGACATACTTCTCTCAAATTCCTCATTCGAAAACCAATTTGTTCGACAAGTAGTGCACTTGACAACAAAGGGTTCCACTGTATTTTGATCGACTATATACATGACTGAATTCAGACTCAGGTGTCAATATTGGAATGGCTTGCTTAGACAGCTGACAATGCTCTTGCTTAACATAATGCTGTTGTTCATGCTCATCTCACTCTGTTGCTCTCATGGTCCAATTCTTGAAATATTTCTTTTTCACCCATTAACCCATGTGGATTTCTTTGAGCTGCAACTCAGCTCCTAGAGAGTATCCAGCAGGTGCTAGTTTATTGGAAGGTGTCATTACCAAAAATCTAGAAATTTGATAAACTTGGACATGAAGCTGGATATCACTGAGTAGCTACTGTGTGGCAAGTAAACTTATGCATAGGATATGTGTTCATTATGAACAAATGTACATTATGGTACACTGGCAAGAATATGACCAAGATCAAGCAGTCCATGGCACACTCAATATAGCTTAAGAGAAAGGTAATAACAAGAGTGCAAAATCAAGGAGCAGAAAGACTGGAGGGAATACTAGCCATGTCAGTAGTGTTATTGATTCCCTATGTGATATACTTATGTAGTTATTATCAGCTATGTTATACAAGCTTCCCTGTCCAGCTAGCATACCAGTAACCGTTACAGTCACAGCATCCCTACATTAAGACCATCAGTGATTCACCGACCGTTAGTGACTCACTGCTGAAATAGCATGATGTCATGAGCTCTCCGTGCCCTCTGGGCACTGGGGAGGCAGTTGAACCCAAAAGAGTAGAGTGAGGTCAGGCTCTGGCGCTACTCATATCATATTAATATACGCTACCTAGACATCCATCGATTGTATACATTCTCCAAAACTATCACCACCGAACCCTACGACAGCCATCAAGACTGAAGACCAAAAATATGCTCCACTACAAATCTATAAGACAGAGAATCTCTTACTTTGATCACACCATTCATACAGTATGTTTTTTTTTTTTTTAACACATCGGCCGTTTCCCACCAAGGCAGGGTGGCCTGAAAAAGAAAACTTTCACCATCATTCACTCCATCACTGTCTTGCCAGAGGCACACTTACACCAGTTACAAAACCTCCTTTACCCCCTCCCTCCAACCTTTCCTAGGATGACCTCTACCCTGCCTTCCACTACAGATTTACATACTCTTGAAGTCATTCTATTTTGTTCCATTCTCTCTACATGTCCGAACCACCTCAACAACCTCTCCTCAGCCCTCTGGATAACAGTTTTGGTAATCCCGCACTGCCTCCTAATTTCCAAACTACGAATTCTCTGCATTATATTCAAACCACACATTGCCCTCAGACACAACATCTCCACTGCCTCCAGCCTTCTCCTTGTTGCAACATTCACCACCCATGCTTCACACCCATATAAGAGCATTGGTATAACTATACAGTGGTACCTTGACTTACGAGTTTAATTCGTTCCGTGACCGAGCTCGTAACTCAATTTGCTTGTATATCAATCAATTTTCGTCATTGAAATTAACTGAAATGCCATTAACCCATACCAGCCCCAAAGAACCACCCACAGGGCAGGAGAAAATGATTCAACATAACGCTAATATCAACTCTATGGCTTATTTATCTACCAGAATGTTGCAGCGAGGAGAAGGCTGGAGGCAGTGGAGATGTCATGTCTGAGGGCAATGTGTGGTGTGAATATAATGCAGAGAATTCGTAGTTTGGAAGTTAGGAGGAGGTGCGGGATTACCAAAACTGTTGTCCAGAGGGCTGAGGAAGGGTTGTTGAGGTGGTTCGGACATGTAGAGAGAATGGAGCGAAACAGAATGACTTCAAGAGTGTATCAGTCTGTAGTGGAAGGAAGGCGGGGTAGGGGTCGGCCTAGGAAGGGTTGGAGGGAGGGGGTAAAGGAGGTTTTGTGTGCGAGGGGCTTGGACTTCCAGCAGGCATGCGTGAGCGTGTTTGATAGGAGTGAATGGAGACAAATGGTTTTTAATACTTGACGTGCTGTTGGAGTGTGAGCAAAGTAACATTTATGAAGGGATTCAGGGAAACCGGCAGGCCGGACTTGAGTCCTGGAGATGGGAAGTACAGTGCCTGCACTCTGAAGGAGGGGTGTTAATGTTGCAGTTTAAAAACTGTAGTGTAAAGCACCCTTCTGGCAAGACAGTGATGGAGTGAATGATGGTGAAAGTTTTTCTTTTTCGGGCCACCCTGCCTTGGTGGGAATCGGCCGGTGTGATAAATAAATAATAAAATAAACACTATAAGTAACATAAAAGAATACTCTCAAAACCTCTTAAAACTAACTTGTCTAATGACCATATGAACTGTTTCTGCACTAAAAATCATTGATTATATTTGATTTGACCTGATTAATAAATTGTACGCCTACATAGAGTAAATTGATCATGTTGTTATACATTGTAATGCTACAAATTTGTGCAACTATGCTTTAAAATTGAAATGTTCAAATCTCACTGTTTAAAATACTCAATTGTACTTCATACTGTAAACTGTTTACTGTAACTTTTACCACTTAATCTATTATAGCTTAGTTAATCTTAAGCTAACTTTAAGCCTGCCCATAATGCTCTGCATACAAGGAGCTTTTGGCATGTACACCCAACTACTATAATTCCTTGTACAACTATGTATCATGTCTTAATAAACTATCTACCTATCTATAGAAACATGATATATACTCTAGAATGAATAAAATAGGCCATAATATGGCGAGTGTACAGGGTCAGTCCAAGCATATAAAATCATTACTGCTCCTTCCAATAACATGTTCTTTGGTCTTGGGTAAGAGAAAACTGAAATTTTGAGAAACTAACTGCACTAGATCTCTAGTGCAGCAATATATAAATATCTCAGAAGTAAGTTATTGACTCATTTCATGAAGTCCACCATTTATTATTGAATTAAATGCAATAATATTGACAGGAATCATAAAAAAATGATTGTTCTACAACTGGCTTGTGGAATATTGGAAATATTCCAAATACAGTGGAACCCCAGATATCAGCCGGTGCGGATATCGGATTTCGGCCGAAATTCTGTCCTGGATTTCGACCGGCAACTCGGAAATCGGCTACATTGGACGTGTCCACCCACCATTCTGCCGAGTTCATGAGTCAGTCTGGCTGTGTCTCTGGGTGAGTGAGCAACACTCCACGCATTCATCCAAAAATTTCGTTATAATCCATTATTTTTTGCGGTTGTTCATTGAGTGCAACTGAAATAAGCCAATATGGGCCTAAAGAAAATTCCTAGTGCCAGCCCTTTGGTAAAGAAAGTGAGAAACATGATAGAATCCAGTGACAAAACTGTCCCACTTCAGGCAAATCTTAAAGAAACACCAGAAACAGACCTCTCTGGACAGTTTTTTTGTGCAACAGGAGTGCATTGACTCTCAAGCTGGTCCTAGTGCCAGTAAAAGGCAAAGAAGAGAAGTAACCCCAGATAGGGATTTGATACCTGAAGTCCTTATAGAGGGGGATTCCCCTTCCAAAGAATATCCCCAACTCCCTCTCCCATCATCGCCTTCGTCAATGCGCCAAGAAGAGTCATCAATAAAGGTATGTAATGATCATTAATCATTAAAATTTGTGCTTTATGTTTATGTCTCATTGTTTTCTGTATGTAAAACTATAGTTAATCTTTAAAAATTGTATTTTGTTAATATTTTTGGGTGTCTGGAACAGATTATTTTTTTTTTTTTTTCAACAAGTCAGCCGTTTCCCACCGAGGCAGGGTGACCCAAAAAAAAAAGAAAGAAAATCCCCAAAAAGAAAATACTTTCATCATTCAACACTTTCACCACACTCGCACATTATCACTGTTTTTGCAGAGGTGCTCAGAATACAACAGTCCAGAAGCATACACATATAAAGACACACAACATATCCCTCCAAACATTACTTTGGTTTTCGGCCTTTTTGGATTTAGGCCGACCTTCTGGAACGGATTACGGCCGAAATCCTGGGTTCCACTGTATTTTGGGATTTGTGTGGGGGTAAAGGGCAAGATATTTTGCAAATGTCAAAACCTTAGCAACTTTATTTTTTTGTAGAATAACTAAAGGTAATTACATGATTAACTCCAGTATGAACATTGCAATAGCATTGTTTAATAAGTACCAAGTCCCAAAACCACCTTTTGTTGTGCCATTTAGGCTGGGGTTCTTGCCAAATGTCATTTTCAGTAAATATTTTCTTTTTGCCCTTAACTCGGATTTTGGCTCGCAACCCAAAGCAAAAAATTGACTGAGCAAACGCTCATAACTCGGAAAACTCGTAAGTTCGGGCACTCTTAAGTCAGGGTACCACTGTACTCTCACGCATTTCCCTCTTTGCTTCCATGGACAAAGTTCTTTGTCCCCACAGATTCCTCAGTGCACAACTCACCTTTTTCCCCTCATCAATTCTATGATTCACCTCATCTTTCATAGATCCATCTGCTAACACGTCCACTCCTAAATATCTGAATACATTCACCTCCTCCATACTCTCTCCCTCCAACCTGATATCCAATCTTTCATTACCTAATTTTTTTGTTATCCTCATCACCTTACTCTTTCCTATATTCACTGTCAATTTTCTTCTTTTACATACCCTACCAAACTCATCCACCAACCTCTGCAACTTCTCTTCAGAATCTTCCATAAGCATAGTGTCATCAGCAAAGAGCAACTGTGACAACTCCCATTTTGTGTTAGATTCTTTATCTTTTAACCCCCAAACCTCTTGCCAACACCCAAGCATTCACTTCTCTTACAACCCCATCTATAAATATATTGAACAACCATGGTGACATCACACATCCTTGTCTAAGGTCTACTTTTACTGGGAAATAATCTCCCTCTCTCCTACACACTCTAATCTGAGCCTCACTATCCTCGTAGAAGCTTTTCACTGCTTTCAATAACCTACCTCCTATTCCATACATTTGCAACATCGCCCCCCTATCCACCCTGTCATACGCCTTTTCCAAATCCATAAATGCCACAAAAATCTTTTTATTGTTTTTATTATTATTAACACATCGGCTGTCTCCCACCAAGGCAGGGTGGCCTGAAAAAGAAAAACTTTCATTATCACTCACTCCGTCACCTTCTTGCCAGAGGCATACTTACACTACAGTTATTAAACTGCAACATTAACACCCTTCCTTCAGAGTGCCAGCACTGTACTTCCCATCTCCAGGAATCAAGTCCGGCCTGCTGGTTTCCCTGAATCCCTTTATAAATGTTACCTTACTTACACTCCAACAGCACGTAAAGTCCTAAAAACCATCTGTCTCTATTCGCTCCTATCTAACACGCTCAAGCAAGCTTGCTGGAAGTCCAAGCCCCTCGTAAACAAAAACTCCAACCTTTCTTAGGCCGACCCCTACCCTGCCTTATCTCCACTACAGATTTATGCACTCTTGAAGTCATTCTATTTTACATGTCCAAACCATCTCAACAACCCCTCTTCAAATTAATGCCATTTATTTCTTCTCACTGAAACTCACCTACCCCCTTCAGCTTTGTTTTGCTTAGGACTAAGACATCCAACTTCTTTTCATTCATAACATTAGCAATCACTTCTTTCTTATCATCCGCACTACTTACAAAGTTTTTCTTTTCCTTGTTTTTAGTAATTTATACAGGAGAAGGGGTTACTAGCCCATTGCTCCAGGCATTTAGTCGCCTTTTATGACATGCATAACTTACAGAGGAAGAATTCTGTTCCACTTCCCCATGGAGATAAGCAGAAATAATCAAGAACAAGAACTAGGAAGAAAATAGAAGAAAACCCAGAGAGGTTAGTATATATATGCTTGTACATGCATGTGTAGTGTGACCTAAGTGTAAGTAGAAGTAGCAAGACATACCTGCAACCTTGCATGTTTATGAGAAAAAGAGACCAGGAGTCCTACCATCATGCAAAACAATTACAAGCTTATGTTTCACACTCATTTGGTAGGACAGTAGTAAAACAAAAACCTCTTTACTTTTATCTAAATACTGTTCACCTATATGTTTCACTGTAAACACTTGGTCTACACACCCTCTATCTTCAAAAAGCCTCCTTGTTCATATGCTATCCTACTCTCCGTCTTACTCTTAATTCTTTCAATAATAACTCGACCGTACACTTTACCAGGTATACTCAACAGACTTTTTTCTCTATAATTTTTGCATTCTCTTTTGTCCCCTAGAGCAATTATTATTAATATTATTACTGCATCTTCAACAATAACGAGACACTCTAGTCATTATAATGTGTTCCTGCATGCCAGTATAGTGTGCAAGTTTATTTAGGTACAGGTACACATAAGTACAACTATCAGAGTAACAGTAAAATATGCAATAACTCTAAAACACTTGAAATTTTGGAAAGTTTCCAGACATAATCGATAGATGTGGAGCTAACAGAGGATGTAAACAAACAGAGTGGTACATGGATGCTATAACAGTGAATCAGGGAGCCATATAAATGAATTTTTGGTTGTATTCTGAAATGTATGTATTAGTGAATCACCATAAAGCGAGCACTGTAAAGCAGGGCCTTGGATGAGTGAAGATAAACCATTATGTGATGAATGGTTTAGAAAACCGACAAGTTGAAGAATTACTGTACATAAACCATTATGTACAGTAAAAGTACATGATACCATATTACAGAGCAGTCAATACTGATGTACTTTTCTAGTTATCATAAATACTGATAAAACCAGCATACAAAAGTAAATTGTATATTACGAATAACTTAATTTTCATCTCAAAAGAATACTGTATACTGTAAATGTTTCTGTTAGTGTATGCAGCAAAGAAGTCAAAAGATAATGCATTCTAGACAATGATGAATGCTTATATAACTACACCTTGACTAAATGTTTGTATTGTAATTAATAAAGTAAAATAGATTTTATGAAAGAATGACCAATCAATTTTCAAACTATAGGCTGAAAGTTGTCAGTCATGTCAGCCAAGTACTATGTAGAAGTGCTTGGAATGTGAATGAAATTCTGGATGATACTGTATTAAATTTTTGAATATTCAATTCTTGAGTGAGTGTGTAAATTTGGTAAAATGCTAAACAGCAACAACTCAATTTTGGATCAAGGATAAAAAAAAATTCACAAGCACACTGCACTTCAGCTTAAAGCAAAAGGTCCAAAATTAATGCTATTAAACAGGTATTCTGCGAAAAATGTATTGTTTGAATCTAAGCCCTAGGTAGTGCACAATATTGTGCACTGTCTATAGTGTGACTAGAATATTATATGTAAGGCAGCAAAGATATATATTAAGGTGCCACCCATGCTATGAACTTCCCAAATATATCTTACTAAAAACCAAACAAGAATGATAATAATTATTATTATAATAACAAAAATAATTATGAAAACGAGGGTACCGTACACTTGATACACTTCAATTAAACATAAACAAGTTAAAAAATCAATATACATTATTTTTTGCCTCAAAATGGCCTTACCAACTTTCCACATCAACAAAATAATAAAAATCCATCTTAAATAACAATCTACTTCATGAATACTGGTGAAAAACAAGTATCACTCTTCCAGAATGACCATAAGTGCAGTATATGTAATGTGTGTGACAATATCACACAATAAAAAACTTTAGCTATACAAACATATGGAAGCATTCTTCCTTTGTATTTAAGTAAACTGCTCCTTACTGTAAGCAATTTGCATTACAGGAAATTTTTCAATTCTGTTTCATGAAATTCACTGTTGCAACAAAACATTCCTAGAAAAAACTTTTTTTTCCTTTCACAGAACTTTATTGGCTTCTTCTAGTGCAGAAAATTTTCCATTCCTGCATTCACAGTGAGCAAACCGTAGCAAACAATTATAAGCATCAGCTGTTAAAGTAGCACAAATTTCAAACACACTTGTAGGCAGTAACAAACCACGATGTTTTTTTTCTCTTAAAACTTACATAATTCTTTGCAATTTCCTTCAATAATACTTTTTAGAGACGTAAACATTCCATGATAAATAGCCACAATTCTTATGATTTTCTACAATTTCCTTTAATTTTAGTTCTCACAGACCCACTTAAAAACATTTTCTCTAAGATTTTCACCATAATTTTTTCAAAAGCCCATCATTGAGAATCCAAGTCTTCTTCAAGTAACGTATAATCAAAACTTGGAACACATTTTGAGCAGATTTAGATGCGTTAATATTCCCTGAAAAGTAAATATTAAGAAAAGCCTGCAATAAAAAAATATAAATATCATTAAGCAACTACAACAGCATGCTGCAACCACTAATAAAATCTCTCAATGAAGATATTTTAATATATCTGAGAATTTACTCCATATTTATATTCCTTTATGTCCTATGAAAATATTTAACACTGGTAATCTTTATATAAGTTAACTTTGATACTGCATAAAATTTACTTTACATTATGAGTTTGAAATAGCAAGATTTTACCTACCACACTATCACAGACATTTATCACAGATATTTACATTACTGTTAACTAAATAACATCCATAAATAAGTTAAAAATAAATTTTGCCTACAGATATACAGTATTATACTGTATATTTAGAAATTTCCAGAGCTAACTCAAGAATTAAAAATTTCCAGAGCAAACTCAAAAATAAATTTTGAAACCATCATAATTTCCCAGCAACTATGCTCAGATTGCATTACTTCGTGCAAGCTAAAGCTATCATATAATTTCTTTTAACCACACACTATGACAACTGTTCAACTACAATTCAGTCAGCAACAACTATTTTAATGAAGTTTGTAGTCACCACAGCAAGCCTGGAATCAGATATACAGCCCAGACCTCTCCACACCAAGTTGAGCCAGTGCAGCAGCAGGAGCAACGAGATGTGTGCGTTACCTGCATCCCAGGCAGACTGAAATGATCATCGCCTCAGCTTCACTCTGTTGCCAGTTCCCCCAGCGGCACGCCCTTTGGATTTGTCACGTCTCTTGTGTCTACTGCCGCTGCTGCTTCCATGAGTGTTGCCAGATTTACTGTCTTCCCAAGATGTCTTAGCAGGCCCAAGTCGAAGATGGACAGACAAGCGTTGGGAAGCCTTTCCTTCATCGCCTTGAGCAGAAATGTAACGTTACATTTAATGAATGCCTTTAAACTGTCATTCTTATTCCTTTGCAGTCCAATTTTTTCCTAAATTAAAACAAATTTTAAATATTGCACAACTTAATTTTTAGAAGTTTTCAAAGGCTATGTTTGACTTACTCTGGGTCTCTGGGACATTGCCTGATGTGACTTGTCGATCTTCACCAGATCCTACAGTCACCAGCAAAGGCTTTCCTTCTGTGATATAAAAAAAAACCCTGTGTTAATGTAAAGCAAATATCACTCAGTCCCCCCCCCCTCTTTTTTAATCCAGTAATACAGTGTCATTGTGTATGTCCATGCTCTTCTTTGTACAGTGTTTTAAAATCTATCAATACAAAACAAGGTACAGTGGTACCCGAATTTTGGCTATAATTCATTCTGAGTGCCATTACTGAACGAATTTGTTCCCATAAGGAATACTGTAAATTAGATTAGTCCGTTTCAGACCCCCAAAAATACACTTACAAAAGCACTTACAAAAATACACTTACATAATTGTTCGAGTTGGGAGCTGTTCGAAATTCAAGGTACCACTGCATTTACCATACAACTGTATCTGTTCTTTTTCACAGATATTTGTACAGTAATGTAATAAACAATTATAATGCCATTCATTGAAGACTGCATGAAAACCCCAAACAGATATCCATATAGCATATACAATCTTTAAATGAAAATTAAAGTAATAAGAGAATTTAAAGTGGATGATATACTTAAATGCCACGAATGCAGAAAGAACTCAATGTAAGATGCAGTTATCAAATTACATCAAGTAAATGTGAATAACACTGAACAATGACAGATTTATTAGTCAGGTGAAAGTATGTGTTTTAAACTAATGAATGCATATAGGGTGATTTCAAATCTAAACTCAGAACTAATCCAATAACTAAGTTAAAGAAAATGTGGAAATAGATTTCTCATGTACATATTTAGATGTAGTAGGTTTGTAGACAGCAACCACCTAGGGAGGTACTACTGTCAAATGCATGTGAAACAGAAACCTGTAATTGTTTTACACAATGGTAGGATTGCTGGTTTTCTTTTCCTTCTGTCTTATGAACACACAAGAAAATAGGTCACACTACATATGCATGTTCAGTACACGTATATGTATACACATCTGAATTTTCCTCATCTTCTAAATAGTTCTTCTTATCTATTTCCTTTCATCTCCATGGGGAAGTGGAACAGAATTCTTCCTCTGTAAGCCATGTGTGTCGTAAGAGGTGACTAAAATGCCAGGAGCAAGGGGCTCGTAACCCCTTCTGCTGTACAGCAGGGCCCCGCTTTACGGCGTTTCACTTTACGGCATTCCGCTAATACGGTCATTTCAAATTATGACCAAAACTCGCTATACGGCTCCCCCCACCTAACTTTCTAATACAGTCACCGCGCCCCACCCTGTTTGTTTACATTCTTCGTGAGCTCAGTAAGCACTAAGTCTCTCCATTTTGTCTGGAAACTCCAAAATTTCAAATGTTTTTAAAAGTTATTTCATATTTTATATATACTCTGATAATTATACTTATGTATACCTGTACTTAAATAAACTTACATACTGTGCTGGCATGCAGGTACACATTAAAATCAGTAAGAGTGTCTTATGTCTCCAGACTTCATATTAGTAATGCTAATAATAATCATCGAGTCTCATTTAAATGTCGTATATTACGTTAAATACACATTTTCATTAATCCATCTATGATATTTTTTCAAAATTATATAATAAACATGATACATAACATAAAAAGATGATAAATACACCCCACAATAGAATAAATAAACATAAATATGAGATGTGGTAGCAGACGACTTGCACAAGTGACGCCATATTAGAAATGATAATACGTAATAATAATAATAATCACCGAGTCTCATTAAATGTTGTATATTACGTTAATATACACATTTTCATTAATCCATCCGTGATATTTTTTTCAAAATTATATAATAAACACGATACATAACATAAAAAGATGATAAATACACCCCACAATAGAATAAATAAACATAAATATGAGATGTGGTAGCCAGATAACTTGTACAAGTGACGCCAAGAATAACATTTTCTCTAATCTAACATAAGAGAAAATGTGTTACTGGGGGTAACTGTAGAAAATTATTCCTTTCGTATGTAAGTTTATTCAGGTATACACAAATACAGTTACATAGATTATCATACATAACATATGTGTAGAGAACCTAGGATAACCCAAAAAAGTCAGAGTGACTTATTTCCATTGTCTTCACTCAGAGCATCATTTCTTCTCAAAATGATGTTACATGAGAATGGGAGTGTTCTTCTTTATTTATTCTACCGTATCAATGTAGAGACAACCTGTACACAATGTAACTTGTACACAAACCAGACGTGTACACTGTTTACATAACTTACCTTCGCCTGGTTTGTTTACATAACTCTGCGCCTGTCCTCTCTCATGCACTCACTCATTCTCTCTCTCATTTCTTCATTTTATCTCATTTACTTACTCCTGACCCTACATTAAGACTACAAATATTTTAAGGTAAGTAATGAGTGAACTGTATATACATTTTATCGCTCTGGGATGCTTAAATGTAATAGAATATTATGTGTGGGGGGGTTGGCCTGGTATGGTAGCCCAGCTGACTACCATACATACCACACTTGATTTTTTACAATAAATACTACTCATCTCACCCTATATTTTAAGGTAAGTAATGAGTGAACTGTATATACATTTTATCGCTCTGGGATGCTTAAATATCATAGAATAGTATGTGTGGGTGGGGTGGCCTGGCTGACTACCATACATACCACACTTGATTTCTTACAATAAATACTACTTGTCTCACCCTAGATTAAGACTATAAATATTTTAAGGTAAGTAATGAGTGCACTATGTGTGTATTGTACTTTTTTATTGTTTTTTGATGCCTGGTTCTATTGCTAACTTAATATATGTTAGTGTAAACATGTTATCTAGTGTTTGTATGCATTTGTAAGTGGAAAAAAAGGGTGTTCCACTTTACGGCGGTAGCCTGGAACCTAACCAGCCATATAAGTGGGGCCCTACTGTATATATTATTAAATTTGAAAGGAGAAACTTTTGTTTTTCCTTTTGGGCCACCCTGCCTCGGTGGGATATGGCTGGTTTGTTGAAAAAAACAACTTTATAAAGCTGGGATGTTTGAATGTGCATGGATGTAGTACAGATAATAATAAAGACAAAATTTCCAGTGTTATAATTTTAAAGAAGCTGGATGTCCTTGCTCTAAGCAAAACAAAACTCAAGGGAGTAGGGGAGTTTCAGTTGGGAGAAATAAATGAGACAGTTAGAGCTAAGGAAGGGGTATCAATAATGCTGAAGGATCAGTTATGGAAGGAGACGAGGGAATTTAAATGCATAAATTCAAGGATTACGTGGATTAAAATAAGGGTCGAGTGCAAAAAGTGGCTTATAATAAGTATTTATGCACCTGGAAAAATGAGGAGCATAGAGAGGGGAGATTTGGGGAAATGTTAAGTGTGTGTTTGGGAATTTTTGACCCAAGTGAGAGAGTAGTTGTGGTGGGGAACAGGAATGCTAAAGTTGGTGAAATGGTTATAGAGGGTGTGGTAGGTAAGTCTGGGGTACAAGGTGTAAATGATAATAGGGGCCTTTGATTGAACTTTGTACAGAAAGAGGTTTAGTAATAGGTAATACACATTTTAAGAAAAAAAAAAAAAGGAAAAATAAGTGTACAAAATATAATACAGTAGAGCATAATGACAGTAGTTTGTTGTACAGTGGACCCCCGCATACCGTTGGCATCACATACCGTTTATTCCGCATACCGCTCACTTTAATCGCAAAAATTTTGCCTCGCATACTGCTCAAAAACCCGCTCGCCGCTGTTCGTCCGAGACGCGTCCAATGTGCGCCTTAGCCAGCCTCACATGTTCCGCCGGTGGCATTGTTTACCAGCCAGCCTCCGCGGTAGCATCCAAGCATACAATCGTAACATTTCGTATTATTACAGTGTTTTTGGTGATTTTATCTGGAAAATAAGTGACCATGGACCCCAAGAAAGCTTCTAGTGCCAACCCTACAGCAATAAGGGTGAGAATTACTATAGAGATGAAGAAAAAGATCATTGATAAGTACGAAAGTGGAGTGCGTGTCTCCGAGCTGGCCAGGTTGTATAATAAACCCCAATCAACCATCGCTACTATTGGTGGTACAGCTGCTGCTGCTGCTGCTGCTGTAGCATCGTCTGCTGCTGCTGCTGCTGCTGTAGCATCGTCTGCTGCTGCTGTAGCACTGTTGTTGGTGTGGCTTATTGAGAATATACCAAGAAACAATTAACCCCAGAGGATTTGCCACCCAGGATAATCCAAAAAAGTCAGTGTCATCGAAGACTGTCTAACTTATTTCCATTGGGGTCCTTAATCTTGTCTCCCAGGATGCAACCCACACCAGTCGACT
Organism: Cherax quadricarinatus; assembly: GCF_038502225.1. Taxonomy (NCBI): domain Eukaryota; kingdom Metazoa; phylum Arthropoda; class Malacostraca; order Decapoda; family Parastacidae; genus Cherax; species Cherax quadricarinatus. The sequence goes on along the minus strand of NC_091374.1, from coordinate 9,449,894 downwards.
AACACCCAGGTGAACAGGGAAAAATGCCTGGAACTAGTGCTCATATTGGTGAATTTAAAGCCAGCAAAGGTTGGTTTGAGAGATTTAAGAATCGTAGTGGCATACACAGTGTGATAAGGCCTGTTCTGGAAGAAAATGCCAAACAGGACCTACAGTACTCAGGAGGAAAAGGCACTCCCAGGACACAGTGTCTCATCAGTCATTGCTGCATCTTCAATAAAGGTAAGTGTCATTTATTCTTCATTTAGTAGACTAGTACATGCACAATATATACTGTGCATGTACTACTCTACTACTGTGCATGTATCCTTCTCTTTGTGTATAGGAAAATGTATATTTCATGTGGTAAAAAATTTTTTTTCATACTTTTGGGTGTCTTGCACGGATTAATTTGATTTCCATTATTTCTTATGGGGAAAATTCATTCGCATACCGATTATTTCGCATACCAATGAGCCCTCTTGCACGGATTAAAATCGGTATGCGGGGGTCCACTGTACTATGTATTGGTAGATAAAAGACTGATGGGTAGACTTCAAGAAGTGCATATTTATAGAGGGGCCACAGATATACCAGATAATTTTTTATTTGTAGTTACAGTGAGAGTAAAAGGTTGATGGTACATAAGGAGAATGGTATCAGCAAAGTAAGAGAGAGGTGAATGTTTATAAACTAAAGGAGGAGGCAGTTAGGGTAAGATATAAATAACTACTGGAAGAAAAATGGGCTAGTGAAAATACAGGCAATCAGGCTGAAGAGATATGAGATAGATTTAAGAATGTAGTGTTAAGAGTGTTCAACAAAAGTGTGTGGCTACAGGAAAGTGGGTGGGGGGAGGGAAGATGAACAATTGGTGGAATGATGACGTAGAGAGAGTAGTAAGAGAGAAAAGTTAACATATGAGAGGTTTTTACAAAGTAGAAGTGATGCAAGGAGAGTGGTGAAGTTTTGGAGTGAGATTAATAAGTTAAGAAAGCCTAGGGAATGAATGGATTTGAGAGTTAAAAATAGATGAGGAGAGTTAGTAGATGGAGAGTTGGAAGAATTGGGAAGATGGAGGGAATATTTTGAGGAACTGTTATATGTTGATGAAGATAAGGAAGCTGTGATTTTGGGCATTGAGCAGGGAGGTATAACATCTTGTAGGAGTGAGGAACAGCCAGTTGCAAGGGTGGGGGAGGTGGGTGAGGCAGCTGGTAGAATGAAAGGGGGGAAAAGTAGCTGGGATTGGTGGGATAAAGACAATAATGTTAAAAGCAGATGGGGACATAGCTTTGAAATGGTTGGTGATTTTATTTAACAAATGTATGGAAGAGGGGAAGGTACCTAGGGATTGGCAGAGAGCATGCATAGCTCCTATACATAAAGGCAAAAGGGACAAAAGAATGTAAAAATTATAGGGGAATAAGCCTGTTGAGTATACCTGGTAACGTATATCGTTGAGTTATTACTAAAAGAATTAAGAGTAAGATGGAGAGCAGGATTGCAGATGAACAAGGAGACTTTAAGAAGGGTAGGGGGTGTGTAGACCAAGTATTTACAGTGAAGCATATAGGTGAACAGTATTTAGATAAGGGTAAAGAGGTTTTCATTGAATTTATGGATTTAGAAAAGGCATATGATAGGGTGGATAGGAGAGCAATGTGGCAGATGTTGCAAATGTATGGAATAAGTGGTAGGTTACTGAAAGCAGTTAAAGAGTTTTTACAAGGATAGTGAGGCTCAGGTTAGAGTATGTAGGAGAGAGGGAGATTATTTCCCAGCAAGAGTAGGCCTTAGACAGGGATGTGTGATGTTACCATGGTTGTTCAATATATTTATAGACAGAGCTGTAAAAGTGAATGCTCAGGTGTGGATTTAAGATATTAAAAATCTAACACAAAGTGGGAGTTGTCACAGTGGCTTTTTGCTGATGACACTGTGCTTTTGGGAGATTCTGAAGAGAAGTTGCAGAGGCTGGTGAACAAGTTTGGTAGGGTATGTAAAAGAAGGAAATTAAAAGTGAACGCAGGAAAGAGCAAAGTAATGAGGATAAAAAAAAATTTAGGTAATGAAAGACAGAGACAATTTAAATTGTATATCAGATTGGAGGGGGCCGAGAAAAACTAATTTTGGGTGTGATTTACAGGGCCCCAGATAGGGAGTGCAGTAAACTTCTATGGGACGAAATTCGTAAGGCATCTACATACGAAAATGTTGTGCTAATGGGAGATTTCAACTATAGACAGAGACTGGAGCAATTTGACAGGAAATTTAGAGTCAGGTGACTTTCTTGAGATGGATTGTTTTTTAAAACAGTTTGTGACAGAGCCAACTGGGGAAATAACCTCCTTGACTTGGTTCTTGCCAGTAGGGAAACACTAATTAATAATCTTGAGGTTAATGATGAGCTTGGGGAAAGTGATCACAAATCACTCAGTTTTAATATATCATGGAATTCCCCTAATAATGGCAATCAAGTCTCCGTCCCTGACTTTCGCTTGGCTGATTTCATAGGACTGAAAAATTACTTAGGTGGGCTGAACTGGAATGACCTGACTAAGGGTCAGGTAGGTGGTGATGGTTGCCGATATGATGCTTTCCAGGGCATAGTTCTAGCTGCTCAGTCAAATTATGTTCCAAATAGGGAAATCAGATCAAACAAAAATGATCCTAAATGGATGAACAATAGATTAAAAAGGAGAGGCATATATAGGCAAATCAAAAGAGGAGAGGGGCAATTGAGAAATCGATATATTCAGTTAAAGAGAGAAATAAAAAAGGGAATTAGAAAAGCAAAAAGAGATTATGAGGTTAAAGTTGCAAGAGAATCGAAGACTAACCCAAAAGGATTCTTTCAGGTATACAGAAGTAAGATCAGGGACAAGATAGGCCCACTCAAAAGTTCCTCGGGTCAGCTCACTGACAGTGATAAGGAAATGTGTAGAATTTTTAACACATACTTCCTCTCAGTTTTTACACAGGAGGATACCAGCGATATTCCAGTAATGATAAATTATGTAGAACAGGACGATAATAAACTGTGTACTATTAGGGTCACAAGTGACATGGTCCTTAGGCAAATAGATAAATTAAAACCTAACAAATCCCCAGGCCCTGATGAACTGTATGCAAGGGTTCTAAAGGAATGTAAAGAGGAGCTTAGCACACCTTTGGCTAATCTTTTCAACATATCACTACAAACTGGCATGGTGCCAGATAAGTGGAAAATGGCAAATGTGATACCTATTTTCAAAACAGGTGACAGGTCCTTACCTTCGAACTATAGACCAATAAGCCTAACCTCCATAGTGGGAAAATTTATGGAATCGATAATTGCCGAGGCAGTTCGTAGCCACCTTGAAAAGCATAAATTAATCAACGAATCTCAGCATGGTTTTACAAAGGGGCGTTCCTGCCTTACGAATTTATTAACTTTTTTCACTAAGGTATTTGAGGAGGTAGATCATGGTAATGAATATGATATTGTGTATATGGACTTCAGTAAGGCTTTTGACAGGGTCCCACATCAGAGACTATTGAGGAAAATTAAAGCACATGGAATAGGAGGAGAAATTTTTTCCTGGATAGAGGCATGGTTGACAAATGTGGATCACTGAGGAGTCTGTGGAGACAAAGACCATTATCCAAGGAAGCAAAGAGGGGAATGTATTAAAAAACAATTGTGCCAATACTCTTATATGGGTGTGAAGCATGGGTGGTGAATGTTGCAACAAGGAGAAGGCCGGAGGCAGTGGAAATGTTGTGTTTGAGGATAATGTGCAGTGTGAATATAATGCAGAGAATCTATAGCTTGGAGCTTAGAAGTAGGTTCAGGGTTCCCAAAAGTATTATCCAGAGGGCTTAGGAAAGGTTGCTGAGGTGGTTTGGACATTTAGAGGACGGAACAAAGTAGAATGACTTGGAGGACATATAACCAGCATTCAAGGAGGTGGGAAGTACAGTGCCTGCACTTTGAAGGAGGGGTGTTGATATGTTGCAATTTTTTTTAACTAGTGTAGGCATGCCTCTGGCAAGACAGTGATGGAGTGAATGATGATGAAAGTGTTTCTTCTTTTTCTGGTCACCTTGCCTTGGTGGAAAATGGCCAATGTGTTAAAAAAAATATAAATTACAGTATTGCTGACAAGTTGGTGACACTTGAAAAGCATGCATGTACATGCATCAATTATGCCAATGTGATTGATATTTTAATAAAACTTACCTGAAAAAATGTGTACTATTTTTTTCAAAATGCCCATTATTTTGAGTACTGCTGATGAACTAGCAACAGCATGCACATAGTACATCTATTGTGCAATTGTGTAATGTGCTGGGGTCACCAAGAGTATAACTGAGGGTGTTGAGGTGATTTGCAGATAGTCATCAATTAAAAAAAAAAGTATTTGTCTCAGCAGGGGCTTTGGCCCCCCTTGTTACCCCTTCCCCTGTGGCTATGCCACTGTCAGTAGGTGGGTCATATATTGAACTAAGAGATAAAAACCCACCATGTTGCTTTTTCCGTCTGGTGTCTGCTTGTCTGTTCTTGCTTCCTATCATGGGCTTTGTTGGATCTTCTTTATCTTTCCTCCTCCGTTTAATTTCTCTCTCAGTTACATTTAACTTGCTTTCACTTCTTCCACCACCACCAGGTGCATCCACTTTCCGCTTCAGCATATGTCTCAGATCTGTCGAGTCAATATTGTCCTTTTTGCCTGAAACTACAACAAAACAACTAATTAAATCTAAGTCAGATATAATTCCTGGAAAACTCTTTCATTTAATTGCTTAACTGTGTCCACTGTACTAGTATGTAGGTGATGTCTGTATGACATACTAGTACACACACAATTTTTCATGCCTTCACATATGCCACCTGCCAATATTTCTGACCTCAGTATAACTGAGTCTCCTGGAACTGCTTTGTGCCTTTGAAAAAATCTAAGACCAGATGGATCTAGATAGTGCATCATGGGTAACACTGCTTAGCTAGCTTAGGTAAACAATGAAACCAGAACCTGCTGTACCACCACCAGCTTCCCTAACAGCAAATAAGGTGTGGAACTGGTAGAAAGCCTTATTCAATAATGATACTAACAGTGGTATTCAGCCAAAACACACAGGATAACCCATTATAGTCAAACAATGTGATTTATTTCCAAGTTACAATTGTAATGTCATAAGATTTCCTTGCAAATATACGTGTTACAGTTGTCCTGAAAGTACACAGGTGCTGGCACAGAAATTACATTGTTTATGTAACCCAGAATATTCCCTCAAACCTAAATGCAGTATATGCCACAATAATTACCATAACCTAGAATAAACCAATATGATCAATCAGTATGACTTATTTCCATGTTTTGAGGAGTATTACACCTTGAAATAACTTTAATGTCATAAGTATTCCATAAATAGAAGGTCCCCACTTATACAGCAGGTTAGGTTCCGGGCTACTGCTGTAAAGTGAAACAGTCTTTTTTCACTTTCCAATGCATATACAGTAGACCGTTATATTACACGGTAGTGAGGATAGTGAGGCTCAAGTTAGAGTATGTAGGAAAGAGGGAGATAATTTCCCAGTAAAAGTAGGCTTTAGACAAGGATGTGTGATGTCACTGTGGTTGTTCAATATACAGTGGACCCCAGGTTAACGATATTTTTTCATTCCAGAAGTATGTTCAGGTGCCAGTACTGACCGAATTTGTTCCCATAAGGAATATTGTGAAGTAGATTAGTCCATTTCAGACCCCCAAACATACACGTACAAACGCACTAACATAAATACACTTACATAATTGGTAGCATTGGGAGGTGATCGTTAAGCAGGGGTCCACTGTATTTATAGATGGGGTTGTAAGAGAAATAAATGCGAGGGTCTTGGCAAGAGGTGTGGAGTTAAAAGATAAAGAATCACACATAAAGTGGGAGTTGTCACAGTTGCTCTTTGCTGATGACACTGTGCTCTTGGGTGATTCTGAAGAGAAGTTGCAGAGGTTGGTGGATGAATTTGGTAGGGTATGTAAAAGAAGAAAATTGAAAGTGAATACAGGAAAGAGTAAGGTTATGAGGATAACAAAAAGATTAGGTGATGAAAGATTGGATACCAGATTGGAGGGAGAGAGTATGGAGGAGGTGAATGTATTCAGATATTTGGGAGTGGACGTGTCAGCAGATGGGTCTATGAAAGATGAGGTGAATCATAGAACTGATGAGGGGAAAAGGGTGAGCGGTGCACTTAGGAGTCTGTGGAGACAAAGAACTTTGTCCTTGGAAGCAAAGAGGAGAATGTATGAGAGAATAGTTTTACCAACGCTCCTGTATGGGTGTGAAGCATGGGTGATGAATGTTGCAGCGAGGAGAAAGCTGGAGGCAGTGGAGATGTCATGTCTGAGGGCAATGTGTGGTGTGAATATAATGCAGAGAATTCGTAGTTTGGAAATTAGGAGGAGGTGCAGAATTACCAAAACTGTTGTCCAGAGGGCTGAGGAAGGGTTGTTGAGGTGGTTCGGACATGTAGAGAGAATGGAGCGAAACAGAGTGACTTCAAGAGTGTATCAGTCTGTAGTGGAAGGAAGGCGGTGTAGGGGTCGGCCTAGTTAAGGTTGGAGGGAGGGGGTAAAGGAGGTTTTGTGTGCGAGGGGCTTGGACTTCCAGCGGGTATGCGTGAGCATGTTTGATAGGAGTGAATGGAGACAAATGGTTTTTAATACTTGACGTGCTGTTGGAGTGTGAGCAAAGTAACATTTATGAAGGGATTCAAGGAAACCGGCAGGCTGGACTTGAGTCCTGGAGATGGGAAGTACAGTGCCTGCACTCTGAAGGAGGGGTGTTAATGGTGCAGTTTAAAAACTGTAGTGTAAAGCACCCTTCTGGCAAGACAATGATGGAGTGAATGATGGTGAAAGTTTTTCTTTTTCGGGCCACCCTGCCTTGGTGGGAATCGGCCAGTGTGTTAATAAAAAAAAAAAAAATTATGTTCCTGAAAATGCCATGTTAGGTAAAATCCATGTTAGATAAACTGAAGAACTTCTGGGAAAAATAGGGTTACATTCCTCGGAGCCCCCCACAAAAAAAAATTTTTTTTTTAGATCTCCAGATCTTACAAAAATAAAAGTGAATATGTAATTGTAGTTCATTGTTGTGATGTATTATGTTGTGTTTACTGCTTAAGACTACAAATGCAACAAAAATAATAGTATTTCTTACCTTAAATTGTGGATGCTGGTGTTTGTGGATGATTGTGAAGAGAGTGGAGAATTATGCTGTGGCCCTACTGGGCTGAGGTGGATGGTATTAGTTCTGGTACTGAAGTTGATGGTTGTACTGGAGTGTGCATAAATTTTGTAACGGATTTCTCTTCTATTTTACCCCGCAATATATTATACAACTTTAAGTCAGTCAGTAAATCAGTCAGCCAGTCTGTAACTCAGTCAGGTCAGTCAGTCAGTAAATCAGTCAAGTTAGTCAGTCAGTCAGTCAGTTATTTATCACAAACTCTTATATTTACCTCATTCTTTTTAATTGCACAGTGATGCTTTATTACAGCCACAGGCTATATCTTGTCTAATACCTCTATTTTCTTCGTTAACTCTAAGACCTACACACTTATACCTTTTCCTGCCACTTTCAGCAACACTGGTATGCATACTGGGTGCCATGACTGCTTGGCAGATACAAGATACGCTAATTAAAAGATCAAAACACAATTCACAAACACGGCTAGCTCCTAAGACAGAATGGAACTGAACACGTATTCACGAAGGCTGGGATGGTGGTGGCGGGAGTGTTGGGAGTGGCAGGGGATGGTGGGAGGTCTTCCCCTCTGACCCACAACAAGGCAGCAGCTTGAGCTGGGGAAATTTTTTCCATGCCCGCAAACAGAACCATGTAAAGTTAATTTTACAGTGTTGTATAAAATTGTGCTGCACTTTTTTAATAGTGCAATAACCATAATGTGGCAAATAAATCTGTGTAATATAATGGTCTACTGTGAAAGCCTTATAACATGTATATACTATCATATATTAAGTGAGCAATAGAGCTAGGCCTAAAATATGCATATACAGTACACACATTAATTACCTTAAAATATTTTTGTCGTTAGCACATACAGTGCTAGTCATGGCATTATGTTGGGTGAGTGCTCTGGCATAATGCCGTGACAAAAATCAAAGGCCTACCACACAGAGGGGTCTTTTTTCGTCATTGCATTATGCCGGGTAGCAGCTGTTAACATGACGTCACGACCTGCTGCCACACTTCACAGTGACTCCTCAGTGCTCATGTGGCTGCCGTGGTGAGAGGAAGTGTTTCTCCAAACCTTCAAGAATTTGTGAGTCTTCCTACATGGCTGAGAGATGTGATTAAGCGTAAAGGACACATCACCAAGTACATTAAAACCTAAGTGTGTAAATACATATACATTATAAACTTTCATGGTATGTGTGTGTGTTTTGGTACGTGCATGGGGAAGGGGCGGCATAATGCCATGACTAGCACTGTAGTGAGTGGTGAATATATTTATTGTAGAAAGTCTGAATAAATGAAAAATGAGTATAACTAAAAACTGTAGACAGCCTGTACTGTCTGCGCAGACAGCCCCTACTGTCTGCCAGCTTAGTTCATATTTCGCGCCATGCTGGTGCTGCCACCTAGAGGCCTTGCCACTTCAGTATGCCCAGACATGCCTCCACCTCACTCACACAGCGACCTAGCAGGAAGACACAAGTACTCCCAGCTCTCTCTCGTGGGATGGCCCTGCCCGGGCCATGGGCACACACACACAAGCCTGTGTAACCCACCTACGACTTAACAATAAAGTAAGAAGCCTCCGAAGAAGTATATCATTAATCACCCACTTGCAGCACCTACTAAACAAGCCCGTTATAAATGGTGGCAGCGGTGTTATATGTTTTTATTTTGTTCTGTGCCCTGTTCCTACGAGAGAGAGACAGAGTTTCTTTTACTACCAGTATTGTCGCGTCGGGACGACGCGCGGTAGGTGGCCGAGCGTATGTAGACAGCCTGTACTGTCTGTGCAGACAGCCCCTGCTGTCTGCCAGCTTAGTTCATATTTCGCACCATGCTGGTGCTGCCACCTAGAGGCCTTGCCACTTCAGTATGCCCAGACATGCCTCCACCTCACTCACACAGCGACCTAGCAGGAAGACACAAGTACTCCCAGCTCTCTCTCGTGGGATGGCCCTGCCCGGGCCATGGGCACACACACACAAGCCTGTGTAACCCACCTACAACTTAACAATAAAGTAAGAAGCCTCCGAAGAAGTATATCATTAACCACCCGCTTGCAGCACCTACCAAACAAGCCCGTTATAAAACTGCTGCATTAGCAAAATGCTACAAAACAAAGTGCTGTAAGTGGGTCTCCCCTGTACATAGTGTTACAAGACCAAAGCAGAAAAAAAAAGCTTATTTGCACTAATTTATACTGCATATTCCAAGCGGAACAATGCTGGACTATGCATTTGCCTATGTTTGAAGTACTAAAACAACATAAAACACATCTAATACCATTAAAAAACTAGTGTACACAAACATTAAAAACAATAAAAAGTTGGAAAAAAAAAAAAAAAATCATAATTTGACATAAAAAAATTGCAAAATGTAAAAATCGATGGCACATTTATGTCTGTTGATTGTAACTTCAACTCTATGCATCTTTTATCAGCCTAAACACTATTCTATATTTAGAGGTCGACACCTGTGAAGAGACAAATTTCTCAATGATGTATGTTGACTATCTGCAAATTCAGATCAGCACTACATTTTGTAGTAAGCTTGTTTACCATTTATAAACCTCGGTTCTTAATATGTTGTACTCAGTGAGTTGTATGTTGAGAACTCGAGACATAGCCCCTGGTCTGCCTGCTAGACTTGTTTGATTGTCATTACTGATTTCTGGCCTATTTGGCCTTGTTTACTCTTAAAACTGTGTATTGTGTGCTTCAGCCTCTGCCCTAAATTATTCCACTTTTCAACCATGCTGATATTAAAGAAATACAGCCACTCCTCACTTAGCGATGTACAGTACAGTGGATCCCTGCTTAACGATCACCTCCCAATGCGACCAATTATGTAAGTGTATTTATGTAAGTGCGTTTGTACGTGTATGTTTGGGGGTCTGAAATGGACTAATCTACTTCACAATATTCCTTATGGGAACAAATTCGGTCAGTACTGGCACCTGAACATACTTCTGGAATGAAAAAATATCGTTAACCGGGGGTCCACTGTACTTGTTTACCGATGACTCGGACTTATGACCAGCTCTCCAACCAGTATGCATACCTAAATAATGTATATTAGAGCTGATTTTTTCTATTCTGTTTCTATTATACTGTATAAACATTTAAAAATATACTAAAATTGTTATAATGGTGCAAAGGCGACATTAAAACAATATCAAAGATGGGTGACACAAACCCACTACCATTAAAGTATGCTCCTTGCTTAGCGAAGAATTCGTTTATCAATGTGGTCTTAGGAACGGAACCCCATCATTAAGTGAGGAGAGGCTGTACTGCACTTCCTTAAATCATTATGGCTCATTTGTATTTTCAACTTCCAGCTGTGTTCCTTTGATCTCAATCCACTTTACTCAAACAGTCTGTTCCTATCTGCTATATCAATTCCTTTTAAGATTTTTTATGTAATTATCAAGTCCTCCTTTGTCTTTGTCTTCCCTAAGGCCATGAACCTTGCCTCATAGTGAATTCCTCTCAATTCTTACACTACTAGCCTGGCTGTAAACCTTTGGAGCATTTCAAGAATTTTCAAGTACATGTACGCATAAATGTAGAGACTGGATAATTATTATTAGTATATTTGGGCAAAGTGTTAAATTAACAGGGGTCAAACAGGGCCTGGGAAAAGAGAGGCAATCGAGTCTGATCCAAGGAAGGAGAGGAAAAGTCTAATTTTTAGGATAAAAGTCACTCAACAGCATTAGTCCTTTGAGGGTCGAGAGGCCCTCTCCGAGACTCATTCTCAGGGTCGGCCAAATTAACAAAAAAAAAAAAAAAAAAAAAAAAAAAAAAAAAAAAAAAAAAAAAAAAAAAAAAAAAAAAAAAAAAAAAAAAAAAAAGAACTCTTGTGAAAAGATAGAGAATCTTTTCCCGATCATAATGACACCAAAAGTTTGAAATTTGATGGAAAACTTACGGAATTATGCTCTTGCGAAGTTAGCGGTCTCGGCGATCTTTACGCATCGCCGATTTTGCCCACTTTGAAGCTCCATTTTCGGCCAATTCCACTGTACTAGTCGACAAAAAACATGAATATTTCACTAGAACTCCATTTTTTCTATCGAATGAGTGCAAGAAACCACCCATTTATCAATTTCAACTATCTAGTACAGTGGTCAGAATTTAGCAATTTTGCCAATTTCCGAATTGGGTCCAGAATAAACAAGCAAGACATTCCTGGCACTAAAATGACATTTCCTCTGTTCATTAGTCACGTCTCAAGGCCCCTCTTATATTCTTTTGCTTTCCACTTTGAATTTTTATTCTCACAAAAAATAGAAGATTTACTGTTATGCAGACTACTGCATTAGTGTAAAAAATGGTATAAATAATATTGGCGCACTTGCAAAAGAATATTAGACTCACCAGTTGACGTGTATTCGACGCTTGGCATGATTTGTTTACTTTTGAACTTTGGTAAAAATCGAACATTTCTGCTAATTTGAGCTCAATTTCAAGGTACTTTTCATTGTAAAACTAGTCAAAATGATCTCAATTTCTGTAATATGTCTTCCATTCTATAAAGTGAGACCAAGAAAACTAGAATACAACAATAAATATCATACAAAAATACAGTGCAAAGTCGCTGTTTTATTCCAAAAAAACGGTCATTTTTTTTCTCATTATGCACTGTGTGCTGCAGGATTTTTTTTTATAATGTGCACACTGACCACATAGACCCATTCTTTCATATGTAGAACTACCAGCTTTCTCCCACTAGATTTGAGGGTGCTAGAATTTAGGCATACTAGTACGTCAAAAACCCTGGGTCGTAAGCCGTACTAGTACGGCCGAAACCCTCAAAGGGTTAAGGAACCACTCTTGAGAAGGGCAGATATTGTTAAATAATAACAAAACTTCAAAATTATATTTCAGAACAAATTTCACAGGGAAGAATGACATCGGTAGAATAATGAGGAGGTGCGGGATTACCAAAACTGTTGTCCAGAGGGCTGAGGAAGGGTTGTTGAGGTGGTTTGGACATGTAGAGAGAATGGAGCGAAACAGAATGACTTCAAGAGTGTATCAGTCTGTAGTGGAAGGAAGGCGGGGTAGGGATCGGCCTAGGAAAGGTTGGAGGGAGGGGGTAAAGGAGGTTTTGTGTGCGAGGGGCTTGGACTTCCAGCAGGCATGCGTGAGCGTGTTTGATAGGAGTGAATGGAGACAAATGGTTTTTAATACTTGACGTGCTGTTGGAGTGTGAGCAAAGTAACATTTATGAAGGGGTTCAGGGAAACCGGCAGGCCGGACTTGAGTCCTGGAGATGGGAAGTACAGTGCCTGCACTCTGAAGGAGGGGTATTAATGTTGCAGTTTAAAAACTGTAGTGTAAAGCACCCTTCTGGCAAGACAGTGATGGAGTGAATGATGGTGAGTTTTTCTTTTTCGGGCCACCCTGCCTTGGTGGGAATCGGCCAGTGTGATAATAATAATAAACATTAGATACTAGAATTAGTACAATAATTACCATGAATACAAGACAAAAGGAAGTCTTGAGAACTACTCACCTTCTTTAGTGTTTTTTGTCACAGACGATTGTTTTTCTTCCTCTTCGCTATCACTTTCTATTTTCTTGTGCTTCTTTTTCTTCTTTTTGCTTTCTTTCTTCTTTTTCTTTTCCTTTTTCTTCTTCTTACTAGATTTGCTCTTTTCTGATGTATCATCATCCTCCTCCTCTTCATCCTTTGCCTTTTTCTTTTTCTTCTTCTTTTTTTTGTCAACAACTTCCTCCTTCGGCTTTTCTTCTTTTATTTTCTTTTCCTCTTCAACCTCCTTTGAAGGTTCAATTGATTTCAGCACAATTTTTCGATGTTCTTGAGAAGGCACGGGATTATTCGTTTCAAATTTCTTACGGCGAGCCTCTAGTTTCTCTTGCACCTGAGTTGATTTGTTGTCTGCTTTAACTGGCTGTTGCTTTATTTCTTCAGGGGAAACTTCTTCCTTGATCTTCTTCTCTACATGCTCTCTTCCTTTATTTATAGTAGCATCTTCTGTCTTTATATCTAGTTTGACTTTCTTAGCTGGATTTTCATTAATACTGCCTGTTGGAGACAGAGAGCGATCACGTACGCCATGCCCTTGTTTTTCCGGAGTAACTGGCTCAAGCCATGGGCTACCATTACGCCCTTGTCTTTCTGGGAACTGCTCCTGCAAAGAATTTGAATCCAGTTTTTCTACCCGAGAGTCATTTTTGGTATCTCTCTTTTCCCAGCTGGCAGTAGTGACATTCCTCAAATGACCCCCTGGACTTCTTGATCGTTGCTGGCTAGCAGCAGCTTCAGATCTAGGTAGCAGCTGTCTTCGATTTCGGAAAGAGGGACTCTGAAGCTTGTTTCCTCTACCTCCTCGGCCTCGACCTGATGCATTGCCTCCCCTCACATTGCGAGATCTACCTGGAGATCTATTTCGAAGAGGAGATTTTTGTCTGTTATCTGTTTTCCTTGGTGATTCTAGCCGCCGATCCTTTCTATCATGCTGACCTTGACTTCCTGATTCATCTCTATTTCTGTCTCTCACATCTTCAGGCTGTTTTTCATTTCGCCTTCTATCACCCTGGAATGGAGAATGACTCCTTGGCAACTGCAATCGCTGTTTGTGTGGAGCACCAGCTTGAATACGATGCCCTGCTGGAGGAGGGCTGTTCCCGAGAAGAGGGCGTCTTTGAGGCAGTTGGTTAGGACCACTACGATTTGGTGGCGGTTGTCTTTCATGGGTAGGAAGGTGTGGGGAGCCTTGTCTTCGTGTTTGCAGTGGTACTTTATTCTCTTGATACAGGGCATGCGGTCCTCTTAATGTCTTTTGTCCATCCCTTGGCCCTGGTCGTGGAGAAATCTTCTTAGCTACAGGCATAGGAGGAGTTCTTGGCCCTCGCCTGTTCTGTGGCACTGTGGGAATTCGCCCTCTAGGTGACATAGGCCCCCCTCTTCCAGCATGTGGAAATGCTTGCGATCTAACAGAGAATGGAGAACTTGATCGTGACCTTTCTCTAATTCGAGTCAATTGTCTGTTGGGTGATAACTGATGTCTTCTTTCATTTGGACCCTGAGGTGGTAATTCATTCTCAAATCGTCCAGGAGGTTCATGTCTCAGAGGTGATCTACCTCGATGAGCTGGAGGTGACACATGCCTGGGCCCATGGAAGCCCTGCCCTCGGCCAGGGGGTATCAACATCCCCTGTCCTCTACCATGAGGCATCAACATCCCCTGTCCTTGTCGGCCATGACCAGGCGCATTATACGGTTGCCCTCTGCCTGCTGCAAAAATATGTTCGGGATGTGGAAAAATTGGGGGCCCTGGGCGATCTCTCTGCTGGTAATGACCTTCCCATGGACTATCAGGTAGTAATCGATGGGGTGAAAACTGATCCCTTAACTCTCGCCTTCCTGGATGCTGCCAAACAGGTTCATCAGGAGGTCTTGGGACAGGTTCATTAAATTCCACGAAATGTTGAGGTGGCTGAAGGCCATTTACAGGTATATGAGGTGGTCTGTTAATAGGATAAAGACCAAATTCAGGTGGGAAATCATGAGGTCTTCCACCACCTACCACTGTACTACCATCTTGAGGAGAAAATCTTTCATTATGAACTATACTGTCAATAGGTCTTACAAAGCCTGGTCTATGGAATGAACCTCTAGGAGACCCACTTTCCACTGAGGACCTATCCACCATTGCTGAGGTCATGCCTCCTAACCTGCCATGTGGTGATAGACTTCTGGAATTAGCAACATACGGACTAACAGATCTTCTGAAAGCACCAGGACTTCTTGATCTCTTTGCCCTAGGCCCCCAATCTCGTCTGATACCAGGACTAGGTGACCTATCAACAGAACTATGGCTTCTCATAGGTAAGGCAGCACTCCTCCTGTTAAATGGGGGACTATGTGAATTTAACTTCCTTTCAACAGCTGGGCTTCTGGAAAACCTTGGCAATCTATGGCCAGGACTATGGGATTTGTGTGAGGAAGGCGAGGTCCTGTGAATTCGTCTAGGAGATGGACTTCTAGCAACACGATGAGGTGACATGTTTCTCGATCTCACAGAAGGAAGAGGACTTTTTGAAAGGCGTCGAGGGACTGGGCTCCTTGAAGTTATGTGACCAGGACTTCTTGAAATCCGCCGTGGTAGTGGACTTCTTGAAATTCGTCGTGGTGGAGGACTTCTTGAAAGACGATGTGAAGGAGGAGTTCTTGA
This sequence comes from Cherax quadricarinatus, assembly GCF_038502225.1. NCBI lineage: Eukaryota > Metazoa > Arthropoda > Malacostraca > Decapoda > Parastacidae > Cherax > Cherax quadricarinatus. Next base: position 9,434,455 of record NC_091374.1, on the reverse strand, counting down.
AAACCTTCTCAAAGGTGAGTTTCTTAAGGGCCGACGAGGCTTTGGGCTTCTTGAAAACCGTCGAAGTGGACTCCGGGACAGCCGTCGTGGCTGAGGACTTCTAGAAAAGTGTCTTGGTGGAGGACTTCTTGAAAGTCTTCTGTGGAGTGGACTTTGTGAAGGTCGGTGGGAAAGTGGACTCCTCGAATGCCTTTGTCGATGAGGGCTCTTTGAAATACGTAAGGGTGGAGGGCTTCTGGAGAGTTTACGTGGTGGAGGGCTCCTGGAAAGTCTTCGTGGGGGAGGGCTCCTGGAGAGGTTCCGTGGCAAAGGACTCCTGGAATGTTTCTGTGGTGGAGGAGTCCTAGAGTGTTTGCGCGAAAAAGGACTTCTTGACAATTTTCGTGGCGGTGGCGTTCTAGAATGTTTTCGTGGCACAGGACTTCTGGAGAGTCGCCTAGGTGGAGGGCTCCTGGAAGTTCTATGTGGTGGAGAGTTTCTTGAATCTCTACGAGGAGGTGGACTCCTTGTGACACGACGAAGTGGAGGACTTCTTGATCCCCTACGAGGTAGGGGACTCCTGGTGACTCGACAAGGTAATGGACTTCTCGAGCTTCTGTGAGGAGGTGGGCTTCTTGAACTTCGCCGTAATAAGGGACTTCGCCTTGGTAACAAGCTTCTTGACCTTCTTTTAGGACATGGGCTTTTACTTCTTGCTCTTTGTGGGCTTTTACCTCTACCTGATAAAGGACTTTTTAGCCTTCCTTTAATTGGGCTCCTGGATAGTCTGTGAGGGGAGGAACCTCTCAAAGGTATCCTTGAGTTTGGACTTCTAGAGCTTCTTCTTGGAAAAGGGCTTCTAGAGCTTCTTCTTGGTAGAGGGCTTCTAGAACTTTTTCTCGGAAGAGGACTCCTTGAACTTCGTCTAAAGATTGGACTCCTAGAATTTCTCCTGGGCAATGGACTCCTGGAGGTTCTTCTAGGAGGTGGACTTCTGGAACTTCTTCTAGGTAGTGGGCTCCTGGAACTTCTTCTAGGCAGTGGGCTCCTGGAACTTCTTCTAGGGGGTGGACTCCTGGTGGCTCTTCTAGGGGGTGGACTCCTGGAGGCTCTTCTAGGATGTGGACTCCTGGAGCCTCTTCTAGGTGGGGGACTCCTGGAGTTTCTTCTAGGAGGTGGGCTCCTAGAACTTCTTCTGGTATATGGACTCCGAGAGTTTCTTCTTGGGACAGGACTCCTAGAAATTCTTCTTGGAAAGGGACTCCTTGACCGTAACCCAGGACTCTGTGATGTCTGCTGGGGACTTCTTACTTTAGGCCAAGGAAGTGGACTTCTGGATCTTCTTGGAGGTGGACTTCTTGATTTTGAGTGAGTGGGCAGACCTCTGGAGCTGCCCTGAGGAACTGGACTCCTCAAACTTGTTCTAGGTGGAGGGCTCCTAGATCCTTGACGATGCACTGGGCTACGTGCTTTGGAATTAGGAGATGCCCATGATCTGTTATTTGGAGGACTTGTTGATATTCTCCGTACTGCTTGGCGTGGGGAGACTTGAGCACTGGCATATTTCTTTGGAGGTGGACTAACTGATACTCTTCTAACTGGAGCAGATACTTTATGAGTGGAGGGGATATTATGGGTGGCAGAGGTTTGTGCAGGAGGGGATTTAGACATCAGGCCCTTGCCAGAATGTTGCCTTTGTCGAGTGCCACTTGTAACTTGCGGACCAGACTTCTTATCCCCAAGTGATGAATCTCTCTTGGTTTCTTTAGATACTTTCCGTGTATCTATAGAACTATTATCACTTTCTGAATCCGAGCCACTAGAACTTCCAGAGCTGCTGCCACTACTGCTGCCACTGGTGTCACTGCTACTATCACTGCTGTCAGATTCACTGTCTTCACTATCACTCTCGCTATCTGATCCTTGCATACGACGCCATCTTGCACTCATTTTTTCTTTTGGTTTAGTATTTGGTTCTGGAGGAGCTTTCTCCACATACTTATCTTGTGGAAGTGCAAGTTGTGGAGTTGGGGGTCTAACCATATTAGAAGATTGTAAGGATTTATCCACATAACCTCTCCCACGTCCTCTCCCTCGTCCACGATTGAAACCACGGTTACCCCGCCATCCACGATTCTGTCCATAGTAAAAATTCCTCTCTTGATAAAAGTTTCTGTCCTGTCCCATGTGGTGATGAGGGGGATTGAAGTTTCTATTGTAATTCTGAGCTCCAACGACAGGAATAATTGTTATATTGCTGGTATGGTGATTCCTTTCAAGCTCCTGCAGAAGAAAGCATATAAAATTTAAATATGGAGGAAAATTTATACAGGATAAAAGAATCAATTTTAGGAAGAATCAATCCAAGGTGCCATGCTAGTTCACATCAACCCTCTCCACGCTTCCATGTCAACGTGTAATAACAACTAGACTATAAGGCAAGATACAGTAATAATTTATGCCCAGTAGAATATATTAAAAAATAATCAAATCTGGAGGTCTCTGTAAACACAATTTAGAAAGTTCCATAAATTGCCACAAGGGGGTTATAAAGCCCAAAACCAATACTGAAAACTATACATGATGCCAATACACATGTGCTAAGCTTTCAACAATTCACTGTGATATTACTGTAAACAAATGGCCTTCTAAATTTTTAAAACAGAGTACAGTACATGTATAATAATAAAGTGTAACTTTAAACACTTGGATACAGTTCTTGCCAGGCAAAGTAGTTCATATATTTGATTTAGAAGGAATGAGAAAAATACTGTATTTTCTGTCATGTAAGATCCACTGAAACATTAGGTGCACCCTAATTGTAGAAAGTTTTTTTCTTATGAGAAACAATCTTGTAGTGTAGGTACATGACACACATGTACACGTTGACCATCACTAACCCGGTAATCAGTAATCCGGTTCCATCAGTAATCCAGTACTAATTTGGGCTAGAACAATTTCAAATTTCCAGGGTCACAACACCAACCTGCTGCTACTGTTACTTGCTGCATAAGTCATTCCAATTTCTTTTTCTCCATTTATTGCTACAACCTGCTCACTCTTAGCCCTAGCCATGGGTCCAACAAATAAAAGAAATGCTTCTCAATGTGCAAAGCACATACATTGTAAATTGTCCATAAAAGATAAGGTAGCTTTGAAGCCACTGTCGGTCGCCTTGAGCTCAGCTCACTCAGATAAGCTGTGACTGGTAAATTTGGGCCTACATGTGAGAGAACAGGTCTGTGTAATAAGTGTGCACTATACAGTGGTACCTTGATTTACAATTTTTATTTGTTCCGTGACCGAGCTTATAACTCAATCTGCTCATATATCAAATCAATTTTCCTCGTTGAAATTAACTGAAATGACATTAATCCATTCCAGCCCCCAAACAACAGCCCCAATCTTTTTGTTACGGGTTTTTAAATAAGAAAAATATACTTATAAATAAGAAATATTTATTTTTATATTTTATTATCACACTGGCCGATTCCCACCAAGGCAGGGTGGCCCGAAAAAGAAAAAACTTTCACCATCATTCACTCCATCACTGTCTTGCCAGAAGGGTGCTTTACACTACAGTTTTTGAACTGCAACATTAACACCCCTCCTTCAGAGTGCAGGCACTGTACTTCCCATCTCCAGGACTCAAGTCTGGCCTGCCGGTTTCCCTGAACCCCTTCATAAATGTTACTTTGCTTACACTCCAACAGCACGTCAAGTATTAAAAACCATTTGTCTCCATTCACTCCTATCAAACACGCTCACGCATACCTGTTTCGCTCCATTCTCTCTACATGTCCGAACCACCTCAACAACCCTTCCTCAGCCCTCTGGACAACAGTTTTGGTAATCCCGCACCTCCTCTTAACTTCCAAACTATGAATTCTCTGCATTATATTCACACCACACATTGCCCTCAGACATAACATCTCCACTGCCTCCAGCCTTCTCCTCGCTGCAACATTCATCACCCATGCTTCACACCCATATAAGAGCGTTGGTAAAACTATACTCTCATACATTCCCCTCTTTGCCTCCACGGACAAAGTTCTTTGTCTCCACAGACTCCTAAGTGCACCACTCACCCTTTTCCCCTCATCAATTCTATGATTCACCTCATCTTTCATAGACCCATCCGCTGACACGTCCACTCTCAAATATCTGAATACATTCACCTCCTCCATACTCTCTCCCTCCAATCTGATATCCAATCTTTCATCACCTAATCTTTTTGTTATCCTCATAACCTTACTCTTTCCTGTATTCACTTTTAATTTTCTTCTTTTGCACACCCTACTAAATTCATCCACCAATTTTTTGAACTTCTCTTCAGAATCTCCCAAGAGCACAGTGTTATCAGCAAAAAGCAACTGTGACAACTCCCACTTTTATGTTTGATTCTTTATCCTTTTAACTCCATGCCTCTTGTCAAGACCCTCGCATTTACTTCTCTTACAACCCTATCTATAAATATATTAAACAACCACAGTGACATCACACATCCTTGTCTAAGGCCTACTTTTACTGGGAAATAATTTCCCTCTTTCCTACATACTCTAACTTGAGCCTCACTATCCTCGTAAAAACTCTTCACTGCTTTCAGTAACCTACCTCCTACACCATACACCTGCAACATCTGCCACATTGCCCCCCTATCCACCCTGTCATACGCCTTTTCCAAATCCATAAATGCCACAAAGACCTCTTTAGTCTTATCTAAATACTGTTCACTTGTATGTTTCACTGTAAACACCTGGTCCACACACCCCCTACCTTTCCTAAAGCCTCCTTGTTCATCTGCTATCCTATTCTCTGTCTTACTCTTAATTCTTTCAATAATAACTTTACCATACACTTTACCAGGTTTACTCAACAGACTTATCCCCCTATAATTTTTGCACTCTCTTTTGTCCCATTTGCCTTTATACAAAGGAACTATGCATGCTCTCTGCCAATCCCTAGGTACCTTACTCTCTTCCATACATTTATTAAATAATTGCACCAACCACTCCAAAACTATATCCCCACCTGCTTTTTAACATTTCTATCTTTATCCCATCAATCCCGACTGCCTTACCCCCTTTCATTTTACCTACTGCCTCACGAACTTCCCCCACACTCACAATTGGCTCTTCCTCACTCCTACAAGATGTTATTCCTCCTTGCCCTATACACAAAATCACAGCTTCCCTATCTTCATCAACATTTAACAATTCCTCAAAATATTCCCTCCCTCTTCCCAATACCTCTAACTCTCCATTTAATAATTCTTTTCTCCTATTTTTAACTGACAAATCCATTTGTTCTCTAGGCTTCCTTAACTTGTTAATCTCACTCCAAAACTTTTTCTTATTTTCAACAAAATTTGTTGATAACATCTCACCCACTCTCTCATTTGCTCTCTTTTTACATTGCTTCACCACTCTCTTTTTCTCCATATACTCTTCCCTCCTTGCATCACTTCTACTTTGTAAAAACTTCTCATATGTTAACTTTTTCTCCCTTATTACTCTCTTTACATCATCATTCCACCAATCGCTCTTCTTCCCTCCCGCACCCACTTTCCTGTAACCACAAACTTCTGCTGAACACTCTAACACTACATTTTTAAACCTACCCCATAAGAAATATTGTATAAAAACATAATAAAAGAGAATGTAAAGAAATAAACTGGTTTTATAAGGTGTATTTACCTTGGAGATCAAACGACCAGGGCTAACGGAAGATGCTGGCGGAGGTGGAGGGTGGAAAAGACAGGCAGAGGAGATTGGAGGATTTATTTTGTTTTGTGCTTTTTGGTCAATTTTGTTTGTCATCAACTCTAGCGCTTAATCGCTTAACTTATTTGCTACACTCTTATTGCTATACTCCATCTTTTCATGGACAGTTGTCTACAGCTTAGAAATTATTTTAATGCCCTTGGCTGGCATTATAGCCTTTCTCGCCTCCTGCTTTAGTATGCTATATATTGTAGAAGTACGTACTACACTCATACTACCTCACCAAGCCGACTACACCCACACCTCACTCTTGTTTTTCTATGATTTCATGCTTTAATTCAATGGACATCATACTCTTCTTCTCAGCACCGTCCTTTGCACTTATTTTCTTAGGACCTATGGTTAGAAAAAAGAAATTTGGCAAAATAAGTGCACAAAAAACGCAAGCACAACACAAGAGATGCTTCCATGGCGAGGTAACCACGTGCACTGAACGAGTGAGACACAGGATGCTGGGTGGATGTTGTGGCGTTCGCTGCACCAACTAGTGGTGACATACCTGAAGCTCGTTCATAACTCGAATTTTGGCTCGCAACTCAAAGCAAAAAATCGACCAAGCGACAGCTTGTAACCTGGAAAATTCGTAAGTTGGGGCACTTCAAGTCAAGGTACCACTGTATAAAAAAAAATCCTGCAGCACGCAGTGCATGAGAAAAATTGGCAACTGTGCTTTTGGTGTAAAACAGCGACTTTACAGTATATTTCCGTATGGTTTGTATGGTTGTATTCTCATTTTTTTGGTCTTTGATAGAATGGAACATACTTTACAGAAATAGATATAATTTTGATTGGTTTTACGCAGGAAAGTACCTTAAAATTTAGCTCAAAGCAGCAGAAATGTTCGATTTTTGCCGATGTTCAAGAGTAAATAAATGATGTCACCGTCCAACATGTGTCCAACTGGCCAGTCTAATATGCAGTAACAAATGGGGTGACATTATTTATACAATTATTACAATAATGTAGTAGTCTGCATAATGGTAAATCTATTTTTTGTGTGAATAAAAATTCAAAATGGAAAGCAAGTGTAATATAAGAGGGGCCTGGAAATGTGACTAATGAACAGAAAATGTTATTTTAGTGCTAGGAATGTCTGCATTCTTTATTCTGGACCCTATTTTGAAATTGGCATCTCTTGAAATTTGTGTGAAATTGGCCAAATTACCAATTTCTGACCACTTTATTGGGTAGTTAAAATTGGTAAATGGGCAGTTTCTTGTGCTCAATTGACAGTTAGAAGGAATACTAGTGAAGTAGCTATGAGTTTGGTAGACTGGAACAATGGAATGGGCCAAAAATAGGGTGTAAAGTGTTGGAAATTGCCAATGTGTAAATATCGCCAGTGGGTTAAATGCATTCTAACCTAACCACTCTGTAATCCGGCAAAATCACCAATCCGGCACTCTACAGGTTCCGATGATGCTGGATTAGTGATGGCAAACCTGTACTCAACTATTTATACAAACAACAAGAATTATAGGGAAGGGCAGTAAAAGATGGAGGGAGAGAGAGAAAGAGGTAGGATACCTGAAGGATGTTTTTGGAGTTAAAGCATTGAATTTGTCAGTAAGTACTGCAATACTTAACTCTCGAGAATAGTTCATAACAATGAAGAACAGATAGTTTAGATGTGTGTGTGTGTGGGGGGGGGGGGGTGAAGTGATAAGCTGTTGGGAGGTGGTGGCAAACTGTGGAAAGTGCACTGTGGGGGCTTTAAACCTAATAATCTAAGCAATTCTGTTCTTATGGTCCATGTTATAACAGCATATGACTGTATATGAAAATGAATTGGTATTACTTCATACCGATAGTTACATAAGATTATAACTGCTCGTGACACTGTAAAGCTCCACACTTAATGCTCAACACACATCATTCCCCAGACCTACATCTTTCTCATTAATACAGTATATGGTAAATTTAGCACTATACATGGTGTAGTCCCATACCAAGTACATTATATGAAGCTATATTATTTTTTTTTTTTTATCACACTGGCCGATTCCCACCAAGGCAGGGTGACCCGAAAAAGAAAAACTTTCACCATCATTCACTCCATCACTGTCTTGCCAGAAGGGTGCTTTACACTACAGTTTTTAAACTGCAACATTAACACCCCTCCTTCAGAGTGCAGGCACTGTACTTCCCATCTCCAGGACTCAAGTCCGGCCTGCCGGTTTCCCTGAACCCCTTCATAAATGTTACTTTGCTCACACTCCAACAGCACGTCAAGTATTAAAAACCATTTGTCTCCATTCACTCCTATCAAACACGCTCACGCATGCCTGCTAGAAGTCCAAGCCCCTTGAACACAAAACCTCCTTTACCCCCTCCGTCCAACCTTTCCTAGGCCGACCCCTACCCCGCCTTCCTTCCACTACAGACTGATACACTCTTGAAGTCACTCTGTTTCGCTCCATTCTCTCTACATGTCCGAACCACCTCAACAACCCTTCCTCCATATCTGAGGAGTCACATAAAATTATGCTGCTACTCAGTAAGTGCTACAACCATTGGAAATTTTAAAAATTATATGAAGAACATACTAATGAAGATGGAACACCATAAGCATAGCACTTCTCCTGTAGTTACAAACAGGTAATTATTACTACACCAGCTGGCTCCATGCAACAACACTAAACACAAATCATATCCCCAGGTCATAACTTCTTTCTGACCAATATATGATAGATGTATTACATACGACATTAGTGTTAGAATTCTATATACAGCTTCTCCTCACCTAGTGACGTACTTGTTTACCGATGACTCGGACTTACGATGGGCTCTCTGACCAGTATGCATACCTAAATAATGTATATTAGAGCTGATTTCCTCTATTCTGTTTATTACAATATACAGTACACTACTGTATAAACATTTAAAAATATACCAGAAATGTTATAAATGGTGCAAAGGTGACATGAAAACAATTTTAAAGATGGCTGACACAAACCCACTACCCTTATAGTATGCTTCTCACTTTGCGATGAATTCATTTACTGACGTGGTCTTAGGAACGGAACTCCATCGTTAAGTGAGGAGAGGCTGTATATTGTATATGAAACTGAATTTTTATTTTATATTCTTCAAGTTAGACAAAACTATACAGCAGTCACCATCAACAGGTTCCTTGCATCATCAGTACTCTATACCTAGAGAGCTTGCAGATCTTTCCACGAGTTTTGTATATAGTACGTATATCATATTTTCCTTATTAATCAACATTAACAACTGATGTAGATTTTACCCAAGAGGACTTAGTACCATTAATGAATCAGTAAATGACCAGCCATTCTTCTAGGGAACTGACCTACATTTTCCTGCTTTTGCTCTAAATATCAAAATGTAATAAGCTAGACAGCCCATTCCCAACAGAGGTGATTATGGATCAACAAAATTCATACTAATGATGTTTGAAGAACGGGTTTTGGGAAACGATTTATTTATCTTAAAATGGTTCTTACTACATATACCTGTATTCATGGTATTTGTTTATTCCATTATCACAGTTTGCCATACAATAAATCCTCCATATAACAAACTAATAAGGGTTAAGCAGGTGGCCAATAATGCCAATTGTGGTGGATAGAGAAGAGACTGTTCTGCTCTGATTGTAACAATATGGGACAACTCTGTAACCAATGGAGTTGATGTGTTGCTTCTAAACTGATTGACCCAACAGATTTTATTCTGCATTTCTGAAGTCTGTTACAAAGAGGTCCATTATGTGGAGGGCTTATGTGTGTTTTACATTTACTCAATACGATGTTTTTTAAAAAAATGTTTACGATATTTTAACAGGTTACAAGTTTCACCGAGTTCATCAGAGGTGCTGGATTTCTGGTTTATTCTAGGGGCCTTGAATCCAACTCTTCGGCTCATTGATATCTCTTAAAACTGTAAACATGGACAACTCTCAGCCTCATTGTTGTCCAAAGATTTTAATAGTTTCTGCCTTTCCTTTCACATTTTTAATGGTGGATGGGTGTTTTATTTCTACTTCTTTCACAATTTTACTGTATAGCACTCACATTATCTCCATAAAACGCTAATAAAAATATGTTCCAAGCTGTAAGAATTAGCTGCCGTGTTACTATGTGTACTCTGAATTCTGCTGTGATTACCACTGGGATGACAGCAGGAATGAAGGACTAGAAGGATCAAGGATGCCTTTTGTCCAGGCACTGGGCTGTGGCAAGGCTCCTCTTGATGTAGTTGACTTCATTTTCTAACATGCCATTCCTTGGAGCTTTCACAGGTCAAAAACATAGAGGGTCTCAGGGTAGAGGAATGTGCCTGTCACTGAGATAGGGACGGACGAAAGAAAGTTTCTGGAATAAGGTATACTCATGGCTGAGAGGTAGGTGATTTGCTTGGACCCTGGACCCTGGAGTTTACAGTAGTTGTATGCCATATATTCTACAAGATGTGTCCCAGCTGGAATATTTGAGTCACTGTTGCAACTTATCTTGGTGTTGGAGATGCAAGAGTCTGACACTGACTAGTGCTGCTAGTAAGCAGGGTTTGTGCACTCCTGCTAAATTACTTTGATGTTCTGGTAGGATTTGCATCACCAGTTCATTGGATGTTGTGAAGGAGGATAAAGGTGTATGTCTGTACAATCCACTCAGTCTAACTGGAAGAGTTCCTTTTACCTGCTTTGAATCATCCAGAGAAACAATGAATTTTTTTTCTAGTATGGACTTCAGAAGGATGTCTTAATAACCAGTTTAGTGGCTGCTGAAGGATCAAGATCACAAAAGGTAGGTTAACTTAGGGAGGGATAGGCATCAACTGATGAAGAAACATTGTTTGCATCAATGTCTGCAATCCTGTCTTCCATCTGTTTCCAACTTAGTTGCCACTAATTAGAAAGTCTTGTCAAGCACACCTGTGGCTTACCTTGGGCTAATTTTGAGTTTTTCTACTCTCGCAGCCCAGCCTGCAGATAAGGCTTCCCTGGTAACCATGTGATCAGCCAGGCTATTGCTGTTTACAGCTGGAAAGCCTACGTACCCAACATGGCCCAGATGATCTAGCACTTTTGTATGTAATTTTTGACTATTCAGTATGCTCAATAAAAGCATTCCTCTCAAACTTGGATAGGCTGAATAAACTCACCTGAGCTGGTCTAAATGGCCGTGCTCTCTCTGCTGGGAAAGGTCTGTTTATATTTCGTTGCTTTTCATGGTTTGGCTCATGAGCAGGAGAAACCTCCGCTTCATTCACCCTCTTGCTCAGTAGTGCCTGGATACGCAACTCTGCTATTTCATCATCACTGTCACCACCATGGCTCTCTTCATCACGTTCTTCCTGAAAGTGTTGTTAAGACAATGTTGAAATCTAATACTAAAGTACAGTGTTTTGCTACATTTATATAGCCGAACATGTAAACAAGACAGCAAAAATGCACTAATCAATGTTTACTGTGTGCACTGGAAAATGTTCTCACTCCGAGGATGTGATCTATTTCAATAAAATCCAACTGTAGTATCTTCTCAGATAAAAAATGCATTAGTGGGGGGGGGGGAAAGAATAAAAAACAGACTAAAATGCACAGTATAGGGAAATTCATGATCCTTTGTAAGTGATATTCCTCTACTGTTTCCATTTAGGGTACTATAACTTGTCATTATAGATCTGCATATACTGAATATCCATATATGCAATGGCATTTCCTTAATTTTCTGTGCATCACTGGGGTCCCTACTTGTTTTTATTCAAGAGAAGAGAACCTTACAAATATGGCAGCTCTAAACTGACTTTTTTTCATGTTAGGTTTGTTAAAACCCACTGCTACACACTGCCTTTCATGCGTTGTGTTATATTACTTGGCAGTGACCCAGTCAAGTGTTGATTTGGAGTCAGGCTGTGGGGGCAATGACCCCAAAAATCATCTACAGGTAACCTAAAGGTATGCATTATATAGTATTTATCGTTAATATTTCATCGTAAGTTACACGAAAATTTCAACAATTCTGTTGTGAACTTTGAAATGTTGCCCTATGGCATCGATTATACAGTATCTATATCAAAGTTCACTAATAATAACCAATGAAAATGTGATGAGCACTTGTTGATATACAAGTGCTTTAAGGACTTTTAACCCTTCATACCTAAAAGATGAGTGCACCTACCTTACACCTTACACAGGCTTTTAGCCTTCTACATGTCCCCTTTCATTGTACGTATCTCCAATTGTACGAAATGGGAGACATGCATTCTCGACAGAATCGTCAGCAGCTCTACAATCAAAGGGCCTGCCAAACACATTGTGCAACCCCTCAGCAACATGGTGTCTAACATTTCTGTTAATATTTCCAGTAACCTACTCATGATAGCTACAGTATTGACTCTTCTACCATCCTCAAAAGATTTAGTGCTTAAGAAGCAGTACGATCTAGTCATCAGTACAGGAGTCTGTCATACCCTGGGAAGGACATGACAGGAATTAGCATTTGAAACAGCAAGATCCTTCAAACTGAGAATCTGCGAACATAAATATGCTTGTAACCATAATGATTTTAACAACACCTGTATCCAACACAAAAGCAACCAGGAAAAGCTCACTAGTGGGGTTAGGCTAAGCTATGAGTGACATGGGCAGATAAAATTACCATGAAGTCACCATCCTACAAAAACTGGGCAGCCTCAGTCTCTGTAAGTACAGCATTTTGCGAACAAATTATTACTAAACCTGGACAATGACCTCATGTGACACCAACTAATGCACACTACCTATTTGTTTCCCTACTCCGTTCAACCCTGTCTCTACTGTTGCTATAGCTGTCTGTATGAAGCCACTCGTGAGAAAACTCTTTCTTTAATAAATGTTGTACAAGTCTTTGACTAGTGTCAGTAATGAAATGACCTGTATCTTAGCGGACTCTCACTGTTAGTGCTACTGAAGTTTTGAGGAGTTGTACATTCTGATGAAGGCAGAGCTGGAAGAAGTTGGGATGATACAACTTCTTAAAGAGAGAACATGAAGATTCATCCCCAGGAACAAGGAAGAGGATACAATAATACCAGCTGCAATGAATGGAAACTGATGGGCAAGAAAGGATTGAGGAAATAGCTGTTATGACTACCATCTTCTTCACTATGCTGTCGAAAAATGGGGTTCAGTAACTGAGGACAAGAAAGAGTTGCTCATGAGAGTACAGTGATACCTCGACTTATGAATGCCCTAACTTATGAGTTTTCCGAGTTATGAGCCATCACTTGGTCGATTTTTTGCTTTGAGTTGCGAGCCAAAATCCAAGTTATGAGTGAGCTTTAGATATGCTACCACTAGTTGGAGCAGCGAACACCACAACATCCGCCCAGCATCCCAGCATTTTGTTTTTTGTGCAGTTATTTTGCCAAATTTCTTTTTTCTAACCATGGGTCCTAAGAAAGTAAGTGCAAAGGACAGTGCTGAGAAGAGGAGGATGATGTCCATTGAATTAAGTCATAAAATCATAGAAAGACATGAGAAAATCATTTTGTTTCGGTGTTTTCCTCAGGAAACTAGTGATCTAGTGCAATCAGCCTAACAAACATTCTGTTTTCTCTTATAATAAGACCTCAGAAGAGCAAGAATGGGAAAAGTATGGCTACCACCACTCGTCACATAATGACATGTTTTATTCATTCTAGAATATATATCATGTTTCTATGTTATTTATATTGTTTATTATGTCATATTAGATCAATTGTGATAAATAAATAAGCCGTAGAGTTGATATTAGCACTACATTGAAGTATTTTCTCCTGCCTCCCGAGAGCCCGGAATTCTGCTGGAACGGATTAATGGCATTTCAATTAAATTTAATGAGGAAAATTGATTTGATATACGAGCAAATTGAGTTATGAGCTCGGCCATGAAACAAATTAAACTTGTAAGTCAAGGTACCACTGTACAACTGTTTTCACAATAGGCAACTCCCTGATTAAATTTAAGGACAGGGTTTTTGTAACAAGGATAGAAAGATGAGGCAGAGAACAATAAAATAAAATAAAAATAAAATTTTATTTCATTGCTAAGGTTACAATGTGTGTTTACATTTCATAATTTGATTAGTACAAAGAAAGTCACTATCATGCCGAGGCATTTCAGGCAGAATTAACCTAATACTTATAGACTACTTAATTCTAGACAGGTGAAGAGTGGTAGAATATAATACAGTATTCAATATTTTACTATTATTAATATGAGGTAATACAATTTATGATACATACATTTTTAAGCTTATAATTTTGTTTACTCTATTATTAAAATGAGGTAGTACAATTAATGATACAAACATACATTTTTAAGTTTGTAATAATGGCATAATAGTTAAGGAATAATAAAATATTTGGGAGAGTTTCTTTAAATTTGGTTAAAGTTTAGCATAGTGTGGGTATGGTTGTTATTGAGAAATGAGATGATTTTTGAGTATAGTCCTAAATTAATTTGTGGGAAGGGGACCTCTTGCTGTTTCAGGCAAGGAGTTCCAGATCTTTGAGCCCTTTATATGCATCGTATTTTTGCATAGTGTGAGACGGACACGAGGGACGTCAAAAAGTTTTGTGCCTCGTGTTATGGCTGTGTGTTCTGTTGAAGCTGTCTAGGAGAAGTTTGAGTGGAGGATTGGTATTGTTCTGTATATATAGTAGGCACAGTAATAAGTGTGTATATTTTGTATATTAAGTAAGTTCAAGCTTTTGAAAAGTGGTCGGGGTGCAGTGTCTGGCACTGGAGTTTGTGATCATCCGCACCACTGCTTTATGTTGGGTTATTAGAGAGTTCAGGTGACTGCCCGTGGTAGATCCCCAAGCACAAATACCACAGGTGAAGTAAGGGTATATTAGAGAGTGATATAAAGTAAAGAGCACCCTTTGGAGTATACATAGAATTGCATCTTGGAAAGAATACCTACTGTTTTGGAAACTTTCTTAGTTATATGCTGGATGTGGGTCTGAAATTTAAGATTACAGTCAAGGTGGAGACCTAGAAATTTGCCCTCAGTGTGTCTAGTAATGGGTGAACCCTTTATTGATATATTTAGCTGGATATTTAATGCTCTGTTTCCAAAAAGCATGAAGTAGGTTTTGTCTATACTGAAAGTAAGTCTGTTGGTCATCATCCAGTTTGATATTTTATGTAGCTCGCTGTTTACAGTGTTACTAAGTATAACCGAGTTTGGGTGGTTGAAGACATAAGTGGTGTCATCCATGAACAGAACTGGTTTAACCCTTTGACTGTTTACGCCGTATATATACGTCTTACGCGCCACTGTTTCTGACGTATTTATGTGCATAAATTTTAGCGGCTTCAAATCAAACAGGAAAGGCCTGGTAGGCCTACATGAGAGAGAATGGGTCTGAGTGGTGGGTGTGCACCCTGTGAAAAAAATCTGGGACTCAGTGGTGCATTGTGGGAACGCCATCTTGGTAGTCCATTTTCACCATGCCTCGCAGTAGGAAGTACCTCACTCCTCGGCGGATTGGAGGTCTTTTGTTCCCAAGTGATAGCTCTAACAGAGATGGAAGTGTCAGTGACAGTGAATTCCATGGTTTTCAAGTGAGTGTGACTGAAAAAAGTGCCCAGGATGACATAATTAGTGATGAAAACCCAGATGATCCACGACCTTCCACCTCTGGTGCTGGGCCGGCTTGTTCACGTTCACATTCACCTGTACCAGGACGAAAGAGGAAACTATTTGGCAGTGTACAAGACCCAGATGTTAGCAGTGAATGTGATAGTGATAATGATTTCAAGGTTATTGAAAGCAGTTCTAGTTGTGACAGTGAGGGTGAATATTCCCCAGTGAAGCGGCAGTATGTACGACGTAGCATGCAGTCTGGTAGTGCTTCATATGCTGTTCCAAGGGGAAGGAGTAACTCTAGGAGCACATCCTGTGGCCCTACACCACGACCTGATAGTGAAGATGACGATATTGTTACGATGGGTATGAATTATGTGAGTGAGGCAGCAGGCAGTGGTGGTGATAGTGATGGTGGCACGACCCATGTGGCACCAGCAGCGGGCCACGCTACTACCCACGCTGCTGACTCTGCACAACAACAACCAGCCTCACCCAACACCACACTCCCACAACCTACACAACCACAACCTGCACAACCACAACTACGTTACAATATCCAAAACCCACCAGCAGACTGCATCTGGGATTGGCAGGAAGGTGAGGAGTTTGTTCCCAGTCTCCATGACTTTGATGAAACACAAAGTGGAATAAAGCCATCATGCCCACTTGGGAACAATGCTAGTGAACTGGAATGCTTTGAGTTATTCTTCGATGAACCCCTGATGGACATCATTGTCAGGGAAACCAACACATACTATGAGTACACCATGGCAAATACAATTCTCTCACCAAGATCACGGCTACACCAGTGGAAGGACACAACTGTGGCAGAGATATAGCTGTTTTTTTGCCACAATAATGCTTATGCCACATGTGTATAAGCACACTGTCACCACATATTGGGCAACAGAACGCCTGATTTCAACTCCAGGTTTTAGTGACATTATAGGTGTCAATCGTTTCTTGATACTGTTACGTATGTTACACTTTTCAGACAAAACCAGGCCTGACAGAAGCGACAGGTTATATAAGATCAGAAATGTGTTTATGTACATGAAACAAAAGTGCTGCATGTATTTTTATCTCTTCAGGAAGCTTGTTATTGATGAGTCTTTGATTTTATTCAAAGGAAGACTCTCATTCAAGCAATGTATACCAAGCAAGAGGAAACACTTTGGTATAAAGTTATTTGGGGAAAACGCCCTGCCAATGTCATGGCATTTTGGTGGGAAACCCCATGTTCACAAATTTAAAGTTTGAAATGAAATGCACACCTGGGAACCAAAAAGAGACCCAAAGAACCCCCTTTTAAAGCCTCGCTTCATGGACACAACATAAATTCGTTAGTGGAAAAGTACATCAATTGGTTTGGTTTTTGAAAAATTAAGTGGTATATAAAACTTTTTTTCCCTCTTGTTGATATCTACATAGTAAATCTTTAACATTCAAATTGAAAACAAAAACCCCAAAAATTTTGAATTTGTTTTATATCAAACAAATAATTCCAATCCAGGGGGCAACACCTAATAGAAGCACCGAAATTATCCAAAACCCCTCGTTTGGGGGTGGGGATCCCACCCCCCTACCCCCCTAGTGGGTTTCCAAAAAAAATGCTCAAAAAGGGGTTTTTTTATGTCACTTTCCCCCATAAAAACCACCTGGGGGTTCCCACACTCCTCACCCATTTTCTTAAACCCCAGAAATTATCTTTTTTTAAAATTCTCCCAACTAGTCATAATTTCCCTTAATCCCAAAATAGAAACTTTTTATTTTACCAAAAAAAAGATTTCCATTCTAAACTCACAAAGCCCAAAAAAAGACCTCGTTTTGTGGAATGTCAAATGCCCTCTGCATATCCCCATTTTAAAGGGTTCCCTAAACTGCAGCAGTTCTAGGAACATTTCGTGACTGTACATTGTATTTTTTATGGAACAATATTAAACAATGTTTTTTATTGTTTTTAGTAAACAAATTTTATACAAAAAATAGTAAAATTGTTCTTATTTTTTAAAAAAATGGTATATATTTAACAATGCCCTTGGTCTCAAAATAATTCTTGGAAAGAAAAATTTGGAAAATCAAGAAAATTTGAAAGAGTAAATAAAAGGCGGGGGGGGAGTCCCCTTTTTTTCCACCATTTTTCCAACTTTGGGCCCCTGTATTGGGAAATACTGATGGCAAAAAATTTTTTTGGCTTAAAACATAATAAATAATCCCCTTTTTATAGAAAAAATAATTTTCTTTTAAAAATTTTTAAAAAGGGGCCCGTTTTTAGAAAAAGGCCCGCCCGTCAAAGGGGGGGACTCAGATGCATTTGGGGGGTCACTGATGTAAATAAAAAATAAGGACCAGGATCTTTCCGCCCCAAACAGGCTGGTTTGGAGGTCATGCCATTTTTTATCATCTTTTTACCACTGATAAAATTTTAGGTAACTAAGGTTTCCCCTGGCCCCTTTCTAGTTTTGGGGGAAAAAATTTTTGGGCTATTGTATCAAATCTTTCTGTGGGTCTTAAGGCAGGGGACATTAAATTTTTTTTGCTGTATATAATTCAGCATCGAATAATTGCATCATTTATGCTTTTTTCATAAAAACAAACTGCAGGGTTCCATTTTCCCTTTCCTCCATAGATAAACTTTTTTTTCCCACATATACCTCCCACCCCCCCCTTTTTCCCTTAATTCTTGTTCACCTCATCCCAAAAAATCCCTCTCTGATTTCAATCCCAAATATAAAACATTCCTTCTTATACACCTCCCAATCTGATATCAATTTTTTTTAATCTAAATATTTGATACCCCCTTTTCTTTCTATTTCACTTGCAACTTTCTACCTTTACACACCTCAAATTTGTCCATAACCTCTGAATTTTTTCTAGAAACACCCCATAACACAGTATCATCAAAAAAGTAACTTGTTTTCCATTTTTTTTTGTTATAAATTTTAAACCTCCTCTCGAACACCTAGCATTTACTTCTTTTACAACCCCATCTATAAATATTTCAACCCTGGTGACATTACATCCTTTCTAAGACCTACTTTTCAGAGTAGTCTCCTCTCTTTCACACCTAACCTGGGCTCACTGTTTTTAAAAAATCTTTACAGCATTTAGAACTTACCCCTATTCCATATACAGGGGCCCCATTTTATTTTTTAATTCAAATCTGATGGTGCCGTTATAGACAATTTGTTCCCCGGGGAAAATTTGAATTGAAGTCCCTTTGAAAAAAACACCTACAAAAACAAAAAATACACCAAATTTGGGCGTTGGGGCTGATGTTGTGAGGTCCCGATGTCTCAACATCTTCCAGTCCCCTATCCACTCTTCGCCTTTTCCCAAATCCCTATATTCAATAAAAACTCCTTTTTAATGTTACATATGCATAAACACCCGTCTAAAAATTTCCTACCCCTTCTAAAATCTGCTCATTTTAAAAACCATTCTTCTTCCTCTAAAAATTTCTTTTTTAGTCATTACAATAAGTCAACCCAGTTTATGTTGAATAAAATTATAATCTTTTCCTATTCCCTTTTACAAAAAATTTAAAATTTAAAATTTCCAATGGTTTGCACACCATCCTCATTCAAGTATTTTAAATTTCGATTAAAACTTTTCTTTAATTTTTATCATATTTATTTTATTCTCTTATTAAATTAATCAAAAGAATTTAAAAAAAGCCACTATGACTTTACTATTTTATTCAAAGAAATAAAGATTTGTTCCTTTTTTTTTCTACCACTTTATTTTAAAAAATTTTTTTATCCATTTGGCTCCTTTTTCTTTATGTTTTGGTTTCTTTTCATTTTAAAAATACAAAAAAACTTTTTATCAATTCTTTTAGTGTTCCATATTTCCCAAAAATGTGTAAAAATATGTTTTGTGTTTCCCTTTCAACAGCTCCTTTTCCGGGCCCTTTTTGTCCATACTTTTTTAAGGGATGGGCACCACATGACATGTTTATATTCTAATTCTGGCCCCAATATATTTTAAACAGTTTTTTGCCCCTTTCCTACATTGTTTGAAATCCTCTCCATCCCTTATTATATAAGTGGACCCCGTTCGATTTATTTCATTCAAAATATGTTACCATTCTAGCAATTTGTTCCCCTAAGGAATCATGTATTGTAATTAGATTGTCATTTCAGACCCCAAACTCAGCTCTTCTTAAAAAAACACTTAAATTTTTTGCTTTTTTTCGCTTAGGATGACAAGTCCTTGATAATCTTCATATAACTTATATTGCATGGTAATGTACTGTCATCATATAAACTAATACAGCACCACTCAATCTTTTACAACTAGTCAATTACAATTTTTTATTTTCATTGAATAATGCTATACAGTGGATCCTCGGTTACTGGCCATAATCCGTTCCAGAAAGTTGGCCTAAAACCGAAATGGCCTAAAACCAAAATAATACTTCCCATAAGAATTAATGTAAATACAGTGGTCCCCCGCTTTTCGTAGTTCCCGGCAATCGTAAAATTCACCAATCATAGGGGTATTTTCGTATGAACATGGACTCGCTTTTCATAGGTTGACTCGCGAGTCGTAGTTCGTCCGGGACGCGTACCCACGGCGTGAGCTGGGGCGGCAGCCAGTCTGGCATTGTTTACCAGTGAGCGAAGGTCCCCTCACGTGCTCCAGCAAAATATTTCATAATATTCCATTTATTTTAGTGCTTGCAAGTACTAAATAAGCTACCATGGCTCCAAAGAAAGCTCCTAGTGCCAAGCCTGTGGTAAAGAAGGTGAGAAATACGACTGAATTTAAGAAAACCATCACTGAACAATATGAAAGTGGTACAAGTGTGGCCGAACTGTCCAGGATGTATAAGAAATCCTACACAACCTTATATTCCGTAGTGGCCAAGAAAAAGGAAATAAAGGATGCTGTTGTTGCAAAGGGAGTAACTATGCTGACAAAAATGAGATCACCAGTACTGGAAGAGGTTGAGAAGTTATTATTGGTGTGGACAAATGAGAAACAAGTAGCAGGAGATACTCTTATGACTTCGATTATTTGTGAAAAGGCTAGGCAGTTGCATGAAGATTTGGTAAAGAAATTGCCTGCAAATAGTGGTGAAGTGAGTGAATTTAAGGCCAGCAAAGGCTGGTTTGAGAGATTTAAGAACCGTACTGGCATACACAGTGTAGTAAGGCATGGTGAGGCTGCCAGTTCGGACCACAAGGTGGCTGAAAAATATGTGCATGAATTCCAGGAGTACATAGAGGCTGAAGGACTGAAACCTGAACAAGTGTTCAATTGTGTCGAAACAGGCCTCTTTTGGAAGAAAATGCCAAAGAGAACCTTCATTACACAAGAGGAAAAGGCAATGCCAGGACACAAGCCTATGAAAGACAGGCTGACACTAATGTTCTGTGCTAATGCTAGTGGGGATTTCAAAGTGAAGCCATTACTAGTGCACCATTCTGAAAATCCCAGAGTGTTCAGGAAAAACAATGTTATGAAGAGTAAATTGTGTGTATTTTGGAAATCTAATAGTAAGGCATGGGTCACGAGGGAAATTTTCGTCGAGTGGTTCAATGAAGTGTTTGGCCCTAGTGTGAAGGAGTATCTCCTGGAAAAGAAATTGGATCTCAAGTGCCTGCTAGTAATGGACAATGCACCTGCTCATCCTCCAAACTTGGATGACCTAATTTTCGAGGAGTTTGGGTTCATCACAGTAAAGTTCTTGCCCCCGAATACCACTCCTCTCCTCCAACCCATGGACCAGCAGGTTATTGCAAACTTTAAAAAACTCTACACAAAAGCAATGTTTCACAGGTGCTTGACTGTGACCACAGACACTTGACCCTAAGGTAATTTTGGAGAGAACACTTCAGCATCCTCCACTGCATAACCCTTATAGGTATGGCTTGGGAGGGAGTGACTACCATGACTTTGAACTCTGCCTGGAGAAAATTGTGGCCAGATTGTGTCGACAAGAGGGATTTTGAAGGATTTGGGACTGACCCTAATGAGCCTATGTCTGTTGTAAAATCAATTGTGGCACTGGGGAGTTCCATGGGGTTGGATGTGAGTTTGGAGGATGTGGAAGAATTGGTGGAAGACTACAATGAAGAGCTCACCACTGAGGAGCTGCAAGAGCTTCAGCAGGAAGAGCAACACATTGCAGCTCAGAATCTTGCTGCAGAGGAGGAAGAGAGATGGAAGAAGATGCCTTCTTCAGAAATTAAAGAGATTTTTACTATGTGGGGTAAGATGGAAAGCTTTATGGAGAAACATCACCCTAACAAGGTTGTTGCAAGCCAGGTTGGCAACATGTACAGTAACAAAGTCTTGGGCCATTTTAGGGAAGTGTTAAAGAGATGCCAGAAACAGAGCTCTCTCCACAGTTAATTTGTGAGACAGGACTCTAGTGACTCTCAAGGTGGTCCTAGTGGCATTAAGAAACAGAGAAGAGAAGCAACCCCAGAAAAGCAAATGGTACCTGAGGTGTTGATGGAAGGGGATTCCCCTTCCAAACTATAAACAATCCACTCTCCTCCTCCAGTCTCCCATACACTAAGAAGAATCTCCAATAAAGGTAAGTGTTATGCTGTTAATGTTTCATTCATCATTTCCCATTGTATTGTTTATGTACTACATGTATATTTCATGTTAAAATTTTTTTTGTTTTAATACTCATGGGTGTCAGGAACGGATTAATTGTATTTACATTATTTCTTATGGGGAAAATTGATTCGTAAATCGTAAATTTCGTTTATAGTAATGGCTCCAGGAACGGATTAATTACGAAAAATGAGGGACCACTGTACAATTAATCCGTTCCAGACACCCAAAAATATTAAAAAAAAAAAAAATTACATTTTTTAAAGATTAATTATAGCTTTACATACAGAAAACAACGAGAACACAATAAAATAAATAAATGAACATTTAAATCACTATTACATACCTTTATTGAAGACTCTTGCTGGCTCATGGAAGACAGGGAGGACTGATTATTGTTTAGAAGGGGAATCCCCCTCCATAAGGACTTCAGGTATCAAAGCCCTCTCTGGGGTTACTTCCCTCCCTGCCTGTTACACTCCCTGCCTGCCTGCTACACTCCCTGCATGCCTGCTACACTCCCTGCATGCCTGCTACACTCCCTGCCTGCCTGCTACACTCCCACCCTCCATGCTACACTCCTGGCCTGCCTGCTACACTTCCTCCCTCCATGTTACACTCCCTGCCTCCATGCTATACTCCCTGCATGCCTGCTACACTCCCTGCATGCCTGCCACACTCCCTGCCTCCCTTTTACACTCTGTCTCCCTGCTACACTCCCTCCCTCTAACACTCCCGGCCTCCATGCTACACTCCCTGCATGCCTGCTACACTCCCTCCATGCTACACTCCCTGCCTCCTTTCCACAGCATATGTGTAAAGAACCTAGGATAACCCAAATAAGTCAGAGTGACTTATTTCCACTGGGATCCTGCCTCCCTGCTACACTCCCTGCCTGCCTGCTAAACTTCCTTTCGTAACATTAGCTTCCTTGATTTCTACTTCTTTGCCAGAATGGAAGTGATTGTTGATTTGGATTTCCCATACATCCTGGCAAGTTCTAGCACTGGAACACCACTCTCATACTTTTCAACAATTCTTTCTTAAATTCCATTGTGTTTCTCACTTTCTTTACCAAAGGAACTTTACTAGGAACTTTCTTTGGGCCCATGGTTGCTTATTTTGCAGTTGCACTCAATCAATAACCCCCCAAAAAATGGATTATAGCGAAATGTTTGGATGAATAAACAGAATTTCCTCACTCGCCCAGAGACGCAGCCAGACTGACTCACGAATGCGCGAGCAGCTGGCGGGTGGGCAGGTCGATGCGTCCAATATGGCAGATAAGCAAAATAACGGCTAATAACCAGAATAAAATTTCAGCCAATAAGCAGGGCGATAACCGAGGGGTCCACTGTACTTGTATCTTAACTAATTTTTTAATTTCCTAGTAATATCTTGTATATGGCCCATTTGAAAAAAATTGTGATCTAATACTAGTCTAAGTTTGCCCAAAATGCTGTGCATCCTATGGGTTTTCTAATTATTGTACATACTATGTATACTGTATATTATATAATGATTTTAACCCTTTGACTGTCGAAGGGCCAAATCCTGAAGTTGCTTCTGGTGTCGCAAAATATTCGAAAAAAAAAAAAATTATTTTTTTCTTATGAAATGATAGAGAATCTTTTCCCGATTGTAAAGACACCAAAAAAACGAAATTTGATGGAAAACTGACGGAATTACGCTCTCGCGAAGTTAGCGACTTCGGCGATATTTAAAAATCGGCAATTTCGCCCACTTTGAGCCCTATTTTTGGCTAATTCCGTTATTCCAGTCAACCAAACTCATAACTATTTCTTCAGAACTCTATTTTTTCTATCGATTGAGTACAAGAAACTGCCCATTTACCGATTTCAACTACCCAATAACATGGTCAGAAATTTGCAATTTGGCCAATTTCACGAAAATTAAAAAATACGACAATTTCATAATAAGGTCCAGAATGAACAATGCAGACATTCCTGGCTCTAAAATAACATTTTCTTTGTTCATCAGTCATGTCTCCAGGTCCCTGTGATATTACTCTTGCTTTTTATTTTGAAATTTTATTCAAACAAAAAATAGAAGATTTACTGTTATGCAGACTACTGCAATACTGTAATAATTGTAAAAATTACATCAACCCATTCATGACTGCGTATTAGAATGGCTATTTGGACATTTATTGGACAATGACATCATTTGTTCACTTTTGAACATCGGCAAAAATCAAACATTTCCTGTACTTTGTGCTCCATTTCCAGGTTCTTTTTATAGTAAAATTAATCAAAATCACCTCCCTTTCTATAATATAGTTTCCATTCTATCAAATGAGACCAAGAAAACGAGAATACAACCACAAATACTATACGAAAATAGACCACAAAGTCGGCATTTTAATTAAAAAAAACGGTCGGAGTTTTTTTTTCTCATTATGCACTGCGTGCTCCAGGATTTTTTTTATGTGGTGCACACTGACCACACAGACCCATTCTCTCACATGTGGGCCTACTAGCTTTCTCCTGCCTGATTTGAAGCCGCTAGAATTTATGAGTATATATACGTCAAACACGGTACCTCGCAAACGTATATATACGGCCGCGACAGTCAAAGGGTTAAATAAACATGAATAAACACTGTACAGTGGACCCCCGCATACCGTTGGCATCACATAACGTTTAATCCTCATACCGCTCGCTTTTATCGCAAAAATTTTGCCTCGCATACCGCTCAAAAACCCGCTCACCGCTGTTCGTCCGAGACGCGTCCAATGTGCGCCCTTAGCCAGCCTCACATGTGCCGCCAGTGGCATTGTTTACCAGCCAGCCTCCGTGGTAACATCCAAGCATACAATCGGAACATTTCGTATTATTAGTGTTTTTGGTGATTTTATCTGCAAAATAAGTGACCATGGGCCCTAAGAAAGCTTCTAGTGCCAACCCTACAGCAATAAGGGTGAGAATTACTAAAGAGATGAAGAAAAAGATCATTGATAAGTATGAAAGTGGAGTGCGTGTCTCCGAGCTGGCCAGGTTGTATAATAAACCCCAATCAACCATCGCTACTATTGGTGGTACAGCTGCTGCTGCTGCTGTACCACCGTCAGCTGCTGCTGCTGTACCACCGTCAGCTGCTGCTGCTGCTGTAGCACCATCAGCTGCTGCTGCTGCTGTACCACCGTCAGCTGCTGCTGCTGCTGTAGTACCGTCTGCTGCTGCTGTAGCATCGTCTGCTGCTGCTGTAGCATCGTCTGCTGCTGCTGAAGCACTGTCAGCTGCTGCTGCTGTTGTACCACCGTCAGCTGCTGCTGCTGTAGTACCGTCTGCTGCTGCTGTAGTACCGTCTGCTGCTGCTGTAGCATCGTCTGCTGCTGCTGTAGCACTGTCAGCTGCTGCTGCTGTTGTACCACCGTTAGCTGCTGCTGCTGCTGCTGTAGTACCGTCTGCTGCTGCTGTAGTACCGTCTGCTGCTGCTGTAGTACCGTCTGCTGCTGCTGTAGCATCGTCTGCTGCTGCTGTAGCACTGTCAGCTGCTGCTGCTGTTGTACCACCGTCAGCTGCTGCTGCTGTAGTACCGTCTGCTGCTGCTGTAGTACCGTCTGCTGCTGCTGTAGCATCGTCTGCTGCTGCTGTATCACTGTCAGCTGCTGCTGCTGCTGCTGCTGCTGTAGCACCGTTGTTGGTGTGGCTTATTGAGAATACCAAGAAACAATTAACCCCAGAGGATTTGCCACCCAGGATAACCCAAAAAAGTCAGTGTCATCGAAGACTGTCTAACTTATTTCCATTGGGGTCCTTAATCTTGTCTCCCAGGATGCAACCCACACCAGTCGACTAACACCCAGGTGAACAGGG